>NW_005871101.1:4683114-4844305 GCF_000147115.1 Myotis lucifugus
CTCAAACCCCTGATCGGCCCTGCTCTGTGAGTGACAGGGGGGAGCTCCCCAACCCCCTGATCGACCCAGCTCTGTGCGTGACAGGGGGGAGCTCCCCAACCCCCTGATCGACCCAGCTCTGTGTGTGACAGGGTACGGAGCCCTAACCCCCCTGATGGGCCCTGCTCTGTGAGTGACAGGGGGCAGCGCCCCAACCCCCTGATTGGCCCTGCTCTGTGAGTGACAGGGGGCAGCGCCCCAACCCCCTGATCGGCCCTGTTCTGTGCGTGACAGGGGGTGGCGCCGCAACCTCCCCATTGACCCTGCCTTGAGTGTGACAGGGGGCGGCGCCCCAACTCCCCAATCGGCCCTGCTCTGAGCCTGACCAGGGGCTGCACCTAGGGATTGGACGTGCCCTCTGCCACCTGGGAGCAGGCCTAAGCCAGCAGGTCGTTATCTCCCGAGGGGTCCCAGACTGGGAGAGGGCACAGGCCGGGCTGGGGGACCCCCCTTCCCACGCCCCCGAATGCACAAATTTTTGTGCACTGGGCCTCTAGTCCTATATAATAAAAGCCTAATATGCAAATTGACTGAACGGTGGAACTACTGGTTGCTATGATGTGCACTGACCACCAGGGGGCAGACGCTCAATGCAGGAGCTGCCCCCTGGTGGTCAGTGTGCTCCACAGGGGGAGCACCACTCAGCCAGAACCTGGGCTCACAGCTGGCGAGTGTAGCAGCGGTGGCGGGAGCCTTTCCCGCCTCAGCAGCAGTCAGACATCCCCTGAGGGGTGGGGGAGCAGGCTTAAGCCGGCATTTGGACATCCCCCGAGGGGTCCCAGACTGCAGCGAGAGGGCGCAGGCTGGGCTGAGGGACCCCCCTACCAGTGCATGAATGTCGTGCACCAGGCCTTTTTAATAAGTCCCCAGATGGTATTTATGCACTGGGAAGTTTGGGAACTATTGCCTTCAGGTAAACCTGAATATTGTCCTTGCTCTCAATCATAAGTCTACGGAACCTCATATCAACTATAGTGCTTTTTAGAGCAAAAGAATTTGTAAGAGAGAATTTTCTCAAAAGCCAAGTACATGGTCTGTGCCCTCACAATACTTTACCTTTCCCTCTAATAGTCACTATCCAGGCCCTGCATTCATCTTTCATCGTCTGAAGACCTCTATTCTCTCTGTCCATTAGATACATTTGCTCTTTTTTCCCCCTCTCTTGGATTTCAAAGCATTGCATCAGTTGAATTACCTCTCTCACTTCTGTGTTTCTTTCACTTATTTCCACCCCCCACCTCGCTAATTCTGACCATTAGCCTTGCCCTAAGTTCAACCTTATCTCTGTTATATTTTGATGCATTCTCCCTCAGCAATCTTTATCCATTTTGATGACTTCTCTTTCTCACTTCTATATTAACAATTCCAGTTCCCCCCCCCATTTTAATCCATGTTCTTTCCACTACTCCACTCTGCCTATAAGATTACCGTCCTTAAAACTATTTTCTTCCTATCATTTCTATCTTTGACACTGTTAAGAGTCTTCTGCCCTGGTCTTGAAATTGGTCATGCGAGCTTCATTCTTACAGTTCTGTTACATGCCATTAAGGCATACTTGAAAGTTAATGTTGTCCCCTGGAGTTGTGTACGACAGGAGTCTTGGTTCTCTCAATCATCCAGGCTTACTAGTACAGCCGTGAAGGCAGACTTTGTTTCCATAGTTATTCATTTATACATTTGACCTTGGTGTGGGTCCACTTATTTGTGCATTTTTCCCCCATAAATATTGTAAATATATATTTTCTTCCTTATTATTTTCTTATTAAGTTTTTCTTTTATCTATTTTACTTTATTGTAAGAATACAGAATATCTATAATAATTAAAGGATAATATGCTAATTAGACCGGACAAAGCCAGGGCCAGAGGGAAGCCAGCCCAGGTCCCGGGTGCCAGAGGGAAGCCAGTGCTGGCAGCCGGGGGAAGGAAGGCCTACTCTTGCACGAATTTCTTGCATTGGGCCTCTAGTAATATAAATAAATACAAAAGGTGAATTAATTGACTATTTATAATGTTGTAGGTAAGGCTTCTGGTCAAAAGTAGGCTCTTAGTAGTTAAGGTTTTGGGGAATCAATAGTTATACATACATTTTCCACTGTGTGTGTGTTGAGGGGGTCGATGCACCTAACCCCCACATGTTCAAGGGTCAACTGTATTCTCAGCAATAGAATGCACTGAGGAGCAGCTGACATAGAGCCAGGGAAACACATCCCATGATTCTATGTAACCACCTGGAGCACAAGGAACATATCTTTCACGACTGTGTCGGAATTGAAATTACCCTGAGAATAGAGAGTGCGCTCAGTATTGATTTAATTTATCATTGGTGAGGGTTTTGACAGATTATCAACCCTCAATTTGTATGCAGTTTACAGCCAGTGGTATTTTGGATCGTGACTTGGAAGTGAGAGTGCATCATTAGAAACAAGGTTATTGTGATTGTCAAGACACTTAGCAGTTTATAGAGTATTTTTATTGTGTGCTCTCTTGTGAAGCTCATCACAACTTGATAAAGTTGGTAACCCACCAGTTTTGATATTATACTAATGGAAAACTCATGGATGTTAAAGAACCTGCCAATTTTTTAAAATTTTTTTGCTCAGCTACTATATGTACATTAATATTCAAATTTAGATCTCAGGATTCTTTATGATCTTTCTATGGTACCGGCTGCTTTTCTAACACTGGCAGCTCTGCCTCCTCTTATTGTACACCCAAGTTAAAAAGTAAATAAATAAAAGTTCATGACCTTATTCCTGTATAAAAAGACCAGTACAGTTTTGCAGGTAAAACCAGCTAGTACCAAAATTGATAACTATTACATACAAAACATGAGACCAAAAGTGAAATATTCTTCCACTTAAGGAAGAAATTTAGTAATTCTTAATGAGCCAAATAAAATATCAATCTATCCAATCTATAAATCTTTCTACCTCATCATTGTCCCACCACAGTCTTGAACTCCATTCTTCTAAGTGGCTTAAGTAATGGTGCATTTTTGAGAGGATTGAGACATGAGTCCTAGGGAGTAAATAAGAACATTTTATGCCTCCCTTCAAAGGATGAATGAATTGGAATTAGAGGGATAATTGAACCAGAGGCTAGTTTTAACCTGCCTCTATTTCCTTCTATGGCTCAAGACTGAGAACTAACAGATGGCTAGGTCCCCATCTTCTTTGCCCTTTGCTCAGGTTGGTGCTTCCATATATGATCCTTGAACCACTGCAAATGCTTGTAAAATGTACAGATTCTTGGGGTCTATCTCAGATTGAGAAAATCAGATTTTCTAGGATAGAGCCTTAGATATTTATGGACACTTAAGTCAGAAATTCTGCCAGAGACAGATTACCTGATTGTGTATGCAAGTACAAACCTTTTCCTGGGAAGCTACTTCCCCAAGTATATGTCAACCTTTTGGCAGCTTTCTGTACCACCTTTTAGAATGAATCAACATTAATAAATACTTGCTTATTTTGGGCACGCAGCATTTTGTCTCACAGGAATTGAAATATCAGATGCTTACCTCTCTTTTTGATGGCAGCGAAAATTTAAATTGGAGAGATAAAAGGACAGTACAGCATTTTTCCTACATCAATTGTTATTTTCTATTTAGTCTTATTAATGTTCATGTTTTTTGAATAATAAGCAGCTATATTTTTGACAGGATTATTAAATATGAAATTGTGTTCATGTGCATGTGGCTTGTACCTGATGCAATCAGAAAAGAAAATAATGTCTAAGCCAAAATCTCCAGTTTAAGGCAGGAATAAAATATTCAAATAGCAGATATTGTTTAGCCATAAGCTATATAAAGCCTGGGGAAATGTTAAAGAGAGAAATATTTTGAAATGTTAAGTTATAGTACAACTCCACCCAATGGATTTCTTTTGAATTTCACTTGTGCTAAGAAACACTATATATACTAGATGCCGTCTGAATTTATATTTGATCATGAATATGTGAAAATTAAATGATTAGTGATGTGGATAGAGAAAGGGCTGGTAGAAAATATATCCATATACAAACATTTATATATATATATATATATATATATATATATATATATATATATATAAAACTTTCTACTTTAAAAATATATTCCATATTTTCATTTATCTGTCTATGTCTCTATATATGTAAACTTAGTAAATAATGTCAATAAAATTTATTTTTTAAATGTTAAGAAACATCTTACAAAGTGCTGATGGCAGTTTTTGAGGCCATCTACATGATAAAAAGGTTATGCTTCTTAGCTCTTCTGTCATGTATTTAATTGGTTGGGACTTATAATCCAATAGTTCAATAAAAACAGAAGTGAGATAATTAGATTTTACTTCCACCTTTTCCATTAACTTGGTTTGGTACTATAGGCGAATAATTTAATATCTCTACTTCGGTTTCCTCTTCAGTGAAATGAGGACAACCACATTAGCTTTTTCTTAAACGTTAGCATCAAGAATTAATTGAGGGAAGGACTGGAAAGAATCACAAGCACATGAAGAAAATGTTCATTAATATTCTGCAAGATAACATCATTACTTTATTTCTTGGAACAGTTCAGAACACTAGTAACCTAATATTTTTTGAAAACTATACCCACATAAGTAATGCTAAAAAATCAATGAGATGCTAATAAAACCAATAAAAATGAATACAGTAAGTGGCAATGTAGATTAGTTTAGTTGAGCATAAGAAAGAATTAAATATGCTTCATGAATGGCAAAGTAAGGCTTAAGCTGCTAAAAAATTCAAACATAGTGGCTTAAATAAGATAGAAGTTAATTCTTTCTTTAATATAAAAGAGATGGGCATCCAGTCTCATAGGGAGACTGTATCACTCACATTCCATTGGTGAGAATTTGGTCACATAGTCACACCTAGCATTTAGAGAGGCTGGGAAATGTAATTCTTTATATATATATACTAGAGGCCCGGTGCATGAAATTCATGTACTCGGTGCGGGGTCCCCCAGCCTGGCCTGTACACTGTCACAGTGCGGGAGCCCCGTGATCGATGGCCCCAAGGAGGTAGGCCCCACCACCCATCCAGGGCTCCTCAATGGATTGCCCCAAAGAGGTAGGCCGGAGTTGGGAGTCCCACCTCCATGCTGCGTGGAGCCGGGAGGCGGGATCCCCAGGACCCCCAGGCAGGCCTTGCTGTGTGGAGCCAGGAGGAGTTGGGACCCCAAGGCAGACCTCACCAGACCCTCAGGCAGGCCTTGCTGTGTGGAGCCTGGAGGATTTGGGATCCCTAGGCAGACCTCACCAGACCCTCAGGCAGGACTCACTTCATGGAGCCGGGAGACCCGCCTCCTCCTGGCTCCATGCGCAGAGCCGGGAGGAGGCGGGACTTCCAGGCAGGCTCTGTGCCACACACGCAGCATCAAGCCCAGCCCCGCCCACCTGCGCGTGCCCACTGTGCGTGCAGCCATCTTGTGATGGTGTGAGGGCATCACGGCATCATGGCTTTTATTAGTAAGGGTATATATTGATTTCCGAGATTAAGGGAGAGAGAGAGATATAGAAACATCCATGATGAGAGGGAACACTGATAGGCTGCCTCCTGCACATGCCCTACTGGGAACTGAGCCTGCAACCTGGGCATGTACCCTGACCAGGAATTGAAGTATGACCTCCTGGCTAATAGGTCGATTCTCAACCACTGAGCCACAGCTGCTGGGCAGAAATGTAATTCTTAAGTGGCTTACTGTATTACAAGAGAAAAGGGAGAAAAGGCTTTTGTTTTAGGCTACCTAGCATTCTGTGAGTTAGTTATTCTCAGCTTAGTTTCTCAAAATAGTTTGTAAAATCATTGTATCATCATGAAGAAATCATAGCCTACATTTACTCCCTAGTTGATCTCATTTCATACCATTGTTTTAAATTCCATCCATATATTGAATATTCCTAAATGTATATTTCCAGCTTTGATCCCTGCTGGAAATATACCAGAATGGCATAGTGAACAGTTTACTCACCCATCCACTTGGTTGTATAGCATCTCAAATGTATCGTGTCAAATGACTCATTGGCACCAACATCCACCCTAAATCTAGAAACCATGTTTGATTTCTCCCCTTTACATGAAGCCAATTCTTGACATCCCCATTTTGTCTTTCTTCCATCTGTAATAGAAACGCTAAGTTTTACATGGGCACCTAGCATCCCAGCTACAGACTATATTTCCGGCCTCCATGGCAGTCAGGTGAGGTCACATGACTACGTCCTGTTTATGTTGCCATCCCGTTCTTGTATTATGTCTATTTCATCTATTAAAGCCCTTAGCATATTAGTCATAGTTGTTTTAAATTACCAGGCTGATAATTCCATCCCTGCCATATTGAAATCTGATAACCTGGATGATATGAACAATTTCTTGAAAGACACAATCTGCCAAAACACACAAGAAGAAATAGACTATCTTAATAGGCCTATGTATATTAAATATATTGAATTAATAATTAATAACTTTCCCAAAAAAAGGCAACAGGCCCACAGGGTGAATTCCACCAAAAATTTAAGGAAGAAATTATACAAATTATCTACAATTTCTTTCAGAAGATAGAAGCAGAGGGAATACTTCCTAATTAATTCTGTGAGGCCACATTGCCTTAATATCAAAACCAGACAAAGACATTATAAGAAAACTATAGACCAACATCTCTCCTCTACATAGATGCAAATATCTTATCGTCAGCCCCATAAATGATAGGGAACATCCTTCATTCCTCAGCCTTTCATCGAATCAATTCCACATCCACTGATGAATTTTTCAATGTAAATATTGGATCCTTTTACTTGCCATTAATCTTGCTTCCTCTATCTTTGCCTAGGCCACTAGTACCTACCACATTATAGCAATATCCTCTTAATTAGTCTCCTCTTTGCCAGAGTTGTAGTTTTTTCTTCCCAGTTTCCCACATCTGAGCATCTTTCATGTTTCGGTAATGCTGGGCATTTTTAGATTTTCTAAACTTGCCATATTCTAACTCACTATGGGGAAGTCTGCATATGCTCTTTTTTCCCCAATGCAGAACACTCCCTGATTTCACCCACCCCCAAACCAGTCTGGAGCTCCTACTCAACCATCAGGGCCAACTCTAGAGAGGGCATCGCTTATGCTGAGAAGCCTTTCTTAGGCCTCAACTGTTGGGTTGAGTTAGTGTTCTTTGTCTGTGCTCCTTCTGTATCATTCTCACATCGTTTCGGCAATTATTGTTCTGAATTCCTGTCTGCATCTCCAAATCTAGACTGTTTTTTTCCAGGGATTACAGAATACAAAACTGTTTTGTTTCTGGTTGTAGCCATTATCTATCAAAGTACCTGGGACATAGTAGGTCCTCAGTAAGTGTTTGGTGAATGTCCACACCCTCATGAAAGCTAGCTACATTAGATGCATTTGGTTTTCTGAAGTAATGTAAAGATGGAGCATGTTAACTCTCCGTAGGCATAATGATGGTAAATATAGTTTGTTCTGTAATGGAGAGAGTTGTGACAGCTCTTTTCAGATGTTTTGGGAGCAACTTCTGCAAAGGTAAGGCTGTTATTATACAATGCTGCACAAAATCTGGTGAAGAAATCTGCCCTTGGGATCAGAACTGTAGGAGAATAAAGTTGATGAAAGAAAATTACTGTTAGACATTTCATGTCAAACAAACCTTGCAACTCTTGTTTTGTGCATCCCAGCTTGAGTGCATAAGAGAAAAATGCAAATTTTCCAATTGAACTACAGCTCTAACAGTGCATAAATCTCAAGAAGACAGTAGGACACACTTATTAAAATTTGGCAAGGATCAGAGATGAATGACTTTCTTTCTGAAGTGCCAGCTTTTTTTCTTTTTAAGATGATCTTTTTTCTAAAGCTGCATCAATTATAAATAATTGTCTACTAGCAAAATTGGTACAGCTAAACTTAAACTAAGGAATTAAACTGATTTAAAAAAAATAAACAAGACGTTTTAGCTTTTTTTGGAGGGGGGGATGACTTCAAAAGAATATCAGATGACTTTCTTGTCTTTGTATATGTAGGAACATTAAGTTAAGTGACCAGATGCATACTAATGTTCTGCTGTTGTTTAAAAGAATTCCCCATGAATCTGTACTTTTGACTTGCCTTATAAAGAAAGTTGCTTTATATTACAATCCTTTTGGCAGTCATCTTAGTCAAGATTCTTTGTTCTGCACAACTGAAACTAAGTCATGCTAGTTTAAGAAACAAAGGTAGTCCTGGCCCATGTGGCTTAATTGATTGAGCATCATCCCATGCACTGAGATCAAAGGTTCCATTCCTGGTAAGAGCACATGCCTGAGCACATGCTTGATCCCCAGTGAGGAGGTATGCCAGAAGCAGCCAATCAATGTTTCTCTCTCTCTCTCTCTCTCTCTCTCTCTCTCTCTTTCAGGTCATAAAAAACATATTTTTTAAAAATAAAGAAAGAAACAAAGACAAATTTATTTTAAGTATACAGGGGTATATCCTGGAACCCAAGGGCTAGCATGTAGTTAGACCTCAAGAAATGGAAACTTTCATAAAATTCCCTTCCTTCCTCCTTTTTATTCTTCTTTTCATCATTTCTTTCTGTGGTCCACAGGGCAGAATATTGTTAAACCAAGAACCTTTCAGTTTCAATTCTGCACTCTCACAAGAGAATCTAACTGGTCCAGTTTGGACACCTGTCCAATAAACCATTGCACGAATGGGCTGAGTCATACAGGAAAACATTTCTGTCAAGACACACAGATTGCTTCCAGGAGAAGGGAGGGATATAAGGGCCTGGTTACCAGAGACCATTATAGTTGGTTATCAATTTGTGGATGATGCCAAGAAATACTAGTCTCACATTAAGTTAGAGAGTGTAGCAAACACACACACACACACACACACACACACACACACACACACTCACAGGGTTATGTTTGAATAAAGTGTTTTTCTAAAGACCCAATCAAATGAGTTCTACCTTCACCTCTAGACCTGTTTACATGAGTTGTACGTAGGTGAATGGATATTGGCAACAACTATTTTTGGGGACCAATGCCAGTTCATTTTTTATCACTGCATGTGGCACCTGCTTCCTGGCTGTAAATGAGTGAATGACAGAATAATTGAGGACCACATTAATTAATTAATTCATATCATCAAGCTCATTTGTTAGGATCCTGCAATAAATACTGCTGAATGAAATAGGCCGAGTAGGGGTTTCATATTGGTCTACATTAGGAATTCTGGGTGAATGTCTCTCAAAACCATCTCCTCCATAGTTTTTGAATTCTCCTGGGATATTTTCAATTCCTCCTTTAGCTTTGGTTACTCTCTACATGCTGATGACACCCTAATATACTAGTATATGCCTGGCCTTCATCATTTTCTCAATAAGTAGGCCTATATTTTATTTCTATCATTTCCTATTGCTGTCTCAAAAGTAAAAACTTCAAAACTGAGCTCATTTCTGGGTCACCTCCTTGTCTCCACTCTCTGTGAACGGTTCCATATTCCTTGACAACCACATTTTTTCAGTCTTCAAGTCCTGGTGGAGGTTAAGAAATCTTCTTGAATCTATTTCACTTGCCCTCTGACTTGATTTATTCCAGACTCATCATTTATATCTTGGACCAAGATAACCATATATTTTTTATTTTTTTTTAATATATATTTTATTTATTTTTTACAGTGAGGAAGGGAGAGGCTAGAGAGTTAGAAACATTGATGAAAGAGAAGCATCCATCAGCTACCTCCTGCACACCCCCTACTGGGGATGTGCCTGCAACCAAGGTACATGCCCTTGACGGGAATTGAACCTGGGACCCTTCAGTCCCCAGGCCGATGCTATATCCAGTGAGCCAAATCAGCTAGGGCAAGATAACCATATTTTAATTTTGTTCCTTTGTCTCCACCTTCTCCTTTTGTTCATTTTCATATTGCCCCAGAATTAACTTTAAATGATGCTGCTAAAAGTGTACTGAGGTGATGATTTTCTGTTTTAAAGACAATTTTGGAGTTTTCATTGTGAACAGTCTAATGTCTAGGGTGTCTTTAAATTTGTCCTTCATATAACTTTTCATCCTTATCTTCATGTCACATATAACATGTTTGAACTGTATAGAATTCTGACCGTGCCACAAACATGTCATGCTCCTATACACTGTGAATATATAGTACTTGCTACATTAAATATTATTTTTTTTTGTAAATCCTCCCTTCCCTCAATAAACAGTGGGTTTCTCAAGGGCAGATATGCAATCTTTGTTCCTCTTTGTATCCATCTTAGGGCAGAGCCTGTGATGGAACAGGTGTTGGATGGATTCTGGTTCAATGAAGCTACACCAATCCAATAAGCCTATACATTTATTTTTCTGCTGAGAAAGAATTACACATTATAGGAAGCAGAAATTTATCATACATTGTGACGATTTTCCTACACTTGTGAAACATCAGTAATAATTGCCTTATGTTATGGAAATTTACTTACTGAAGAATTCTGTGTCATGGATGACAGCCAGAAATTACAGTGCTGAAAAATATTCCAAAAGGACACTGTCACCTCCTAACTACAAGTTTCTCCTTTTTCCTTCAAGTTGAGCCCTTCAGACACATTTAGATATATTTATATCATACTAATTTAGGTTTTTATGAAATCTTTTTGTAATTTTATGTTGCCGCTAAAGCTCAACTATCCTTGGTAATTGGAAAAATCCCATACATATGTAATAGGATGTTATATTCAGTACCTGCCAAGGCATGAAAGAAGTAGAGGCCCTGTTTCAAAGTGAGGGTACATTCCAGGGCTTGTAAAAAGGAGTTGCTAGTGAACTTGTTTTACAATCCTGAACTGACCACCAACTTCTGCCTATAAGAGAATTTGAGGAGCCAAGAAATGAAGTGGATATTAAAAGAGTCCTTTTGGGAAGCTGCTGGAGTACTATGTGTCCCATCTCCCTTCAAAAGAGTAAGGCTTGGTACCATCAAAATAATGTCAGTAGTTAAGAACATGGATGTTTATACATGGAGAATGTACTTGTTCCAGAGTTCATTTAGTTCATTAAGGAAGGAACTATCAGAATGGTCATTCTGGTTCAAAAACATTTATAGGCTGATTACATAGGGACATGTACAAAAAATATTGGTATATGACTTCCAGTTAGATACAAAACTAGTAAATGTGCTATAGGGCAGTAAAACTCTAAGATCTGGGATTATTTTCTCTAAAGGACAGTTACATATAAAATTTCAGAGACTTATGAATAGTAAATATCATCACAAAACTGCACATTTTTCTAGAGAATAAGGTAAACTTTGAGTGGAATCTGAGAGTAGGCATTGAAAAGTTATTTAGTTACTAAATAACTTAAGTTATCTTATGTTCATGCTTTGAACAATGTCAGTTAACAGTCCCCCCTGACTGTCATTTGAAGCCTGGTAGGACATACATCAGTGGGTCCCCTGTAATTGGGGACACCGTGGGCTAGCTTTTGACTCCCTTCTGGGGAATCAGAAGTGCAATTGGTAGGCTGACTTGTTGCCAATCTCTGAGCTAAAGAGAGGCAACTGTGTTGGCTGTCCCGCACTCCCACAGCATGGCAGGGCAAAGTACGCAAGAGCATTTCCTATATGTCACACATGGAACATGCAAACATGTAAGAGAAAGTGGGTTATTTAAAATTCTGTCCAGGAGGACCAATGAGACCCTGCAGAGAGAAGTGAGAATAATCACTTGATGTCGGAGACATCATCTCATCTAAAGGGATTTAGGGAAGAGGTCCACTGTGGATGGGATGGGTGATCTCTAGGTAATAGATAGCTTCATTGACATAAGAAAGCCTGACCCTATAGAGAGGCTTTATAAAAACTTATTGATTCAAACAGAGGATATGCCTGGAATGAAGATCTTAACAGACTGAGAAAAAATGCTTCCTAAAACGTCAGTTTGCAGCTTCTTCTATGCATTTGAATTAAGGAGGAACTGGAAGGTGGGAGAAAGCAAGGCAGGGATGGGATTACAGGATAGTGAAGATCATGAGGTCTCTTGAGGAGTCTAAAAGAGGGTATTTCAAAGGTGTGTTAACCTAGATGCACAGAAACAATGAACAGGGCTTGCTTAAGGCAAGGATGAGTCTTTAACTAAAAAGTTACATGCCTAGAGCATGATTATCTACACTAATAAAATGGTTAATATGCAAATTGACCCTAATGGAGGAACTACCAGAACCACTGCTTGACCAGTCACTATGAGGTGCACTGACCTCCTCTCATTCCCTTTTCCCAGCTGGCAGGCTCCTATTGCCTGATGGCAAATGAGGAACCGAGGGTGGGTGGTGGGGGAAGCGGGCAGCGCCAGGCCAAGGCCCCCGCCCAGCCAGTTGCCCCACACACAGAGGGTGACCTAGAGGTGGGTGGCGGTGGGGGCCAGGGCCGGCTGTGGGCAGCCAGGGAAGATGCCAGGGAAGATGCCAGGCCTAGGGACCGTACCCGCGCACAAATTTCATGTGCTGGGCCTTTAGTTTACTATAAGATCTGCCCAGTTAGGAATTTATGATCATATCACCCTGTGAGGTTGTTTTCCATAGAACCGCCTTTCATTCACAGCTTTAAACACCTATCAGGCACAGTACCAGCCAAGATAGGACTTTTCTGCTTTAAGCCGTATCCTTTCCCGTGATCTTAATATAGGCAATAAATAAGACAGAAGCCAGAATGCATAATGCAGAATAGTAACATAAGCCTTTTTTAAAATTAAATTTATTCGAGTGACATTGGTTAATAAAATTGTATGGGTGTCAATGTCCAATTCTATGATACATCATCTGTACATTGCATTGTGTGTTAACCACCCAAAGTCAAATCTTCTGTCACCACATAGTTGAACCCCTTTATCCTTTACTACCCCTAAGCCCTTCCCAATGGTAACCACCACCATATTATTGTCCATATTTATGAATTTTTGTTTGTTTTCCTTTTTGTTCACTTGTTGCTTTCAGTTTTATATCTCATATGTGAGTGATATCATATATGGAGGTTCCTCAAAAAATTAAGAATAGAGCTACCATATGACCTTTTCTGGGTACTTACCCAAAAACTGTATTCACAAAGATATATGCACCCCTATGTTCATTGCAGCATTATTCATGGTGGCCAAGACATGGAAACAAGTAAAATGTCCTTCGGTAGATGTTTGGATAAAGAGGATGTGGTATGTATACTGGGTGTCAACTGATAGCTCAATTTTGAAAGTGAAATGTATTTTAATAAATACTGCCTTTATAATTATTCAAAGTATATACACTTTTGGAATATATATATGCATATATACACATATGAATACTACTCAGCCATGAGAAAAGATAATGTACTGCTGTTTGTGACAACATGGATGGATCTGGAGAATATCATGCTGAGTGAAATAAGTCAGAAAAAGTCAAGAACCCTAAGTCTTTCTTAACAGGTCCTTTTCATGCTTGCCTGTCATCAGCAGGCCTGATAACCGTGGAAGGAAGAAAACCTTAAAGCTAACTCATTTGCAAGGTTTTGACAATTGTGTGGGACTGGACATTTTTCTTATCCATCTACTTTTATTACCTGTGAGTGACCAGAAAAAGTCTTGAGGCCTGCCACAATTGTCCTCTGGGCAGCAGCCAACCAAGTACAAAATAAGGTTATTTAATGAGTTGGCTGGCTTAATGGGTGTGTGTGTGTGTGTGTGTGTGTGAGAGAGAGAGAGAGAGAGAGAGAGAGAGAGAGAGCAAGAGAGAGAGATTTAAGCATGACCTTGCAGTTACCCTTTACATTCAATGTCTGTGCTCTCAATTTCTTCCTTGTGGATAAGTTTTATGTCTTTAAATGGAATATCCCTAGTTCAGAAAACTTGTGTTCAAATCTCGTCTTCACCCTGGCACAATAAAGCATGACTTTGCAAAAACCCTCAGGAATATTGTGCCCCTGGTACAGATGTGGTAAACTATTTGCAGAATCGCTGGTGTGTCAGTTAAATGCACTCTGCTTCAGGATATTGGCTCTCTAGAGGTGTCTCTGGTTTTAGATGTTTCATTTCATGTTGTCACTAATCATGGTTCTGAAAGGCAAACACTTCATATTTTTTCATTTTATTGCATAATGTGGCATGGGCTTAGTTGCTTTTTTTTTTTTCTCTGCTTTGTTTTGCATAGCTGTGCATGAATTAAAGTATTTTCCAAAATATAAGATAATGTTCTTTTAATGTTTTTGAAAAGTGCCAGAGTATTTTATTGATTATTTTTATGAGTTTAATTTTACCAGTAAATGCTTTTAACAATTCTTCTCTGCAGTAAAAAAAAGTGCTGTACAGAAGTGATCGGAGGTTTTATGTAAAATTCTGCTCTTGATGAGGTCAGAAATGAAGTGAGTTTACTGTTCCCTGTGTGGAATATTCCTTGTCCTGATTACCCCATGTCTTACTCTCTCCCCGAATTCAGAGGCTTCCCATCAATCGTTAATTAGCTGCCTCCTGCATGCCCACACTGGGGATCAAGCCCACAACCAAGGCATAGTGCCCTGACTGGGAATTGAACCATGACCTCCTGGTTTATAGGTCAACACTCAACCACTGAGCCATGCCGGCCAGGATATTTTGTTTCTTTATTCTGCTCTGTCTTTAAAACACCTGGCATATTTATATGTTTATTTACTGACTTTCTGCCTCCATTAAAATATAAATTTGACCACAGGAGGGGCTATGTTTTTTCCCCACTGCCATATTTTAGAACAGTGATGGCGAACCTATGACACGCGAACTCATTTTTTGTTTGATTTTTCTTTGTTAAATGGCATTGAAATATATAAAATAAATATAAAAATATAAGTCTTTGTTTTACTATGGTTGCAAATATCAAAAAATTTCTATATGTGACACGGCACCAGAGTTAAGTTAGGGTTTTTCAAAATGCTGACACGCCGAGCTCAAAAGGTTCGCCATCATTGTTTTAGAACCTAGAATGGTGGACCCCTAATAAAAATTTGTTGAATGAATGAGTGGATGGATCATGATGAAAACCTTTCCTGGTAATTTGAAGGGCACAGCTATCAGGGAAATGCAGCCCCGAACAAGAAACTTCTACGAGTGTCATATCCATTTAAAACTTGTCACTGTATAAGATTTAAAGGAAAGACTCGGCGAATTTATACTTTGAGCACTAAGATAACAAAAGCCACAGCCATACCACCACCATCATTTTTAAGCATTTATTAAGTACCTACTATGGGGCTGGCTTAGTGCTTAAAGACTTCATGGGGATTATTTCATTTACTCTTCCATGCAGATCATGTATGAACTAAGTGTAACGTTATGGATTAAACTGGGTTTTGTAGCATGTTCAAGGTCACACAGCAGGTGAATTGTGGCAGCACTAGAAGTCAAACTCAGGTCTGCCTTAATTTCAAAGCCCAGAGTCATGACCACAGGCTATTATTGTTCTTTCTTATCTATTCTGGTTATAATCTTATACAATTGAATCTGCCAAGGCAAAGCATTGTGTTCTTAAATGAGTATTGGCAGGCGCATTAATGTGGAAGGGGGGTAGCATTGTAACCACAGACATTGAGATTATTAGTCCAGAAATAAAGGAGGATTTGTGTGGATAAGCATAAAAGATTTTTTGACAACTGCCTGCAGAATCAGCCATGCATCCTACTTGCAGAATATAAAAACAGCGATGAAAAACTACAGCATATTTCGGAAGCCAAAAAGTAAGTTCACCTCAGGTGATTCTGGGAAGTGTGGGTTTATATTCTCTCTTTTTCTCTCTCATTATACCTATCCCCCCCCCCATATATTTGGTGTAAAGAAAAGAGAGTTCTGAGTTTGCCAAGAGACCTGGGTTCTAGTCTTGACTTTGCCTATTGTGACCATGGATAAGCAACTGAACAGGGCATATATGTGGGAGTTCTGAACTTGTTTGGATTAATTCCTCTAGGGTCTGCCCTTTGCTGGCTTTGTAATTTTGGGTTGTTATTCAAACTCTCTGTGCCTTAATTTTCTTAGCTATACCTTAGGCTGCTGTGAGGGTAAATTAAATATCACAAATAAAACTCTTAAAATAGTGCTTGGAATACGGTGGGGGCTCAGGGTTAGCCAAGGGTTACTCACTCCAGCCGAAAGTCTCCTGACCTGCAGAGTTTCCCAGCCCTTTATCCCCTCCCTCTCCTTTCCTTCCTCTTCTCCCTTTTCGCCTTCACATATCCCCTCCCCTGTCCCCAGCCGGCATGGCTCCTTAGCTCCCTCTGCCGGCCGACAGCGGCAGGACCCAGCATTCCGGTTGCTATGGGTACGGAGGCAACGCGGTAACCAAGGAGACCAAGGCGGAAGCTGTGGGCGGCTAGCTTGGGCCGGCGGCTGTGACGCGTAAGGCTGGGGTCTGCAGGTGGGTGGGCCGGCGGCGGCCGGGGCTGGGGGTCTGGGGAGCGAGGGAGCGCGGCGGGTCTGGGCGGTGAGGGGAGCGGGGTGGGACGGCGGGCAAGGAGAGTGGTGCTGGGCCAGAAGGTATTTGCTGAGCCCCTGCCGAGTACCGGACCCTGTGTCAGCCCCGCAGGCTGCGCGAGGAGGCCTTGACCTCAGGAGTGGAAAGTCCTCTTTTCTGCAGGCAAACGACTTCTCAGCTCAGGATGTTCATGGAGACCTGAACCCTGGAGAGCCCCAGGCAGGAAACCGGGCCTTCAGCTATGGTACCCCTTCCACAGCCGGACCTTTTGAAGTGCCAGCATCTTTCATCGTTTGAAGTTATTGGCGCCTTAGGAAAAATCTGGTGCCTGAGAAACGATCACCTTCCCTCTCTTAGTCTTCTTTCTGCCTGGGCGGCCTCATGCGCCCACTTCATTCCTCCCAAGTAGAGGCCACAGAGAGGGATGCCAGATTCCTGATGAATCTGAAGCTGTGGAACTTTCCCCCTCCTTCCCCAAACCAGCATTTGAGGGGCTCAATATATCGGTCTAGTTATGTATTTTTTTTTATATCCTGATATTTAAAATCCAGAGAGAGCAAGTCTCAAAAAAGAAAGTCATATAGAGTTGAAACTTCACAGGATAAAAATATGCAAACTGTATGCTAATGGGAAATTAAAAAAAAACCCACAAAAAACCCACACACAACAAAAACAAAACGGAAGACTCCAGCTCCCTCTGGCATCTTCTCTTAGAGGTTACATAGAGGTCCACCCTGACCTACCATAAAATATGCCAGTTGTATCACAAATTAATTATTTGAAAGTACCTCGGTCCTTGGTTTATTTCCTTCAAAACCCAATACTTTCCACAATTATTTTATTTGTTTTTAAATTTTTCTTAATTCCTTCCGCAGAGTGTAAGTCTAATGAGGATTGGGTACCATACCTGTCTGGTCCACCTTGTTCAACAGTGTTGAACCTGATACCTGGCACAGAAGAGGTGTTTAATGTGTATTTGCTGAAAGCTTATCACAGTCTGGTAGGATACTGGGGGAGAAAACCCAAATATTTGTTGAAGTGGGAAAGAGGGTGGTGTGTTCATTTAATTTTTTTTCCTATCAGGCTGATTGTGCAATAAATTCAAAGCAGTAGAGAAAAATTAAAACGTAGCACATTATTATTGGCAGTACACTCTATGCAAGCCTTCTACTAATTGCTGGGGATTCAAAGACTAAATATTTGAGATACTTGGGAAACAACACCTATATAAGGGAAGCAGCAAACAAATAACAGGAGACAGTGTATAATAGCAAATGAATGTAATAACACGATATCCTCACAGTTTGAGAATCTCATTTTTGATGGAAGAAATCTTCATGGTAGAGGTGGCCTCCGAACTGGGCATTGAATAGAATAAAACTTGGAGAACAGAGTAGTGGAAAATTAAGCATAAGGGTTAGGAAGATTGGGATGCATAATGGAGGATCTTACTAGTAAATTCCAAGAGGAGAAACTGGGTATTTGTTGTTTTCCTAGGGCGATTGAGAACTGTTTAGAGGCAAACATTTGGGACCCCAGACTACATGGGAGCAACCTGACACTCAATACATTTTCAATGCTGTTTGAATATATTGCTGTAAAATATTTGATGTCAAACAGTTCTTTTTCTAAATGTTCTTTTTATGGCAGATTGAGAGTATGAAAAGGGCAAGAATCTGAACGATATGAATGAATCATTTTAAGTAAATAGAACCATATTTTGATTTTGAGTCTTAAGAGGAGCCAGTAGGACTGGGAATAAAATTGTAATTCCTGGCTTTATTACCAACCTTGGACAGATGCCATAACTTGCTCATTCCTAAAATATTTGGAGAGCACCTAGAGTATCAGTGGATTGTAAGAGTATGAGTAGGAGATATAAAATATAAATACAGGGTGTCCCAAAAACATGTATACACACTTTAACAGCTGATGTTTCTTTCTCTTCAGCCAGACTAAGCTTTGAACAAAGGAAATTGATCCTAAAATGCTACTGGAAGTTTGAAAACGCAGCCAAAGTACAAACACTGCCTTTATAATTACTTACAGTGTTCCCTCCAAAGAAAAAAAAGTACACACATTTTAACAGCTGATAACTCATTTAATTTTCACTCTTTTCAGGTTTAACTGATTTGAAATAATGAGTGAAGACATACTAGACACTACACTTTTTTTAAGGGGAAACATAAAAGATAAAGTTTACAGCACAAAACCATCATCAGTTAATGAATCGAGGGGCACAAAAACCTAATGAAATGATTCTTGATGTTTGTGATTCTATTACTTCATGTTATCAGCAATGCCTGACCAGAATGGTCATCAGTTTGAAAAAAAGGCGTTGGCAAAAATAAAAAATCATTTCTGTAGATTTTTTTAAATTTTGAAGATGAACTATATGTTAATGTACACTGACTTTATAATCATTCAACATGTGTATATATATTTCTGGGATACTCTATATATGAAAGCTTTTTTTTCTGAAAGTTATGGTTTATAAATTTAATATTTTTATTGCTATTTATAATCAGATATTTCTAGTTAATACAGGATTAATAATAATTGTATATTACTTTACTGTCATGCCTTTCAAAATGTTTTTAAGCTATAAAAGAGTTTCTTTATATTAAATCTGACCCAGAGGTTCATTATGTAACATAGATAAAATCAAAGAAGTTGTGGGTAAAGCAGAGCCTTTAGTGATCCCCCCATTCCCTTTGCAAGGTAGTTTCTGAGGTTACCCCTCTCTGTACCCCAAGCTCCCTGGAGGTTCTTTAGGAGCCCACTGTTTTACAGGCCACAGATATCCTGAAAATTGGGGGCTGAGGGTGGGATCCTCACCATTTTCATCATGTGGATAAAGCAAAGCTCAGAGATCACTCTGACACAAAGTCTTCTGAACTTAAGCACAGTATCTTTTAATATTTTCATTTTTAGTTGGAAAGTATTTTAAAATGATATCTTGCCCCTTGCTATCTAAAGAAACTTTCTTAGTTGTTCTCAAGGGAGCCTGCACATAGAATGTGAACCATGGGTGACCTGGGTAACATGAAGCCCTGAGCCAAGCTTAATGCTCAGCTGGGTGGGTTGGCGGAAGGAGTGAGTGCAGCGTGAAAGTCAAGGTCTGATTTGCTTTCAGGGCCTGTGCTAGAAGGAAGTGCCATGCATTCATTTAGCAGTTCACGCAAGCACAAGTTATTATGCTAGGGATTACATATTATCAGCTTTTTCTTTAGATTTTTAAGAAAATATTTACAAATATATATATTTGGAATAATGGTATCAGAGAAAATATTAAAATTTCAACTCTTTTAAGAGTTTAAAGCTACTATTTTTAATATGTATTTTCATTTAACATTTCTTGCTTAGGTCTCTGATTTCTAAGTACATGCTAAACATGTTAATCCATCCAAAAGAGCTTGCTTATTAGACCCTTTTAGAATATGTGCTAATATTAAAAAATCCTGATTTATTGGCTTTTAACTTGTCAGGTTTAAGATTATCTGAATCTTTAGAAAAAGCAACTAATCTTATATAAGTTTTCAGTTATGCAAAATGGCCCACCTTGAAAACAATGTTTTCCTAAACCTCCCATTCTACCAGTGTCCTGATGGTAAATTCTTGGAGACTAGGGCAACTCTATTATTATTATTATTATTATTATTATTATTATTCTTTATTGATTAAAGTATTACATATGTCTCCTTTTTCCCCTATTGACCTCTTCCTGGCCACTCCCACCCCCCCAGCACATGCCCTCACCCCCCTAGTGAAATGTATTTTTGTTGATTTCAGAGAAGGAGGGAGAGAGAGAGAAACAGCAGCAATGAGATAATCTTTGATTGGCTGCCTCCTGCACGACCCACACTGGGAATCGAGTCCTCAACCTGGACATGTGCCCTGACCAGAATCAAATCGTGACCTCTGGTTCATAGGCCTTATTCTCAACCACTGAGCCATGCCTGTTGGGCCACTAGGGCAACTCTTGATGAATGCTCTGAGTTTTTAGATGTATAGCTCATCCTAATTTCCTTGTTTCCATCTGGTGGCAGCAGGCCTTGGTGCTTGGGTTGCATTCAGAATGAGAACTAGGTAGAAGGATCATCAAACCATCATGGACAATTTTGGGTCATATTGTTTGTAAATGTGTGGGCAAGAACAAGGTTGGGGACAGAAAAATGATGCAGCCTAATCAATCGGGTTACTAGGAAATGTTCCAAATAACTACTAAACTTTTTGGATTTAATGATAAGACAAAAAATGAGTGACCAGAGGACAGGCGGAGGTTTGCATCACAGGGATTTTATCTGTATCCCCCTGATTAGGCAACTGAAGTTTTGTGCTTTGCGATTCTTCTTGATGACATTGTTATATCCTTGCTCTCCCAAGAAAGGTGACTAATTCTCTGTTGGTTTTACGAAAGGAAACATGCAGAACAGAATGACTCACAATTACAGTCTTTCTTTTTTTTCAGACAAGAAAATTGGCTTATGTGTGTGACTCGATAAAACATTCAATTGAGAAGAAACCTTACTAATTGCATTCAGCGAAGTGAAATGCCCTCTGAATAAGACCATTTATTGGTTAAATCACATTATCAGCAGAGATATAAATCTGAATCATCTCGTGTTAATGTAATTCACTGACTTTTCTTTCATTCTTTTCAGTCTTTCCGTATCAGATCAGCTTTATGCATATGTACATACACAAAAAATTGTATAACTCAATGCATAAATAAAGTCAGGGCACTGTAAATTATTTTAATTAATTAGACACATTAACTGTGGATTCTTTTATTTTTTTAATGATAATGATGAAGTATTACTTTTCTTGCAAAACTTACCAACAGTAGACTAGGGTCCAATAGTTGGATTTCTTGATTATAATAAAAAAAGGGATATAGAAGCAGGATTATTCCTGGAGGTTTTATTAAAGGTAGCTTTTGTAGCCTCTGTTTGATAAAAAGGATAGATTTTTCCTACAAAGAAGATGCATCCTCCCCAAAAGCAAACAAAATCCTAGGTTTCTGTTCCTGTGGTAGCTTTAGTTCTTTTTGACACTGATTTTAGCTTTGAGATACAGGAGGTGGTGGTTGAGAAACGAATCTGAGTTGGGTGTTCCTCCTAAGTCCTTCTGTTGGAAAGTCCCATGGTATTGCTATTGCTTGTGTGGCCTTCTCTTTGATTGTGAGTTCTTTGAGGGAAGATACCACGTTATTTACCATTGTGACTTCAGTACCAGTAACTGGGATCACAAAGGAGCAGCTACATAAATGTTGATCAAAGGCAGAAATATACATACTGCTATGATGCAACCACTCACTACATTGCTTACAATTTAAAATTATTTTGTGAAATTCCATTTTGTAATTATCTTCAAAGAATAAATTCCTTCAGACTTTCCTCCAAGGTTGTAGAAGTCTACCCTTTCATGGTAGATTTGATTTTTGGAGGTAGGGTTATTTGAAACTAGATTTGAGTGAACAAAGTAGTTGCTTCTGCTGGGCATTTTTATTTTAAATGAAGCACAACAAAATAGATTTGTGTGTCTTTTTGAGGGTATGATGGATTCTGAAAACGGTTTCAAAAGAGACATTCCAAAAATGTTTTGATCAGTGGTTGCATCATTGAAATTATGTTTCCCTAAAGAACAACAATGAATAGTCATTTGGTTGTGTAGACTTTTTTTTTTAAATTTTGTTTTATTGCTTAAAATTGGTTGTGTAGGCTTTGAAGTCACAATAACCTTCCATTTGGTCATTCATATTCTGATGCCTACTCTTAAGTCTGTGCAAAGCTTCTAGTGTTATTTTCTATTCTTTTCTCTAAAACTTTCAGTGACTCTCCTTAGCTACAGAATAAATTCCAAAAGCTTTATGTTGGCATATAAAGCCACCCATTATTTGGCCTCAGTCTATATTTCCAAACTTATGCCTACTTTTCCCCCTTCATGTAACCTATACATCAATCAAATGGAAGCAGTCAGTCCCCATTTAAGAGCTGTACTTTCTTACAGTGTAGAATGATCATTCAATCCATATCATCATATATAAGCCCTGTTTCTACTTAAAGCTATACTTTGCCAGCTAGAATTCTCTCTTTTCTCTCACTTATATTATTAAATGTATAAGTTTTATGGCCCTTATCATTTCCACCTTGTTTTATAGCTTTTACATATTAAATACCGTATTTGACTCTATGCCATTTGAGCCCAAACAACAAATATTCTTGGGCCTTGACTCCTTCATGCCTTTCAGCCCAGTGCTTTGCATATAGCACAGCCTTAACAAATATTTATAGGGGTATGAGCATATAAGAACACATATATAAACTGATAGTACCAAATGGTTTGAGCACTTAAGAGTAAGGACTTTATGATATTGCCTCATATTTCTAAAGGGTATTGGAATTTGGAAATTTTTATTCATATAAAAATCTAATAGTTTTGCATGTGATTCAGTAATTCAGCATTGCAGAGTAAATTATTATAGGACCATGAATAATTGGGATACTCAGGAAATAGGGTGTTCTGAATAATTTAATTTTCTGGTTAACTTAGAGTTAGGCAGAAAATCTATTTTGTTTCATTTCTTGTTGAAAATTCTTTCTAAATATGCTAATTTATGACCTTAGGCTAAGAGCATCATTAAAATTTTCTTTGATAAATTAGAATATTAAAATGCCTTTGGGTAATCATTATATACCTTAATTCTCATCTTACATGACCATATATGCAAAAAAAAAGAAGTTTTAAGTTTGGATTGTATCTCTTTTCACTATATTTAGCCTTGGATGTTATTTTTGGATGAGAACAAATACATGATATATATTTTTATAACCTTAACATAGAAAGAGCCAGAATATGTACTCTACTTGTGTTTATGAATGCTTTCGTCACTTTCAGTTGAATATTGGCATAATCTTTTGCTACATAATTATTGGTAAAATTTTATTTCCATCAGAAATGTTGTATTTATAACTTTATTGGTATGTAAATGTATATAAATTATAATAATTTACCACATATAATATTTTTTTGTTGTTTAACCTTTGATTTAGCCTTTTCCCTCCTAACAGTTTCTGAGTTATATGTAGTTTCAAATTTGTAAGTTAACCTCTTTACCGCTGACATAATGCTTTTGTCTTTGTTGCTTTTTCAGAAGTTTCCACAAATAACAATACTTTCTAGAAAATATTAAGACAATAATCATGAACAGCAAAGACTTTGTAGTTCTTCCATGGGGAAAACCTGGACATTCTGTGAAGCTAAAATATAAGTAAGTGCATACATATTTACTTAGGGAGAAATAATTCTAAAGTTTTTGTATATTGTAACTGAAAACATTTTTACATAAGGCTGTTTAGAGTTGAACTCTAAATTTGTGAATTCTTATCTCTATTTTTTTCACAGCTTGTATGTTCATCTATAAGAGAGTTGGCCTGATAATAGTTTAAAAAGTAATGAATAAAATATTTATGCCCCAGGAATAGAAGGGAAACGTTATAAATGAAGGTTGTGCTTACTAACTATTAAAACTATAGCAGAAAGTTACAAATATTTTTGTGACACTTATATAAAGTAAAATAAAAAAGATATTTCTCTGAGAAAACTGAAAGAAACTAAAAATTAAGGAGACTATTAGGGTGAGTGACCTTTTAACAGGAAAAAGGAAGTCCTCACTAATTGAGCACTTTGTATGGTTAAAAGATGCTATGTTGAATTCACCTTTCTCAGAAAGAATACCTTCTGTCCTAGATTGCCTGGTAGATGCATTCAGCCAGAGCCAAGCAGCTCTGGGTATCCTGGGAATTTCATGACATGGCGGGGATGCTAGAAGTTCAGTATCCTGTTTGCCTTTGAGAGCATGTAGAGTCCCTGAAAATTCCCAAAATCTTCCTCTACAATTTCACTAAGAGCCAGCTAGCATAGGTTGGGAACAGACTGTGGGTTTTTAATTTTAATTTCTGAGTTCCCTAATCCAGATCAATGGTCCTATGGTATTCAATGTCTTCAGAGCTTTCCTAATTCTCCCTTTACTGTAAAAGCATTGTGTAACTAGAAAATGTGATACAAATTTATGGCGTTATCATGATAAGGATTCACATTGTTTTTTGGGGGGAGGGGAGATATGCAATTGCTGGTATTACCAGTTTCCCTTTATTCTGCTAAAAGAAAAGGGGATATGCATTTGATTTTAGTGATATGTTCCAAGTCTGTGTGTACATACCTATAAACATTCATCCAACAAACATTTATTCAGAGTTCTAGGAATGGTGGAAACAAAAGTAGGAAGTCATAATCTGTCCTCAGGTACCTTGTAGAGGATGTTAGTAAACAAAATTGTTCCTACAGTTCCAGGGGTTGGATATGTGCCCTTTTGGTATGCTCAGGTACCTCCCTGTACACCTCCAGTGAGCTCACCATCATACTGTATCTCAACTACACTCATGCTTGTCTGTGTTCCTCTCTATACTAGAAGCTCCATTGGGTCTCATATTCTATTACCTAATTTAGTGAGTGTATGGTATGTAGTAGGGGCTGAATTACGCTTGTAGAGCAGATATAATGAAAACAAGCCTTTCCCTCAGTATCCTTGCCAGCTTCCCTAAACCCTCTGGACAGCCTTTTCCTCTTGTCACTTTTTATATATCTCCCTGGATTGTGTTCATTTGGGGACACACCTTTGGCTCCCTTGCTCCTTGGTGACTCCTCACCATCTCTATAAATTAGTTCTCTTTCTGATTTTCATTATTCTTATTTTGGTTTCTTGTGATAGCATGTGTGGGTGCCCATGCTACATGATTATAGTAAACCACTCATGTAATACAGAAAGTAGAGATTTAAACTCATCATAGGTAATAAAAGATAGACAACAAGGTTAGCACCCATGGAAGAGTCAATGATATGCTGACTAGAGAATAGAATGTAAAATGAAGGAAATAGCTATGTCAAAAGCTTGGTGGGCTTCAGATATCATTATCAAATCTATAAGGGGGCTCTTGTTTAAAAAGTTATCTTCTTTTTGTTTTTCTTCAGAGGAAACAATTGGTGGTGCTTGTCTCAGTTCCCATTTAACCTTTTCGATGGGTCCTGTACCAAAACCCTAATAGGTGCTTTCTCCAAGCAGGCTCTGTTCTTTTTTTTTTCATATTTAATTTTTTTATTAGATATATATGACATAAAGATAGAAATTTACTGAAGATTTAGCAAAAGTATGTATTCTGCTTACATAGAAAAAGTGGTTATTTTAAACACTGTGATTCAAAAACACTTGAATCCTTAGAGAAAAGAGAGTATAAAATTTAAAAATAATTTTCCTTTGTTTTCTATTGTGTGCCATAGATATTTGTTCATATATAAAGGCATAGCTCACATATAAAGTGAATTATGATTTAAAACCTCAAGCAATGCAATGGGAAACATAAAAGTCTAAGATTTGCAGAGATACCTGCTTAAATAGAAAGTAAATGCTAACTTTAGAAACCATATTTTAAAGAACAAAGAAAGTAGTTAACATGCTTTGTCACTATTTATTACTCATAATTTTGCTTAAAAGGAAAAGTTGATATAAAATTACTTAGCTTTGATTTTGTTGGTTTATCCCAAATGAACATTCTGCCTTTAAATCTTATTCAGAAATTTCCGAGAACTGAAGATGGAGAAAGTACAGTTAGAGTTGGAGAACCATGAGATGGAAAAGAAACTACAAGAGTTCCAATCAACAAGGAGCAAAGACAGAGAAGAAAGAGAGTAGGTGACGTTTTTAGATAATTTCAGAGGAATAAACTGAATTATGTGAAGAACTATTTTATGTACTTTTGTCATTCCAATAAAGATCTGTCCTGAATGAATAATTTCTGGCTTTTCCTGATGATCAAACAATATTGAATTTCCCCTGTTTTTTTTTCTATTTGTGTTTCTTATATAAGACATGTTGCTTTTTGAAATCACCATTACTTTTGTATCTTCTGGACCTTATTTACTCTCACATGTTCTTATTTCTCTTCTTCTATTTTTCTTCTGAATCATTTATAGTCTAGAATTTTCAGGACATTAATACAGAACTTTCCCTTTGCTCCCCTAAAATTGCCATCAATAGGAGATTGCTAGTTTATGTTTAGAGTCATTATTATTTATTAAAAAACTTTAGGGGGCAGGTGTTTACATGTACATACACATATAAGAATTATTCAAGACCATGAGTATGTTTGAAATATTTTAAACCAGTATGCTTTAGCTGAAATTTTATTAAAAGAAAATTCAAATGTTTATTATAGTTTCAGTAGAATTTATCTTTATGTCTATCTCTTTGAAAAATATTGATGACACCTGCACACACCCTTTCTAATGACCAGAACATTGGTTTAAACAAGGCATCTCAATAGTGTATGTCACCCCAGCTGACAAAGTTTATTGTGTATCTTGCTGCTCTTCTCTTAATGATCCAATTACCAGTTTTATTTTTTGACACTTCACTGCTTTGGACTTCTCAGTGGTTCACAAATGTGTCTGTGAATGAAAGCTTCTGTAATCAGCCCCCAAGAGTCAGTTTTATTTAGCCGAGGAACCTTTTTTAGATATTTTTAAAATTGTTCTGAAGCTTGACCGAGTTTTCAGAAGAGTTAAATGCCTTACTGAGGTTACATGGATAGTAAATGTTGTCACCAGAATGAGAATGTGCCACTTACTGGTTAGGAAGTTAGAAGCCCAGTGTTCTCATCTTGGCTTTCTTATTCATTATCTGTGACCTTGCACAAGCTTTTGTCTCATTACTTTTTAAGTGGGAATTGAACTCCCTGCTCTGTTGACTTAAAAAAAATGTGAGTCTCAAAGGTACTTTGAAAACTAAACTGTAGAGCAAACAGTTTGCCTTCTTTGTACTATCTGTTACCTTTCACTGTGGGAGCTAATTTTAAGTTTTAATAAGGAATTAATCACTTAGTAGATCTGCTGAATATTTTTTATTATTGTTTTACTTCCTTTTCCTCTTTACATGTGTGAACCCTTAGCTTTTAAAATTGCATGACAATCTGTAAAACTTCCTATAAATCAGTCAAGCTATCTATAGTCATTATAATGTCCAAAAAAATGGAATACTTCATCTCTCTGGACATTTCACTTTTATTCATTTTATCTCAAAAGTTCCAAATATGGTAGAGCTATATTTCAGAATTACCGAGGATGCTGTGGCATTATTGATATTTCATTTTCATTTTGTGGTGGTCTGTTACATGCTAAAAACTGAATTTCCATTTCCTGAAATAGGACAAATATATTTGTTTTCATTAAAAGGAGAAATGTGTTTGGTTATTACATTTTATTTTCTCTTTATATGTATTGAAGGTCAAGTGACTATCACTGGAAATCTGGAAAAGTGGGAAAATTGGGTAATCAGTCACATATACTGTCACAAAATAGAAGAAATGTTATTAAGGTAAGAAAATACTATTTGATTCTCAAGCAGTTTGCTAAGCAATAATATATAAATTATGTTTTCGGGTTTTGCATTCCTCTCCATACTTAAGAACTTACTGTTCTTGTTTTAACAACTGCATGTTATTGGATTTTGATTAATTTTTTATAGGTTACATAGAACTTTCATATTCAGATATGTTTTTGTTTTCCATCTGCAAGTTGATTTTTAGAAAGTCACTTTGAGTTCAATTTTTTTAAACTAATTTTTCTCATTCAGTTCAGTTCTGGTTTCAAGTATGTGAAATAGAACAATGTGGTTCTATATGCAGGTTATTTGATGTAACAAAGGGACAGTTTTTTTCTGCCTTTTCATTATATTGCATTTGCTTAATATGTTGATGTTCTGCTTAAATAATAATTATCCATATCCTGTTGATTGTATATGTGAAGATACCCAAGGGAAAACTACTTACAGGTTTCCCAGCTATAGAATTACTTGATCTTTACTATCCTATATAATAAAAAGGTAATATGCAAATCTACTGAACAGTGGTATGACCAGTCGCTATGATGCACACTGACCACCAGGGGGCAGACGCTCAACGCAGGAGCTGCCCCCCAGCCTGCAGGCCTCAATTGTCCTATCTGGGTCTGCTGGCCAACCTCAGTCCCTTCCCCTGGCTGGCAGGCTCCAATCGCCCGGGAATGGGTGGTGGCGTGGGGGCAGGACCAGCAAGCTGGTGGGACTGGCCAACCTCTTGGTCCCTCCCCACGGCCAGCTGGCATTCTTTCCCTGGCCAGCTGGTATTCTTTCCTGCAGCCGAGACATAGGTTTGCCCACAGCTGCAGACAGTTGCTCCTCACTCCTCCCCACCTGTTCCCTGAAGGGGAGGGAGAAGCCTTCAGCAAGGTAGCAGGCGTTGGTTAGGTGGGTTGTTGAGGAACCTGTCTCCTGATGCTGCTGAATTCTAACCCCAATTCTAATACCATGTTCTCTGCTTAAAGCACCTGATCTTACCCTCCTCAGTGGTGATGCAACCTGAAAGCTAATGGGACCTTTTTGTGGGATAGGTTGTCATACCCCAGGACCCTGCAAGTAGAATCCTCCAGCGAATAAATGCAGTGAACCTTCAGGTGTGACCAGAATGACGCTGATAGTGCCATTGGTCCCCTAGAACTCTCTCGGGCATGGGGCCCACACCCCATCCCTTATCATGAAAGAAATTCCACACAAAAGCACCTCCTGTGAACAGGTCTCCACTGGGGGGATCACAGCCTCCTACACGGGCTCGAAGTATATCCTAGGCCGGGCCCACCTCAGGTACAAGATGGTGAATGTGGAACTGGAGGTGGGTGGTGGCAGGTGGCGGGCCAGCTGCCGGCAGCCAGGGAAGATGTTCTTGATCGCAGGCCAGGCCTAGGGACCGTACCTACACATGGATTTCATGCACTGGGCCTCTAGTGTATTATAATATAACATTGCATTAGATGTATGATTAAAGCCAGATGAGTGCCTTTCTATAAAGAAAACTGTTTTGCTTCTGAATTCTTTAGTACAAGATCCATGACTTTGTGAGTTTTAACTTATATAGCTTTTATTTTGATATACTTGTTATTAAACTTTCATTGGGCTGTTGGCATCTACAAACATGTTGCTTGGTGCTTCTAAACTTTTTGGCTTTGAAAAAGCATTTTATATTACTGAAATATGTATCTTTAATTTTTGGATTAATAGTTAATAACCCACCTTCTATTTTTTATTATCTTTCTGAGATATAGTGTTCCATGTTTTGGATGCTATTGCAAATATAATGTATTAAAAATGCTGACTCTGTGATTCTTATCTAATTCATTCTTTAGTATTTATTTTTATTCTTAAAATATATTTTATTGATTTCAGAGAGGAAGGGAGAGGGAGAGAGAGATAGAAACATCAATGATGAGAGAGATTCATTGATTGGTTGCCTCTTGCATGCCCCCTACTGGGATCGAGCCTGAAACCAGGCATGTGCCCTGGCCAGGAATCGAACTGTTACCTCCTGGTTCATAGGTCAATGCTCAACCACGGAGTCACACCAGCCAGGCTATTCTTTAGTATTTATTAAGTGCCTTCTTTGTCATGTAGTGAATTATCCTTGTTCTCCAGGAGATCCTCATCTAATGTGGAAGATAATGACATATAAAATATTTATAGAAAACATCAGTATGTAATTTTTGCCATAACTATTTAGTGTATAGCCATCTGTGCTTGAGAAATAATAGTTTAGTTCTGCAAATATTTGAAAGTCTACTAGATGTGTTTGTAAGAAAACAGTGATGAATAAATCATAATGCTAGTCCCCATAATCTTCATAATTGAGTCGAAGGATGAAAGCCTGGGGGGTTGGGTGCTGTAGAAGGTGGGTATATCAGGTGAGCTAGGACAGGAGGTAAAGTCTTAAATAACAGACTCAGGCTTCTTGATTTTTTTCATTGGATGAATGGAATTCCCTGACAGCTTTGGAGCAGGAGGATAGCAAGATTAAGGTGATGCTTTCTGATGGTTGATTTTGTTCAGATATCCAGTGCATTTTAAGTTTATAAATATAGAGCGAATGATATCCAAACTGTTTTGATCATGCATTACATTAATAAAGAATATATTTTGAGCACAGCTTTGTGCCCATGAACTCTTTATTTATAAATAGAATTCAATTGCATATATGTATATATGTGCATATATGTATATATATATTTGTTTATTAATATATCATGTATATTATAAAGAAAAATATGGATATTAATCAAGGATAATATGAACATAAATAGATGTTTCTTTGGTTTTCTCTGCTCTCTTCCTGAGCTCCCTCAGATGTGCATACATGCTACTTTGGAAGCCAATGGTATAGAGGCAGAGAAATCTTTAAAAGAATCTAGAGATTCTAATGAGAAGAGTCTAACTTAAAATGTAGCAGAAAAATTACAAAGGATATATGGAACTAAAAAAGCAGTGAGAAAGGAAAGGAATAAATCAAATATATAATTGATATTGCAGCCTTAGGAGATAGAATAAAGAAAGGAGTTAGAAAAAGAGTTCTGGGGTATTGACTTAGAACTTCTTCTCTCCCTCTCTCTCCCCCTTCCTTCCTTTCGCCCAGCTTTATTTAGGTATAATAACAAAATTGTAACATATTTTAAGTGTACAATATGATTATTCAATATACATATATGTTGTAAAAGTACCCCCTGCCATGCTGAATTAATTAATAATCTATCACCTCACATATTTCTCTCTCTCTTTTTCTTTTTGGTCAGAACATTTAAGTTCAACTCTTTTAACAAATTTCAGAGATTTAGAGTTTTTATTTGATTTAGGATATTTTTTCCATTGATTTTTAGAGAGAGTGGAAGGGAGGGGGAAAGACACAGAGAGAGAGGGAAACATTGATGTGAGAGAGACACACTGATTGGTTGCTTCCCGCCCCAACTGGGGCTTGACCAGAATCAAACCCTTGACCCTTCAGTCCATGGGCTGATGCTCTAAACACTGAGCAAAACCGGCTAGGGCAAGATTTAGAGTTTTTATTTGAATTCTCATGTGTTCGTAGAAGCTGAGCTGAGAGAGTAAATGTGGTTCCTAAGAATCTATAAAAAGCAGAACAAAGGTATAAAGGATAAAGCTCAGGAGGGGCAGGTGTGAAGGGTAAAGCTCCAGGTATATGGAGGCAAAGGGAACTTTAATATTTACTCGCTATCTGTTTTACACCAGTCAACAGTTGCTTTGTCTGTTTTATCTCATTAAGTGCTTATATCACTCTTAAAAGGCACTGGTTATTTTTCTAGTTCCACAGATGAAGTAATTTAACATCAAATGAGTAACTTGCTCAAGGTCAAGCATCAGGGCCAGGATTTGAAAGGCAGGCTTGCAGGCTGGCTCTAAGATAATTCGCCAGCTCTGCAGTGAAGGGAGCCTGAGAAGAGAAAGAACATTGGGAGTAGAATCAAAGTAATGTAATTTCATAGAAGGGGAAAGTGAAGGAGGGTGGTTTTAGAAAATATGGAGAAATCCACCTTGTCTGATACATTGTGTAATGGAAAAGTTTTGAGTCTACTTTTAGACCAGTGTTTCTCCCCCTCACCCAAAAGACACAATGTTTGGAGACATTTGAACTCTCATTCGCCAATGAGAGTTCTTGGTTTGTTTGTTTATTTGTTTGTTTTGCTAATGGTATGTAATGGCTACAGGCCAGGAATGCTGTTATACATACTACAGAATAGGACAGCTCTCTTAGCAAAGAATTATTTTGGCCAACATCAAGAAACCCTGTTTAGACTCAATTCCTCACTCATTTCATTAGCTTTGTGATTTTCCGGCAAGTCATTTGACCTTTCTGAGTTTTTGTCACTATGTTTGTAAACATGCATAATGATACTTGTTAATTACTTCGCAGAGTCTTTAGCAATGTGTGAGATACTAGGTGTGAAACCAATTGTAACATCGACTGAAAATCACATTGAAATGTCTATTTATGGGGAATGAAAATTTCTAGAAACACTGAATTTGGTTTGATGATTGGGTCATTATTAGATGTAGAGATGAGTCAGTTTGTAGTTGAGAGATAAATTCGCAAAATGGAGTAAAGATTAAAGATGCAAATGAGGAAAGTGCCAGTTTCTGGGGGGTGTCATCTTTGAAGAGGCAGCGCAGTAAGGGAAGAAGAATGCATTTTTTCTGAGACCAGAAAGATGGAAGGGCAAACAGGTGGAGGTAAAGGTAACATTTTAGAGGTTTTGTTTGACAAGGGGGTGAGGCAGAGGAAGCTGTGGAACACTGCCTGGGAAGACCTCAGCATTCTTAGTAACTTTGAAGGTAAAGTCATCTGCCCAGATTAAGGAAGGGAAATGGGGTGAATTTAATTTTTTGGAATGGAGAAGGTTTGGCGTATCCACTGTGGGAATCTTGATTGAGGGTTAGCAGCAAATGAATACATGGATTGCTGAAGAGCCGTAAGAGCTCACTGGGGTTGTTCAGCATGGATTTATAAGGGACCTGATTAGTATTATGTCATCACAGAGGTAGGCAGGTATGGGGGTTAAGAGGAAGGAAGTAAGGTGATCGTGGTTAGCACTGCGGAACTCTGAGTTTGAAGGATCAGCCATATGGATTGCCACTTAAGTTCAAGGTTTGGTCATAATGGTCAAAGAGACATTTAGATGCTCATACTTGTCAGTATGTTGGAGGGTTTCAGCTTTAGGATGTCAGTTGAACATGGATATTGTAGTCTCCTCGATCATTACCCAGAAATATGATGGAGAGAAATACTGGGTAGATTGCTGATATTCTGGTGGACAGAGATCCTAGATATTAATAAAGGCAGTAAGTGGGTGGGGAGAACTTTTAGTAGAGGCAGAATGATGACAGCACTAAGGAGCAAACAGGGAAAAAAACACTTTTCTTCTGGTGAGTGAAAGGGAGTAGAAATGTACCTAGTTCCTCCGGAAAGTTCTGTGGAGGAGGTTGTGTCAGAGGAAAGGTGAGTCCAGATAATGTGAACTTTTGGAAGAGAGATTTTTTGAAAGATTTAAAGCATAAGATAGTTAAGTGACTCTCTCATAAGGGCTCCATGGAATAGCAGAGGAGCCTAGAAGGACAAACAGTAGAGAATGGCAAAGGTCAAATAGCTAATTGGATTAAGAATATGTGTAAAGGTGGCTCGTGGGAGGATTGTGGGCCCAGCATGGCAGATGAGGGCATTGAAGGGAGTTTGGAGGAATCTGCGAATGCCAGGGAGGCCATTGATGACAGCACAGTCTGACCCCAGTTGTCCACCTGGCATGTCTGTGTGGTAGAGCCACTAAACTGCCCTGATCCCTGACGGCACCTCTTCAACATCTGCTGGTGGAAGGTAAGTGGGTTAATAAGGCATAGGCTTTATTGTATTGAATTTCAGTTATTTAGATATACATATATATATGCATATACATATAGTTATATATTTGTACATGCATGTGCATATATGCATGTGTGTGTGTGTGGGGGGGGGGGTATCGCTAGTCCAGCCCTACTCCACCCTCAATGCTTCCTCAAACAGATAAAAACCAGACTTAGGAAGCCCTGGCCAATGTGGCTCAGTTGGTAGAGCATCACCCCATGCACAAAAAGGTCACCAATTTGATTCCCAGTCAGGGGAAATGCCCAGGTTGTGGGTTCCATCCCCAGTTGGGGTGCATACAGGAGGCAAACGATTGACATTTCTCTCCCACATCAATGTTTCTCTCCCTCTCTCTCTAAAATCAATAAAAATATATTTTAAAAAATCAATCTTAGGAGGAAATTCTATTTGCCTGAAAATAGCAGCTAGAAAAATATTTCATTGAAATATTTTTTATTCAGTTTGAGTCATTTGAAATTAGTATGACCATATTATAGAGCAGAAAAATATTCTTTACCATACTAAAAACAAAGGATAAAATATCCCTAATAATAGCTTCGGTTTGCTTTAGCAAATCCTCTGCCCAGGTAGCCTGTAACCACATTTATCATGTTACAATTCAGACATATCATTAAGGTAGAAATATTGGATACTTTGGTTATAAACATGAGATTAATTTATCTGTAACTTTTACAATATTACAAGTTTAAAAATAAAAGTTGTATTCACTAAGAATTGATTATTTCAATCCCATTTTCTTTTTTGCTGTGTTGGTACATAGCATCTGAGTAGCTACTTAAAGAACGTGAATAACAAATGCCCTTTTGAAGCAAAACCACTAGCTTCATTGAGAATAATTAGGCCTAAATTTTCACATGACTGTGGTTGGTTGGTACAGCCATCGACATAGAGGCAACCATTGTTCCCATGTTCTCATGTACAAATTGGGCAATTGAGTTTGCAAATTGCAAATTGAAGAGTAGGCATGAACTGACACTGTCTGTGTAGCTGTGCACGCTCCTCCATGTTTTCCTGTGTACTGCCAATGTTTGTTTTAATGACCAAGGCAAGTATGTGCAATTGGCCAGTCTGTGTTATATAGTTAAGTCATAAGATCCCAGGATTTTAAGAGAATATTCATCTGAAATACCTAGCAGTTAGTCTTATTTACCCTTTTTTCCCCCCTACAATTGGGAAAGTCAAGGATCACAAATAATACATTTGGAGGTTAAGTCTATGATGCTTAAATATGTGGTTCTCTAAATTGGTCAAATAAGATAATAATATTGGCTCCTACAGTATATAAGCAGAGTAGCTCAGTCATAATTCAACTTAGATCCAGTCTATGCAAATATTAGACTTTGTGTCTTTTAGAAAGATCAGAGCTAGAAAAGCTTTTATAATATTTGAATAGCAGTGCTTTCCTAAAATCATTTGATGATATATAATGATATTTGTCTAACATAAGATAATTTAGTCTCATTAATAATATATGGTGTTTTAAAAGACTGTTTTTATGTATTTCCAAAATTTATTTTCTTTTTTATAAATTTGTATCAACTTAATTACAAGGTCTACTTATGCTATAATGAGGGTCTATTAATTTTATATTATTCTTTCAAAACATCTGTTTTGTTCAAGATGCACCAAAATTTTATAACTTTCTGGTATTTTTGGTAATGACTTAAACTTTCTTTGAATAAGAGAATGTATACCTAACAAATAGTATCTATTTCATTGATATAGCTTTCTCCTGGAAAAGTGAGATTAAAATTACTGAAGGAGAAGTTTCAAGGTAAATAGTTTACCATTGTATTATTAGTTGCTACAGATATAATTTCTTTTACATTTGAATTACATAGAAAATAAAAGTGCTAGAATTGTTTATGCAATATAAAGATTCAAAACCCTCAAATGATGACTCTCTATCTTTGATACTCAAAATAAATTTTACATATGCTTGTTTGTAGTGGAGGGGGGATTAGTTTATCTATAAAGAATAGCAACTTAGAATATGATTATAATATAGTATTTTTCATAGTGAGGACTTTCATAGCACTGGTCCTTAAAGTTTATTAATGTAATCTTTTAACTAGGATAATAATTTGGCAGTATAAATTATAAATTAAAATTTACTCTAGGAAATTAAGGTAATATTGAAAAATTCATTTATATTTTAATATATTTTGACAACAAAAACCTAAATCAATATTGAATATATAATAATTCCAAATAAAATAAGACTTTTTAATAGAGGACAAACACATTTGATTTGAATGGCTAAGATGATTTGGCAGAACAAGTTCTAGAAATGTATAACGTTTAGTATAGAAGATGTTCTGTGTGGGCTTCAGTTTGATCTGGAGCTGTGACAGAATGCCACAGGTATTCTATCAAGAGCATAGTTTTTTAGTGTGTGTTTTTAAAATATATATATTTTTATTGATTTCAGAGAGGAAAGGAGAGGGAGAGAGAGAGAGAAACAATCAATGATGAGAGAAAATCATTGATTGGCTGCCTCCTGCACGCCCCACACGGGGATCAAGCCTGCAACCCAGGCATGTGCCCTGACCTGGAATTGAACCGTGCCCTCCTGGTTCATAGGTCTATGCTCAACCACTGAGCCACACCGGTCAGGCAAGAACATAGTTTTTAACACTTACTACATTCTATAATTGTACATGCCCAGTTTAAGTGAATTTTAAGCAGAGTGGATATGGGTGAATATGTGTGGCCCTATGGTCACAGGAAGGGGACTGTGGGCTCCTCAGCCTACTGGGAGTGATTAGTCTGACTTTTTTTCCCCTTCCAGAGCCAGTGAGACAAGCTCTTAATTATCAAATGGCAAATTTTTCTGAAAGAGAGAAGCCCAAGATAAGAGGGAAGGTTTGTGGGCAGTGTGAGAACAAAGCCGCTCTGCTGGTACGTACACTCTACTGAGATACGGGAATAGAACTTACACGTGGTCTCAGATACTTGCCCTGCTTTGGTAGCGACGTACTTTTCCTCTGTGACTCTTACTGTAAGTGTGCACGCTGTGCACCTTAGGATGAGTGTGCCTGCTGCCGGGGAAGGCCCACAGGGCACTGAGACGACGCCTCTCACTCCGGGTGAGGCACTACTTGAACCTGCCCTCTCTGCCTTGGTGCACACACACACACACACACACACACACACACACACACAACAACATCTTCCACTTACAACCCAAACCAAAACTGCAGCAGACATCCTCCTTTGACCCCCACATCTCCCCCTGTGCCCCTTTTGGTAACACTTGAAGAGTTTGTTAACTTGCTGTCATCATACTCTCTCCTCTCGTTCTCTCTTCTCTTCCTCTCTTTTAATTGAGGCATATTTTACTTACTGTGAAGTGGAAAGATCTTAAATGTGTAACTAGATACCTTCCGATAAAGGCCTGCAATCCCAGCAAGATAACAGAATGCCCTCGCAGGTTTCCTTTGCCTTTTCCAACTCATCCCCACCGCAAAGGCAACCACTGTTGTGATTTTTAGCACCTTATACTTAGTAGTGCCTGTTCTTGAACTTCATGTAAATGGAATTAGAAGGTATATACACAGGGGTGGGCTAAGGAGGTTTACAGGTGTGAGTAAACAACACACAGAGTTTATTCTTGTATTATTATATATTTATTTATTATTAACCTACTTTTGCTTACCCCTGTGTATATAAATATTTTTTGTGTGTGTAAGTTTTGCTCCATGTGGAGATTCATTCATGTTACATTTATCAGTAGTTTGTTCATTTGTATTGCTGACTAGTATTCCATAGTATAGAGATACCAAGATTTATTTGTTTGTTCCCGTGTTGAATGACATTTCGGTTGTTTCTGTTTTTTCCCCCATTACGTCTATGGCTGCTGTGTACATTTATGTGCAAGTCTTCCTTCCTCCCCCCGATGATATTTATTCTTTCTTTCCTTAAAAGTTCTAAAGCAAACTTTAAAAAAGCCCCCCAAATAATGCTTTCTGACAGCTCTCTAACTTTTCATTGGTGTCAATTTCATGAACTTTAAAAAAATTATCATAATTTAAAAGTTCCCATCTTAGCTATTTTAAATGCTCAGATCTGTGGCATTAAGTATTCACATTGTCTGAACATGCAGACATTTAAAAATATTGGCTTTTATTTGATTGCAGGTTTTATCATTTTTTAAATAAATGAGTAGTATTGCAATCAATGATAATAATTGACTTAATGATTAGTAAGGTGGGCTGTGCTTAAAAGCTTAAGCTTTGAGCCAGAATGTGGGGTTGAAATTCTGGCTCTATTAATTATGTTACTTGACAAATTCTTAATCGTTGTGTTCTTAATCACCTTCACATTGGAGATACAATGGTCATTGTCACATTAGAGAGTTGTTGTGAGGATTAAATGAGATGAAACATGTAAAGCCCTTAGAACAGTGGGCAAATGCTCACTAAACATTGTGAATATTGTTCTTGATTCTAGCCTTTCTTTTTAGTTTCATTATAGTTACATATTTCTTACTCTCTCAACCTTTTTGTAGTGTTGGCCTAGTCATTTTATATCTGATAAATCTGTCTACATTATTGTAGGTAACTATGTCATCATATGGGGACTTATAATACAATTTTTAAAAAATGGACATAAAATGTCTATTGAATTTTTAATAAGAGCTTAGTCTACTTTCCTATGTTTTATACATTCTAGTGCCTTATTACTCAGTGCATGCAGCGGAGAGCTTGGTATCACCTGGGAGCCTGTTAGAATACAGCATCTCAGGTGGCATTTCAGAATTCTTGAACCAGAGTCTGCATTGCAACAAATTCCCAGGTCATCCATGTGCCCGTTACAGTTTGAGAAGCATCACTATATTGCACATTTCAGCCCACCATCGGCCAGTACAAGGCAGAAGAGATTGGTCCACCTCTCCCCAATCTGCCCCAAATGCTTTAGGCTTACAGTTCCCTGATAAGGGAAAGAGCAAGGAGGGGGAGAATGGTGGAGGGCACCATAAAGGGAGGAAATGAAAGAGAGTCAAAGGGACAGTGAGCTCCTTGACATAATTTCTGGAACCATCTTGTCATGATTTCTTATTTGCACAACGAGTAGTTCTTAAAGTGGGCCGACTCAAGGACATGAGGGATTCTAGCCATTTTCACTGCTTTTGTCATAGTGGTAAGAGTGTTGAAATGACTGTACAACTGCATGGTAGTACTTTCAATTGCAGTAAAAATTCCATTTTCTTTTCTCTTCACTTTCAGTCTTGCTTGGTACCATTATAGATACAAGTACCTCACATTTTACAGTTTATCCCTAAACTTAAAAATTACATTTTAACACATAAAGAATTTGAAAGATAAATGTATACTTGTCCATAATCATTTCACCAATCATACACGTTGCTGACATTTTGAGGCAGTTCTATCCATATTTTTAAAAATAATTTTGTTTGGGGAATCTTCTAAAAATACTTTTAAAACCATATTTGGAGAAGCATCAGTGAAAGAGTACATTCAAGGAAGTGCATGGGGCCTTTTAGAGGCAAATTGTATGCATACCGTTTGAAACTAAGTGTACCCTGTTAATCCATAGAGAAAAATAAAAGAACTAACATTGGAGTAGTCTTCACCCAGAGATAGTGCTGTGTAGTTTTTACCAGGTTAAGAAGTTTGACCTGATGCTGCCTACTGTTTTATGATTTATTAAAAAAATGTTACATACATACATTCATCTAACACACATATAAAACATTCTAGCTAGTATAGTTATTTTGATATGAGAGTAATTTGTTTACAAATTAGTTTTTCTGAGTTAAATCTTAACTGGGACAAATGGTTTTCCCAGTTTCCTTGGACTTCACTATAGGTATATAATGGAAGAAATAAATATAATAACAATAACATCTTTACACAAACATTTTAACAAAGTCATATTATAAGATTGTGTTTTTGTTTGTTTTGTTTTTTTCTAATTAAATATCTTTAAGGTATGTCTTGAGTGTGGAGAAGATTACTGTTCAGGATGCTTCGCTAAAATTCACCAGAAGGGGGCACTGAAGTTCCATAGAACAACTCTTTTGCAGGTATGACTTTAAAATGCTTTACTGGTAGTGTATTTATAGAACATTTCTACACAAAGACATTTAAAACATGCTTAATTATCGAGAATTTAGGATGATTTACACTAATTTCTAAAATTATATTATGAACAGACAGTCTTTACATACTTGAAATTATTTTACTGAACACTAATCTGAATTCTATTTTGCTATTTAAACTGTGTTTTAATATAGTTCCTAAAACACTTACCTTGATTAGAATTTTTATATTATGCATTCTATCTGTGAATTTGACATTTAAAAATTAGACCATATTTTTAAATATTGTTTTAATTGAACACATGATTTAAGTATTATTTCTATCTAATTTATGTTTAACTTTTTATGTTTAGTTTAAAAATTATTCTTTTATTTGTCCTCATTATTATGTAAATAAGCTTATCCCTCAGGTTTCCCCCTATATATTAGAAGCTCTTATTTATTTTCATATAGTCATTGTTTTTTGAAATGCCTAAATTCAAACCATGTGAGCTGGTCTTAAAATTCTCATAATTAAGCAACAAATATGGTTAAATGTAGATATGACATTATATGATTTACTAGAGGCCCAGTGCATGAAATTCATGCAAGGAGCTCGGCCCTTGCAGCCCTGGCTTCGTCCAGAAGGTCGTCTGGAAGGACGTCCTGAAGTTTGTTCGGCTGTCTGGTCTAATTAGCATATTATGCTTTTATTATTATAGATATTTAATGATGCCTTGATTTGCCATAAATTTCATTCCTTTGACAACAAATATTCATTGAGTACCTTTAGGAAGCAGTGTCTGTGGTAGGCAGTGACCTTGCACAGATGAATATCACTAGGATCCTGCTCTTGGACCTGGAGATAAAACTGAGAATCAAGGAACTTGCAGTGGTTCTCAACCTGTGGGTCTCGACACCTTTGGGGGTCAAACAACCCTTTCACAGGGGTCGCCTAAATACATCCTGCATATCAGATATTTACATTATGATTCATAACCGTAGCAAAATTACAGTTATGAAGTAGCAACAAAAATAATTTTATGGTTGGGGGTCACCACAACATGAGGAACTGTATTAAAGGGTTGCGGCATTAGGAAGGTTGAGAACCACTGGGTTAAGGATTTTATTATTTCTTAGAGGCAAAGGGATGGGGATGATTGGATTCATATTTTGAAAGATCACTGGTAGATTTAAATCTTTACATTTAAGAAATATATATTTTTATTGATTTCAGAGAGGAAGAGAGAGGGAGAGAGAGATAGAAACATCAATGATGAGAATCATTGATCAGATGCCTCCTGCATGACCCCTACTGGGAATGGAGCCCACAACCCGGGTATGTGCCCTGACTGGGACTCAAACCGTGACCTCCAGGTTCATAGGTCGACGCCCAACCACTGAGCCACGCCAGCTGGGCTTTACATGTTTCTTGAATATAAATATCGGTAGCTCTAAAAACCCAAGTCATGATAACTGCAAAACCTAAAATTGATCTTACTCATATTACTCATATTAATATTTGTCAATGTCAATTACTTTCAAATGGCTACTCCATGTTTGGGTCATCCAGGTAGAAATGCAGAAATGATGGAGGGAACAGGACAAAGAAACAAAAAACAAACCCACCCAACTCCCTGTTATTCTCACCCCTCAGGTTGGTGCAATTGAACTGTCATAAGAAATAAAGGTTGATATATATAAAAGTGAGTGTAATCGCTAACATGGAAGTAGTATAGAATTTAACTAAAGACACTCCACTTTAAGGGGAAAAAGTATAATTACCCCACTATGCGTTTATGTTAGGAACTTTCCATTCAATGATTTATTCAGTACTTGGTATGGAAGATACAGAGAGCAATGAGACATGGTTTCCCCCTCAACTTCAGGAACTGGCCCTCCCAATTTAAATCTGATTCTCTTCTCTCTTTTCTCTCCCTCCCTCCCTCCCTTCCCTTCTCTCCTCTCTCTCTCTCTCTCTCTCTCTCTCTCTCTCTCTCTCTCTCTCTCCCTCTTCCCCCCCCCCCCATGCACACACACACATACACACATGGGGAGAGGGAGGAGGAAGGAGAGGGAATATACATTTGAATAGATTTTAACCTTTGTTAAATAATTTTCTGCCAAGTAAAATGCACGAGTGAAATTACTAAATTATCCTGCTTTCTCTCCTTGTTTCCATCCTCTCCCCTGTCTTTCTCTATGCGTTCAGCGTCAGGATGCTCTTGTGCCTTGGCCTGATGACCATGGCTCAGCGATGAGCGGATATCTCTTTCTGTCTATCAGTTATTATTAACCAGTCATAGAGTGTTTTTGGTTTTCGCCCTTTTGGTACCATCAAAGCCATAAGAGATTTTTTATTGAGTGCTGAATTCATACCTAATCTGAGACTTTAGGGTGGACATTTTAAGGGATTAAGCAAAGAAAAAAAAGAAAAACTCAGACACAGACAACAGTATGGTGATTGCCAGAGGGGAGGGGGATGGGGGAAAGCACAAAAAGGTAAAGGGGGGAAAATGGTGATGGAAGAATACTTGAACTGAGGTGGTAAACACACCCTACAAGATACTGATGGTGTATTGTAAAACTGTATACCTGAAACCTGTATAATTTTATTAACAATTGTCACCCCAATAAATTCAATTTTTTTAAAGAGTAGAAACAAAAACAAAGTAACAAGTGTTGGTGAGGATGTGAATACATTTGGTGGGAAAGTATTTGATTGTCTAACAAATATGCTGCACACCTGAAACTAATACAAAATAGGATGTAAACTGGCATTGAAAATTAAAATAAAAGAAAGAAAACACGGTGTAGCCATTATGGAAAACAATATAGCAGTTCCCAAAAAAATAAAAATAAAATTACTATATGAGGGGAAAAAAAGCATTACTATATAAAAAGCAAGCATTCTAGGCTAATGGCTGCTATACTTTATCTTTTGAACCTAGTTATTATAAAGCATAGCCAAATTTGAGTATTGTAAATCATTTGACCTCCATCTTCTAGCCCAGTGAGTCTGTATGAAGTTCACCGTCAATAAGTACCATTTTGTTCTGTCATATCTTGTTTTACTTACAAGAAAAATCTCTGAAAAACTGAAAGCAAACTATTACCATTTCCATATTGACTAACATGATAATTTCACAGGGCCTTTCTTTTGACTTATGATTGATTTAGACTTGGCAGTGAGCTTGACACAAGTTTATTTTTACCTCTCAGACTGTTAAATAATTACTTATCTGAAATATAAAGTGTAAATGTGCAATGGGAATTACTAAGGATGAAAATTCTACTTCTATATTTAGAATGATTTTCAACACTAATGGTTTAAAAAAGATGATTGTAGTGGGTGAGCCTATTATTGATAGAAAATAGTTCTTAATATAACAGGAATGTCTATTTTCTTTAAACAATATATAATCAAACAGAAGAAACAAGGTTAATCAGAGATAATGGAAGATAGGAGAAAAACAAAAGGCATTTTGATGTGAAGTATGACATATACAAAGGGAGGTTGGATTAAACAAATCATTAATATATTCTGGTATGTATATTTTCTTAATTGGAATGGAGATTTCCTTAAATGGAAAGGAGCGATCTTGGGAAGTGGAGAGGTGAATAAGAATAAATAACTGAGGTAGAACTTCTATGTTTTCCTGCTGTGAAACATTTATATTCAGCCTCTTTACGTTTTTATTTTCAAATAAAGGTATGCCTATGTAAATATGGCTATCAGTGGGAATATCTGCTTGCTTGAACATACCTACAGGAAAGTAATTATCAGGAAGAACCTCAGTTATTACAGTACAATTTATGCTTACTGACTTTATGGTAGAGTTTTTTCTTTTAGTTGACAATAACCAATATTAGCTTATGGACTCACATTATTATCATTATTCTGTTACCGTTTAGAATAATACTATATTTTCATTTTATTTATTTTTATTTAGGTATAATTTACATAATATATTAGTTTGAGCTGTACAGCATAATAATTTAATATTTGTATCTATTGCAAATGACTATCTAGTTAACATTTGTCATTATACAATTCCAAAAAATATTTCTGTTGCGATGAGGACTTTTACGATCTACTCTCTTAGCAACTTTCAAATAGACAATACAGTACTATTAACTATAGTCACCACGCTGTGCATTATATTGCCATGACTTATTTGTTATATTTTCGAATCATAGCTAGTCATTTTGGATAATATGGTTACTTAATTGGATGACCTTATAGTAGCCCATTTTACTACTTATTTACAAGAGGCCTGGTGCACGAAATTTATGCATGGGGGTGGGGGCCCTCAGCCCAGCCTGCACCCTCTCCAATCCAAGACCCCTCAGGGGATGTCTGACTGCTGGTTCAGGCCTGACATCCCTCTCACAATTTGGGACTGCTGGCTTCTAACTGCTCACCTGCCTGCCTGCCTGATCGCCCCTACTGGACCCCTGCCAGCCTGATCACCCCTAACTGCCTCTGCCTGCCAGCCTAGTCACCCCCAACTGCCCTCCCCCCCCGCCAATCTGGCCTGGTTGCCCCCAACAGCCCCCCTCTGCTGGCCTGGTCGCCCCTAACTTCCCCCCTGCAGGCCTGGTCACCCCAAACTGCTCCCCTGTCAACATGGTTGTCCTTAACTGCAACCCCCTGCCAACCTGGTCACCTCCAACTGCCCCCTCTCCGCTGGCCTGGTTACCCCTCACAGCCTGCTGTTCAGTCGTTTGGTCATCCCTCACTAACCCCACTGCTGGCCTGGTTGCCCCATGCAGCCTGCTGGTCAGTTGTTTGGTTGCCCCTCACTGCCCCCCCGCCCCTCCCCCCCACAACCCCATGCTGGCCCGGTCGCCCCCCAGCTTCCTGCTCAGTTGTTTGGTCATCCCTCACTAACCCCCCTGCTAGCCTTGTCGCCCCACTCAGCCTGTTTGGTCTTCCGTTCAGTTGCGATGGTCCCTGGCTCTTTATATATATAGATTTTTAATTTTTAAAAATTCATTATAGAGAAAGAGAGAGGGAGAGAAAGAGAGAGAGAGAGAGAGAGAGAGAGAGAGAGAGAGAGAGAGAGAGAAACATTGATTGGTTGCCTCATGCACGAACCTGCAACCTGGGTATGCACCCTGACCAGGATCAAACCTGTAACCTTATAGTGTAGGAAACGACGCTCCAACCAACTGAGCCACTCTGGCCAGGGCTGGCGGCCCATTGTAAATGTTGTGCATACACATATTGTTGATGCTGTGGTGTACCCCCAGATCCTCCTCTTTAGGACTGAGACACTCATTCCCTAACTTACTAGAGTGTTGCCTGTGGATGAGCCATAGTTGAGCCTCTCTCATAAATTATTTTGCTCAAAGGGAATGGCTATTTCCAAGCTTAAACTCCATCTCTGGAGGCAGCCTGTTTTCTGGTCCAATTTCTGGTCTATGTGAGGGTACATTGCCAGCAGCCCACTTACCTCCATTGTCAACTCTGATGGGCTTTCAAAGCTCCCCGCCTTGGGATTGGCAGTTGCATTGAAGTCAGCTGTTCTCTCTACCCAATTCTCCTCCCTTCACTTGTCCAGGTGTTGTTCTCAGAGCAGGAAAAGCCATGCAGGCAAAGCTCAGCATTTGTTTTCTGGGGAACAAACATGACATTATGCTATTCAGAGTGAAATTACAGATAATTGTTGCCCTAAATTTAGAGTAATTTAGTGCTGCTATTTTGAAGGTTAATATATAACATCTTTTTCTTTACTTTCCAAATTCTGAATTGAGAAATAGATATTAGATCCAGAAGGTAGAAATCAAAATATCAATTTTATTATTGATATAATCAAAATCGGTGGTTGTAGCATGACTGTGCAGACAAATCAACTTCCTGGTGCTTCCTTAAATTGAAACTTCTGCTTCTTTTTTTTTCCCATCCGCTTCACCAAATTGTAGACATTTGTGTACCTTTGGCAGAGCAGAGCCTAACCGGTAAAACTCCTTAATGGGGGTCTAGATTGGAACCATCCCTCTATGGGATGGCAGTTCTCGAGAGAACCTAGAAGGGCAGAAGGCTCACTTTCTTCTCCCAAAGTCTCACTATAGAAATAGAAGGATGGGAAGTAAATGTTCCTTCAAAAGAAATTATTATAATTCACATGATTTTAGAATCCAGGTGATGTAAATATACTAAAATGCTTACATTTGCTATTTATAACTACTAGTTCATATTACACTTAAGAAAAAAATAAATCATTTAAAATACATATAAACCACTGAGTACCGGCATGTTTTACCTATTTTTTCAATGGGAATCATGCTTATTTCTTGTGCCACAAGTCTGTGTTCATTGTCCTTCAATATGATTATTACTTTGCACTTTATCAGGTTTTTAAAAAAAATTATATAGTTATTAACTAGTCCCTCTTTGATATCTTCTGAAATTTTTTTTTCCAGAGAAGAAGGGAGAGGGAGAGAGAGATAAAAACATCAATGATGAGAGAGAATCTTTGACTGGCTGCCTCCTGCATGCCCCCTACTGGGGATCAAGCCCAAAACCTGGGCAAGTGCCCTGACTGGGAATCAAACCATGACCTCCTGGCTCATAGGTTAATGCTCAACCACTGAGCCAGTATGACCAGGCTTTTCTGATAAATTTTAAATTCTGTGAGGATAGGTACTATTTCTGTCTTGTTCATTACAGTATTTTCAGTGCTTAATATTGTACCTGGCACATATAAATCAATTTTTGAACAAATGAAAACGTGAATGAATCCCTAATGAGATGTTCAAACTCCCAAAATAATTTAAAACTATATTTTAAGTAGTGAAGTCAATTTTTTCTCTGAATTTTGAAAACCAAAGATTGGATAATTAAAAGAATTATGATATGTTAAGGTGCTATGTTAGAGGAGGGTTAGCAAAAGCCTTTTCTCTTTAGTATGAGAATTTGACCCTTAACTTTCTAGCTCTTTCCCCAGGATACAGATAAAGGTAGTGATGTCTACTGTTTTCCTAGACTTATGGTAAATATGACTCCTGATTGGTCAGTTGCCTCTAACTGGGAGAACCATAAATACTTGGAGTGAGACACCTGAGTGTGGTGAGCTGTACAACTGGCCTGTCTGCTGTGAGGTTCTGGAAGATGTGCAGAAGGTTAACTCCATGGAGAATGGGGTTTCTAAGCGAGGTGTATCCCTCAGCTATCAGAGCTGTGCTTCCTCATGAACTGCTGCCAGAATCCAACCCAAAAAGATACTGTCCTGGTGGCAATCGAATTCCTCTTCTTATCGTTCTGAGTACACTGATGCCAAGACTGCTTTGCGGGCAGCCCTGGTAGTCTGAAAGTTTAGTTAATCCAGGAGGACTCGTTGGTGGACATTGCAGTTAAGTCTTTCATTAACCAGAATGTCAAAAACCAGAATGATAGGATACCCGAAAGGTAAGTGAAGAACACTTGTATAGGCATCACTGACAAGAATTTAAAAAAAAAACAACTTTCTTGATATATAATTTATATACCATGCAATTCATTCATTCAAGTTGCACAATTCAATGGGTTTTAGTATATTCACAGATATGTGCAACTCCCAGCACAATTAATTGTTTAGAACATTTTCGTCCCCTCAAAAAGAAACCTTTTGCTACTACTTCCATCCCCTATATCCCTCTTTCCTAATTCCCTGGCAACCACTAATCTATTTTTGCCATTGTAGGTGAGCTTATCTGGACATTTAATGTAAATTGGATCATATAACATGTGGTCTTTCATGTCTGGCTTTTTTTTTTACTAAGTGTAATATTTTCAAGGTTCATCTATATTGTAGCATGTATCAGTACTTTATTTCATTGTATGGTTATACCACATTTTGTTTATGCACTCATTGTTGGATGGACATTTGGGTTCCCACCGTTTGACTATTATGATAATGTTGCTATGAACATCTGTGTACAGGGTTTTGTGGGGACATGTGTCTTTTTTCTCTTAGCTGTATCTCTAGCAGTGGGTCCTATGGTGACTGTCTTTACTTGTTGGAGGAACTGCCCACTGTTTTCCAGAATGACTGCTCCATTTTGCACTTCCACCAGCAGTGTGCGAGATTTCTGCTTTCTCTGTGTCCTAGCGAACACGTGTTCTCTGTCTTTTTGATTCTGGCACCTTTGTGGGCAAAAAGTAGTATCTCCTGGTAGTTTTGATTTGCCTTTCTCCAATGACTAATGATGCCACACAGCTTTTCATTGCTTATTGGCCATTTGTGTATCTTTCTTGGAGAAATGGTGGCAAGAATTTTTGATAAGACTTAAGTATGGGGCTGTTTATTAGCCTGCACTTCAGTGAAACTCCATGTGTGTGATGATCTTTTAGATGTGAATACTAAGAAAAGCTAGGGGAAGGGAAAAGACCACCTTTGACAGGGGTATGGGAAAGGGAGAGTAGGTGTTGTCTGTTACCATCAGTGGATAGTTGGAAGAACATAGTGGTTTAGGGAGCATATTACAGAAGCAAGTGACAGGTACAGTGGAGAGGGTAGCGGCAGTGCAAGGGTTTAGTGCAGAGAGGGCCCGAATCAATGTCAAAGGGAAAAGAAGGTGCTTCTGTGAAATTTATGCTGAGGGCATCTTTAAGATAAAGCTCATATATGCAAGCTCAGAAACTCCCAGGGTGCTTGTGTGGGTCAGATTCAATGACAGCAAGTGTAAAAGTATTTTACTCATAGCAGGTGCTCCGTACATTAGGTTTTATTAGGATGCATTGCTAGCAGAAATTCAGTCAAGTCTTACACCATCTAAATTTAGAAATTAGAAAATAATGTAATATTAATAATAATGAGTCTAAAATATTAATGCAATGGTTACTTTTGGTTTTAGGGCTGTTTTCCAAATTTTATATATATATATGGAAATGCTTTGTTAAAAAACAACAGTGAAGTAAGGTATTAGAGCTCAGTCTGTCAGAGTATATTTAAAAATACAGATTTTCTCCTTGTCCAAATTGAGAAAAATAGAATCTCAATTTTGGAGGGGACCATTCAGATCATTAGATTAATCACATGTCTGAACCTTTCATCAATAATATTGCAAATATCCATCATCGATGGAAACTTTATAATTTTCAGGTGCTACTTATGTTTTCTTATAGATTTATCATGGAATCTGACAAATTTTAGAGTAGTTTTATTGACTCTATTTTATGTTCATTGGACTCTATGGGATAAAAACCATCTAATTATGATGTAACAGCATTGCTAAATATAAAAATCAAATATGACAAATTATTTATTGTTAGTTTATTCTGCTCTGCCTAAAAATCTATCATTCAAAGAATTGCATATAAAATCTCTTGTTCCTCATGTAGCTCAACTATGAGTAATTGTTGACAGTAGCTAACTTATCTGGATGCATTTTACATGTTATATTTGTTTAAAACAATAGTGAATACTTGCAAAAATATTGTGCATAATTACATGGCATCAAAAGTGCAAATAGAAAGCAGGTTGCAGGCGTGAGTTTCCTGCATTATTTTCTTGTTGCTATTCTGGCTCACTTTTATGATTGCTCTCTAAATAGAAATTTTTAATGTTGTAATAAAAGTTGAAGACACAATTATTTATACTGAGATTGCATTCTGTTTTTTTCTTGATACCAAGAGATTTAAATTTTTTTTGACAAATATTACCTTTTGAGCTATTACATTTTATGCTATATTGCCTCATATAAAATATTTTAACTACAGTGTTTTATTTCATTATTTTTACATGCTACTTTAAGATAATACTAAATATCGAGTCCAGGTTAGTTTCACTTGGCATTTACTATCTGTTGAATATCAAGCTGCATTTATATCAGGGACATGTGTCCAGGTCCCTGTTTATTTTTATTATCTCTTTATGTGTCAAGGGGGAATAATAATACATAAGTCCTGTGGTTTCCATTAGACCTTTATAAGAAAGGTAAATCTGAGGGTCCTTTAAGTTCTACTTAAAGTTATACTTAAATGATACTGGAGTAAGCAATAAACCAGCCATATGAATTTCACACATTCTTGTCTGGCTTGCAATAAGAAGTTTCTTATACCATTGATATTTTTGAACTCCTCATGCACATTCCATATCTTTTTTCAGAACTTTGATGAGCAGAAGTGGATGTAAAATACAGTTTTGTTGTGAGTTCTCCTGTTGCAATTTTGTTTTTTATACATTATATATAAAGTTTAATATATATATACTAGAGGCTCACTGCATGGATTCGTGCACACTGCAAGTAAATCAATTAGAAGGTGGCCAGCAGGGCAGGACTGGGTGAGATGGGCCGGACACTCCCTGGAGCCAAACTCCAGTGGTCCCTCCCCGGCCAGCCTCACCTGGGGCAGGGCTGGGGCTTGAAGGGCGCCTGCAGTGTGAGCAGGGTCCCTCCAGCAGGTGGGGTCCCTCGGCCTTGCCTGTGGGGATCGGGCCGAAACCAGCAGTCCAACATCCCCTGTGGGGTCCCAGAGTGGAAGAGGGCACTTTGCAAAGTTGCTGTCGCTCGGCAGCTCCTGTGTTGAGCGTCTGCCCCTGGTGGTCAGTGCACATCATAGCTACCGACTGGTCAGCCGGTCAGCTGGTCAGCTGGTAGGCCGGTCAGCTGGTTGGCTGGTTGGCCGGTCGCTTAGGCTTTTATATATATAGATGGCTTCAGAATAGCTCAGTGTGTATTAATTAGATTTAAGGTCAGTACATGTGACCTCAGTGCTCAATAGCAGTGACACACATGAATTTCTCAAATCAAAGCCTAGGAGCAGCCAGTCTAGGGTGAGCATAGAGCTCCAAGGGGTTCAGGTTGCTCTGCCATTGGGGACAGAGTGTTCTGTTTCCCAAATTACCTTACGGTCTGTGATATCTATGAAGCTTCAGTTGGCACTTGTTGCAATTTTCTTTCATCCCATAAATATTGTTTGCTTCTGTTATTCATTTATTTGTATGAGGAATTTACTCAAATTCTGTTTTTCTTTTTTAGTTTCTGCCATGTGGAAATTCCTGTCCTCTTTTTCTCTACCTTTCCAGCTGGCCTGAACTTAACTTTTTCTTTCTCATTTTCTTTTGATCCTAACAGTAGATGCAGCCTTTGGTCAAATAATTTATAAATATCTTTTTCTTTAACTTTCATGGAAAGTGCAGATTTGACTCTGTGGTAAATCATAGGGAACAAATTTATACTAAGATTATCTTTAAAGATGGATTCATCAGAAAAGCAAATGATAATATGGTCTAAGAATAGAAGATATAGTTTAATACTATAAAATAATTAAAAGATAAAGCTCATTTTCATTCTTGTTTAATGAATTAAGATGTTTAAAATTATGTATTTTATAATTAAACTAGAGGCCCGGTGCACAAAAATTTGTGCACTCAGGGGAGGGGGGGTCCCTCAGCCCTGCCTGTGCCCTCTTGCAGTCTGGGACCCCTTGGGGGATGTCCACCTGCTGGCTTAGGCCCGCTCCTCAGGGAATCAGACCTAAGCTGGCAGTCAGACATCCCTCTGGCAACCCGGGAGCCCTGGGGGATGTCCACTTGCCAGCGGGGAGCAGGCCTAAGCTGCAGTTGGACATCCTTAGTGCTGCTGAGGAGGTGGGAAAGGCTCCCGCCACCACCACTGGCTTGTGGCTGAGCAGAGCTCCCCCTGTGGGAGCGCACTGAGCACCAGGGGGCAGCTCCTGCATTGAGCGTCTGCCCCCTGGTGGTCAGTGTGTGTCATAGTGACCAGTCATTCCCTGTCGTTCTGCTGTTAGGGTCAATTTGCATATTACCCTTTTATTATATAGAATAGAGGCCTGGTGCACGGGTGGGGGCCAGCTGGTTTGCCCTTCCCTTCCCTTCCCTTCCCTTCCCTTCCCTTCCCTTCCCTTCCCTCCCTCCCTCTCCCCTCTCTCCTTTTGTTCTTTCCCTTCCTTCCCTCCCTCCCTCCCTCCCTCCCTCCCTCCGTCCCTCCTTTCCTTTCCTTCCTTCCTTCCTTCCTTCCTTCCTTCCTTCCTTCCTTCCTTCCTTCCTTCCTTCCTTCCTTCCTTCCTTCCTTCCTTCTTTCTTTCTTTCTTTCTTTCTTTCTTTCTTTCTTTCTTTCTTTCTTTCTTTCTTTCTTTCTTTCTTTTTCTTCCCACCCAAGGATATTTTTCCCATTCATTTTTTAGAGAGAATGGAGGGGGAGCGGGAGAGACAAACATCCATGTCTCTGGGCCAGGGATCAAGAACCTGCAACTGAGATATGTATCCTTGACTGGAGTTGAACCCCAGATCCTTCAGTCTGCAGGCTGACACTCTAACCACTGAGCCAAACTGCTAGGGCTCAACTTTTTTTTTTTTTAAGGTCTTCATACATTGCTAAGGTTTTGGCTTTAATTGTGAGACAGCCTGCCCTTAATTGCCTTCTTACAGTAATGTGCTGGAGAGAGAAAAAACAACAACAACCTAAGAATCAATAAACTCCACAGTTTTTCTGTTATCATACTTCTGTTTACCCATTGCTTAGCAAAGAAAACAGAACAAACTGTTCTTGGGAAAATGTTCCCAAATGATATGTGAGGGGAAGTGTTTTTCTCAAAAAGAAGGCTCAAAAAGAAGGCCAAAATAAATAAATAATGAATATATATATATATATATATATATATATAATTTAAAAATTCCATTAGTGCATTTGCTATTCCTGAAATGACTTTATCTATTAAAGTTATCCGAGTCTGCCCATATTCAACCCTACCACTCACTGCAACTGATGAATTCGTAACGTTTCTTCTGCTGTAACACCATTTCTTTTTCTGTGTGTATATGTATCTCTTTTCCTCCCTCTCTACCTTTTTGCTTAGCATATACAAATGAGATAGCAGAACTCTCCCACAGAAATTAGTTTTTAGTTTCTAATGCAAGGCTATGGTTGCAATAAATCTCTTCTAAAACTCTGTAATTGGAAAATCAATGAAAGTTAACACCATGAAAAGAGACATTGCAGCATTTTCTTTGTTCACAATTAGGAAGTAACACAGGTCTAAATTATGTGGGGAACTCTGTGAGCCGGAACTTCTGGATCACATGAGGAGGTACGGCTTTGTCAATGTGGGCATTAATGTTCATGGCCGGGCAGCCATGGTGTGGGGTGATGACGGTAGTTGTGTTCTGAAGCACCGACACCGTCATAAAGTCTATCCTTTTCCTAACTAAACTAAAACTTTTGCTCTTGGACCTTAACTTCTGCAAAGTGCCATCCATTCCAAAATGCTATAAAATATCAACTCTCTTTACTTTGATTAATGATCCATTGTCAGAGTGATGAATTCTTCTAGAGTGTAATTTGAGAGATAATATCATTCCAGGGAGAAAAAAAAGAAAGTTCAGGTGAGAATTTAGAACAGTGACCGGATGAAATCCTACCAGCACTCGGTGTAGTGAAGGATGTGGGGGGACCTGGGGATGCTGGCAGTAAATCCCATCCTGGGGCTTCAGTTTGAGCTTCTGTTCTGCAGCACCATGTACGGTGTGCCCCGGAGGCTGTTTTGTTTTTGTTTGTAAGCATTTTTAGCATGTGGAGAAGTTGCACAGGTAATTTCAATCCTTTGCAGTCCCCTCTGCCTCCTGTAAATACCTTTTAGTACTGCTATATATAAACTTTCATGTTTAGAAGATGGAAATACGAATATCTTTGAGTTTTAAAATTGGAAAATATCTTTTTAATAGATGTGCTACAGTGTTATGGTACTTAATATGCATAGTTATCTATTTTAAATATTTCATAACAATAACCTTCACATTCTTGTTCACAGACTACTTATTACTTAAAACGATAGTTTTTGTATTATCAAGTAAAAGATAATTTGTTTTGTGTTACAAATCCAGATGAGTCCTTCTAAGCAGAGAGAAAAGGCTGCAGAGATATAAACCAAACTGTTAATAATGGTTACCTTTGGAAAGTGCCACTCATGAATTAGAAGAGACCTCGATTTCTTACTTTTTAATATGGTGGTGTTATGATTTATTTTCATGTGTTTCTATCATTTTAAAGATGTTGCTAATATAAGGCTACATCTATGTATTTCTCTGCAGGAATGCTCTTGAGTATTTTGGGCAGGAACTTTTATTCTTAAACTCTCCATCCCTCACATTTCAGAATATTTATTAAACTTGCTGGTTATCACCCATTAAATGTCAGTAGTGCTCTCCAATGATTGTGAAAACCAAAAACACCTCCCCACATTTTCAAATCTTCTTGCTCTAGTTGGGAAGTAGCAATCTTTGTATTAATCAGATCTCTTACACTAGCTTGATCAAAAAGAATAATTTTTTTCTTGTTGCGGATGGCCTCACAGATGTCTTGTGAGGGAGTATGGAGGATGTGGCCGAGTCATGGTAAGAACCAGGACTGGAGATTGGAAAGCTGTTGAGAGCCCAGGGAGACTCCTTCTCTTTGAACTTTGTATGTGTGTGTATGTATCTACTTTATTCTTTTCTTATAATGAACAAATTATGAATTTACCTAACAGACAGACCAAATGTCACCTTCTTGATTCCACATCTAAATTCTCATAAAATCAACCTGGACTAGATGCTCACTTTCTGTCCAGTGAACCATGCCTGTGAAGGCAGACATTTTTAAAAGTAAATTTACAAATGTTTGCAACAAGAATTTTAAAGTGTATAGTTGAGTATGTTCACACTCTTTCCAATTTATCTCCAGAATTTTATCTTGCAAAACTGAAACTCTATACCTAATAAATAGCATTCTACTTTGTTTCTACGAATTGAGTATATGCCTAATACAAGTGGAATTATACAGTCTTTGTCTTTGGCAACTGGCTTATTGTATTTGGCATAATTTCCTCATGGTTCATTTATATTGTGGCATATGTCAGTTTTTTTAAGGTTGAATAATATTTCATTGTATCTGTATAGCACATTTTGTTTATCTATTCACCCATTGATGACACTTGGGTTGCTTTTTCCTCTTAGCTATTATAATAATGCCACTATGAACATGGGTGTGCAAATATCTCAATTGTTTTTACCATACAGTCAGAAGTGGAATTACCAGAATGGTAATTTAATCTTTAATTTTTTGAGGAGCCTTCAAGATTTTTTTACAGCAGCTGAACCATTTTAAATTCCCATTAATGGTGTGCAAGGGTTCCAATTACTCCACATCCTCACCAACACTTGTTAGCTTCTGTTTCCTTGATAATAGCTATCTAAAAATTTTGTGGAGTCCATCATAAAAATATTGAGTATTTCATTCTATAAACATGATTTTAATTCCATTTATTTCGTACTTATTTAATTTCTCTTATCATTTTTAGTTTTTAGTGGTAAGCTCTTACAAGTTTTTGTTAAATGTTTTTCTAAGTATTTTATTCTTGCTAATGTTACTGTGGATATAATTATTTTCTTAATTTTATTTTTGGGTTGTTCATTGCTAACCGCTTAGTCTTTCATCATTAATTGTGATATTAGTCATAGTTTTTTGGTAGGTGCTCTTATCAGAATACCAAGGGAGGAAGTCCCTTCGGATTCCCTATTGTGATTTTTTGCCTGCTCTTATTGGGATGATTATGTTGTTTTGTCTTTTATTAAAATGACTTATTACAATATTTGATGTTGAGATGTTCAGTTAACATTGCATTACTGTGATACAATTTTACTTGCTCATGATGGATACTTGACATGTGGATGCTTGATTTGCTAATATTTGGTGGAGTGACTTTGCATTTATTTTCATATGGCATATTGGACTGTAGTTTGATTATTTATTTATTTATTTTTAATTTAAATTCTTTATTGTTTAAAATATTACATAAGTCTTCCTTTTCCCCCCATTGACCTCTCCCTGATCGCCCCCACCCCTCAGCACATGCCCTTATCCCCCACCTGTCTGTGTCCATTGGTTATGCTCATATGCATGCATACAAGTCCTTTGGCTGATCTCTTATCCCCGCCCCCCCTCCCCCACTTCCTCCATAGGTTGGACAGTCTGTTCAATGCTTCTATGACTTCTATGACTCTGGTTCTATTTTTGTTTGTCAGTTTATGTTGCTCATTATATTTTACAAATGAGTGAGATCATGTGGTATCTATCTTTCTCTGACTGACATATTTTGCTTAGCATAATGCTCTTCAGTTCCATCCATGCTGCTGCAAATGGTAAGAATTCCTTCTTTTTTACAGCAACATAGTATTCCGTTGTGTAGATGCACCACAGTTTTCTAATCCACTCATCTGCTGATGGGCACTTAGGCTGTTTCCAAATCTTAGCTATTGTAAATTGTGCTGCTATGAACATAGGGGTGCATATAGCCTTTCTGATTGGTATTTCTGTTTTCTTGGGATATAGTCTTAGAAGTGAGATCACTCGGTCAAATGGGAGTTCCCTTTTTAATTTTTTGAGGAAATTCCATACTGCCTTCCATAGTGGCTGCACCAGTCTGCATTCCCACCAGCAGTGCACAAGGATTCCTTTTTCTCCACATCCTCTCCAGCACTTGTCGTTTGTTGATTTGTTGATGATAGCCATTCTGACAGGTGTGAGATGGTACCTCATTGTTGTGTTGACTTGCATCTCTCAGATAATTAGTGAGTTTGAGCATGTTTTCATGTTTCTTGGACTTCTGTATGTCCTCTTTCAAAAAGTATCTATTTATGTCCTCATTTTTTAAAAAATATATTTTTATTGATTTTTTACAGAGAGGAAGGGAGAGGGATAGAGAGTCAGAAACATTGATGAGAGAGAAACATCCATCAGCTGCCTCCTGCACACTCCCTACTGGGGATGTGCCCGCAACCAAGGTACATGCCCTTGACCAGAATTGAACCTGGGACCCTTGAGTCCGCAGGCTGACACTCTATCCACTGAGCCAAACTGGTTAGGGCATTTGCTCATTTTTTAAATTGGATTGTTTATCTTCCCTTTGTTAAGTTGTGTGAGTTCCCTATAAATTTTGGAGATTAAATAAACCCTTATCAGAGATCACACTGGCAAGTATGTTCTCCCATGTAGTGGCTTTCTTGTTTTGTTGATCGTTTCTTTTGCTGTGCAGAAGCTTTTTATTTTGATGAAGTCCCATTTGTTTATTTTCTCCTTAGTTTCCATTGCCCCAGGAGCTGTATCGGTAAAGATTTTGCTACGACAAATGTCTGCTATTTTGCTGCCTATAGCTTCTTCTAAGATTTTTATGATTTCTCGTCTTACGTTTAAGTCCTTTATCCATTTTGAGTTTATTTTTATGTAGTTTTATTTTTTTGTAATGTGGTTATCTACTTTGCTATCAGGGTTGTATTAGCCTCATAAAATGAGTTTAGAAATATTTTTCTTCTGTTTTCTGAATGTGTTTGTGTTGGATTGGTATAATTTTTTTCTTAAATATTGGTTATAATTTTTTAGTGAAACAGTATGAGTCTGGGATTTTTGTTTCTCATAGGAAGATTTTGAATTACTAATTCAAAAAATTTCCTTATTCTATTCCAATTTTCTAGAGTCAGTTTTGGTAACTTGTGTCTTTCACTGGATGTTGTCAAAATGTTGGCATCATTTTTTTTATTCTTCTATAATTTTTTTAATTTCTACAGAATAGTGATGTTCCTTATTTCATTATTTATTTTTGTTAACTTGTATTTTACTCTTTATTTTTCTCAGTCAGTCTAGCCACAGCTTTATAATTTTTCAAGTGTACTTAACAAAACCATTTTTTATTTCATTGATTTATTCATTTTTTTCTATTCATTGACATCACATATATTATGTTTTCATGATCAGTCAATTGAAGATGTTTTCTAATTTTTGTTGTGTGGTTTATTTTTTTTAATCCAAAGGTTATTTAGAAGTAGTTTGTTCAACTTCTAAATATTTTGTTTTACAAAATAATTTGTTGCTGATTTTTAATTTTAATTTTTTATGGAGGTCAGAGATCATGCTTTCTATGATTTCAATTCTTATGAATTTATTACCACTTATTTTATGTGGAAAATATGGTCTGTCTTGAAGAATGTGTCATGTGCGCTTGTAAATAATTTATATTCTGATGTGAGGTTGAGGGTTCTTTAAATGTGATTTAGGTTAATTTACTTGATGGTGGTGTTCAAGTTTTCTATATCCTTACTGATTTTCTGCCTAGCTATTTTATTAATTTCTGATAGGGGGTTTTAAAATTTCTAACTGTAATTTTTTAATGGACTTACTATCTTTTTAGTTACTAGCATGTCTGTTGCTTTATGTACTTTAGGGCTCTGTTGTTAATTGCATATGTAATTGTTAGAACTTCCTGTTTCATTGACTGTTATTACTATAAAATATCCCTCCTTGTCTTGTTATATTTTTTACTAATATAACCACTCCAGTTTTTTTATTGTTATTACTTTCAAGGTATATATATTTTCATCCTTTTGCTTTAAACTATTTGTCTTTGAATTTAAAGTTAGTTCATAAATGGCACATAGTTGGGTCTTGCTTTTTTTAAAAAAATCAAGTCTGACTCTTAATGGTAGTATTTAGTTCATTTACACTTAATGTAATTATTGATGTATTTGGGTTTACATCTTCTGTGTTGCTATATGTTTTTCATATGTCTATGTGTTTTTGTTATTTTGTTCCTCCTTAATGCTTTATTTTGTATTAAGCAAATTTTTTATTGTACTTTTGAAATTACCTTTTGATGTGTGTAAGGGTGTGTGCATGAATGGATATACATATATTTATTCAGTGGTTGTACTAGTATTATAATATACATCTTGTAACAATTTACTTCACATTAACACTGACTTATTGTGGTAAAATATTGTGTAAATGGCATAACTTAGTTCTATTTTTCTCCAGTTCTTTGTGATATTGTTATACACAATACTGATTTATATCAATGTTGTAAACCCACAGCAGTGTTAATGCTATATATAATTTTGTGCCTTTAAAAGAAATTAAGAGAAGAAAAGATAAACTAAATATTTAAGCATGTTTTACATTTATCCATATATTAATATTCCTGGAGTTCTACTTTTCTTCTGGTCAATTTAATACCTTTTAGCCTTAAAATCTTTTTTTTTAGTATTTCTTTTAAGGCAGAAATAATAATGCTAATAATGAATTATATCTTACTTGTCTACTTGGGAATGTCTTAATTTTTGCCTTTATTTTAGAAGAATGGTTTGCTGAATATACAATTATTTTTGGCATTTTTTTTTCTTTCAGCACTTGGTATCATTCCACTGCTGCCTGGTCTTTATTTTTTTCAGATGCAAAATCAGCTGTTACTCATATTAATTCATGCTTATATCTGATGAGTCATTTTTCTTTTGTTGCTTTCAAGTTTTTCTGGTTGTCTTTGGCTTTCAGTAGTTTGTTTATAATATGTCTTGGTATGAATCTCCTTATGTTTATCTTCAGGTTTGGTGAGTTTCTTAGATTTTTAAAGTAATACTTTTCATCAAATATGAGAATTTGGAGACATTCATTTCTTCATATATTTTTTGTTCTTTTCTCTCCTCTGATACTCCCACTAAATGTATGTTGGATGCTTGATGCTGTTCCCTAGGTCTCTAAGACTATATTCATTTTCTTCAATCTTTTCCTCTTTGGTTTTCAAATTGGATAATGTATCTCGATCTATCATCAAGTTCACTAAGTCATCCTTTGTGGGAAGCACGGTACTTGGTTGGAAAGTCTGTAAGGAGGAATCTCCAAAAGGTCAGGACTTCTATGGGGACCTTGCCAAAGGCAGCAACCCCTGCCTTGTTTTTTCCAAACAAGTCTGAGCCCCCGTGTGTTTTGCTGGAATCTCTATGTTTAGTCTTTAGACCTGACCTTGTAGAAGCATGTAATGTCTTAAGGATACTTACCCTGCTGATTGTATCTGGAGGTTAATTTTTGTTCAAGCTGTTGTTACAATAAAAGCCGAAGGAGGCAGGCAATTGGGGCTGTTTTGGTGCCTCCTACCAAGCAGCCCCTTAGCCCTCTCTTTCACAGAAATGTGTGTCAGAGTAATCCACTCATCCGACTTTCAGGGTCTGCTGGTCAGTCCTGGCAATCCTTCTTCCATTTTATATCTCTTCTTAACCTATGTAAGTCATACTCAATAACTTTCATTTTGTTCTCCTTGATGATTTTCATTTCTTAATCAGCCTTTCTATAGCACTCTCATTTTCAGGATCAACCCATTAAATGTTTGGCTGGCCTACTGCTTACCCCAACTGGGACCAAAACCTCAGGCTTTCAGAGCTATAGGTTTTTCCCATTCACTTGTAACCAAATTCACTAGATTGTTGTTAATGCCACAGAAACTTCAAGATTCTGCTTTCTGCTGAGAATCAAGCACACTCCCTATTGAGCAAGGCCAGTCTTGCCCTAGTTACACTGATAGAGTTGGGAAGGGAAATATAAAATAGGAGCAGCCCCATGCAAGGCAGCTGGACACTTCACTAATGGCACAGTGTTTTTCTTGACTGACTACTTCTTGTTGTTTGCTTTTGGTTGATTTCCTGAAATAGCTTTTAACAAATGTACCCAATATAATATTTGTTTTATGAAGGTACAATTATTTACTGACCTCTCTATTATACCCTAGTCTGAAATCCCACTTCTGTCTAATAATTAGGGAGAAATTCTTTTTTCTGGGTATTTTAACAATTTATTTTACAGAGAAGTAGTATATAGTGATCTAAATAAAATGGTAGCAATCGTTCAAATGCCCTATATCACTCTGCAAGGTGTTTTTCATTCAGAATGTATATTCTTCACAACAGCTCCTCAAGGTAACTATTGTCTTCATTTTACGGGTACAAACACTTAGGCTTAGTGAGGTACATAATTTCCCCTTTTGTACTCTTATTGATAGTGCTATTTATTTTATCTGTGTCAACATTGACTTAGCTTGAGTATAAGCGACAAATATTCAAATGGAATTTTCAGTCATTTTTATCTCAGTAAATTAGTTAAATTTGATTCAACCAGCAATGTTCTAGTTGCAAAGTGTGAAGGACAGGGCTTCCGGGAGGAGAATTGAAAGAAGGCGATGTAAAACATTGTGTATCAGGCAGAATGAGACATGGTTCCCTCTCTCAAGAATTCACAAAAGGGAAGACAGCTGTATTCAACCAATTGTAACACCACTGACTGATAAGTGTTTTGACACAGAGATGCTCAAAACTGAATGTGCATTCAAGTTACCTGTGAAACTGCAGATTCTGAGTCAGTGAGTCTGAATGGGACCTGACAGTTTGTGTTTTCAGAAAGTTTCCAGGGATGGAGATGCTGCTGATGTATGGGTCACACATTGAGCTGGAAAGCTCTGTGGATGTAAGCAAGGCGTATAAGAGCACACAGAAAATATGTCCATTTTGCTCCAATTAGTTGAGGAAGAAAACTTTGTCTCAGAGAGATTAAACAGTTGCCCTTTTAATTGACTTTTAATAATGCCAATGGATATACATTGGAACTGGATAACATTTGATCTGGGCCTAAAGTGATAAAGAGAATTATAATAGGAGCACTCACGTTTCCAAGTAGGGAGGAAAACTTCGGCAAGGCATGGAAGTAGCGTATTTACGTACATTATTAAAGGGAAACACCTTTTTAAAACATTTTCTTTTTGTTAGCTCAAACAATACCCAGTTAGGGGTAGTTTCCAAATATGCTTGCTATAGTAAAAGTTATTTTTTCACTCACCTAAGAGTTTAACATGCATGTTCCTAAGACATCTTCCCTCTTAAGCAATGATTTGGTGACTTTTACCTGTAACATTCACCGTATTCAATGTTACTTCCAAAGTCACTATACACCATGCAGTGACAAGGAGAGAGAAGGCACATTCCTTTCTTATCACCTTGCTATTGGAAACGTATTACTGTTTCTCACATTCAGTAACTATCACAGAGCTCCATTAGATTCAAAGAGAGAACTTCCCTAGGTGGGGAGGTAAAAGTGTCCAGCAACTAGTTGTCAATTCTTCTCTGGACTGAGTATGGTGATTGGGTCTGGAGAACAGAAAGCTGTAAGTTATTAATATCTGTGATATATTTTTCACATATCTGGGAACTTTTAAGTATTGTAAAATAGTATGTTACTGTACTATGGTGAATTTCTAGGCTTACTGATCCTGTTAAATATACACCTCTTAGTTCAGAGGTAGATGGTTTAAGTTTGTCCTACAATCCTACTCTTTTCAAAGTGTATGTTGCCCCCAACCCTCCCCATACACGTGGATAACAGAGACGATGAGTAAAAGGAGAATCCTGGGTCATCCCTCCAATTTGCTGGTGCTTGCTCAAACCTGAAATAAACAAGCAAATAAATTAAAAACAAACAAAAAGTAATTTTATTTTCAAGAAAGCATAAGTAAAGCATATTTTCTGTGTTAATTCAGTAGGAAACAGGGTTAGGCTAGAGGAGAAAAACCTTGGCCCTAAATCATTTTGTACCCATTGGCTTTGACCTAAGCTTTATGAGCTTGGGTTTCCTTGTCCAGGTAATGGGGCTCAAAATATCTGTTCCTGTATTGGAATGATTACTTTAAGAATAAGAAAAATAGAGTATACATGTACACTTTTAGAACTGAGGAAAATAATATTTAAATATTCAATTTTCTGAGAAAGAAAATTCTAGTTTATTGGCATTTTATTTATCCTGGATTAACAGAACTTTTAGACATCCAGATAAACAACATTCCATTTGATCAGTTATCCACGATGTTTATCATATTTTTAATAGTAAATTTAATACAGGAATAAAATCATTTTTTGGCTATTTCATAGTCTTTTAAAATGCTCCCTAAAAATGTTACAAAAATTATTGTAACATTGATAGCAAGCTTCATTTTAGGACAGGAATAATCTTTCTTTTGTGCTATTTAAATAAACATATATACTTGAATGATGATTCTATTGTGATACTTTTATATAAAATTAATACCATTGTTTTTTATTTTGATATTTGATAAGATGAAAACTAGATATTTTAACCACTTTTGAAATCAACAGACCTTTATTCTAGGAAATATAAAATCAGGCTTAGATAGGATTATGTTTAGAAAATATTTGCTAAAATGCAGTTATTTCTGGAAGAATAAAGTAGTATCATTGGCTTGAATATTTTCTTTTGTCTTCCTTTCATGTTTTTCCTTGTTAAATCAACTGTATTCAGCTTCAATTTATAAACAATAACATGCACTCAACATTTCTCATGTAAACAATAACATGCACTCATTGCTTAAAATTTGTGGTAAAAAACAAATAACATAAATGTTTTCATCTTAAACATTTTTAAGTGTACAGTTCAGCAGTGTTAAGTGCAATGAGTAGTAAATAAGCCATAGAGATCTGGTGCACAGTATAATGAATATGCACAATAATATTGTACTATATTTATGAATGTATTTTTTTTTAAAAAGGGCTGCATGGGTGTAAATGGGCTTTTGAATGATCGTTGTGAAATTTGGACTAGATACTATAGACCTGTATAAGCATAGCAATTGCGTGCATAGATCTCCTTAGTCATTTTTTCATATATAACATTAATTCAGTGTGAAATAACACCAGTTAATTTGATGTTCACTGATTTATTCAAGAATCAGATAGAATCTTAACAAATTTTCAAAAGGTCATACTGGAAAGTTTCCATGTAATTTTAGCTATTTAAATAGGTAAGTAGTTGAAAATTTAAAAATAGGAATATTTCCATGGGAGAGTCCGAATGAATTATTTCTGATCCCTGCCAGAGTTTTCCCCTGTCTTGAGGACATTTGCTAAGAAGTAAGACCTGTTGCTTTTGCTCCCAATGCCAGGCTGTCAGAGAGCCTCGGAAAGGCCTGAGTCTGCCCCTGGAGTTTGTTGGGTTTAAGCTCAGAGGGCATTCAGCATTCTGCAGTGTCCTGGGCAAACCCAGGGAGTTCTGATAGGAGACTCCTCAGAATAGGGCCTTCCCGAGATTTGCCTGTTCCTTTTCACTCTGAAGAAGGCTCTTGGAAAGCTTTTTTTGAATTATTTTTCTCAATCATTTACTTTTATTAATCTTTATTGTTGAAAGTATAACATATGTCCCATTTTTCTCCCATTGGCCCCTTCAGGCCCACCCCTTTCCTCCACCCCAGGCCTCCACCACTCTATTGTCTGTGTCCGTGGGTTATGCATGTATGCATACAAGTTCTTTGGTTGATCTCTTCCTGCCCACCCACTCACCCACACCCCCTTCCCTCTGAGATTAACAGTCTGTTCCATGCTTCTATGTCTCTGGATCCATTTTGTTCAACAGTTTATTTTGTTCATTAGATTCCACATGTGAGTGAGATCATGTGGTACTTGTCTTTCTCTGACTGGCTTATTTTGCTCAGCATAATACTCTCCAGATCAGCGGTTGCCAACTCTCGGACCTCATGGAGCTTGTATGGTATCATGGGATAGATAGACACCAAAAGATGATGTAAAATTACTATTGTAGTTGTTGGTAGGAAGAGGGTACAGAGAATGGGCACTGCACACAGCTGGAGAAGGAAGGCCAGGAAAGGTTCCTGATGTGAGAATAACTGGGGACAAATCCAGGAGAAGGAGAAGTCTGACAGGCAAAGAAAATAGTAGAGGATGGAGGGCCTTCCTGGTAACTGAAACTCATGAGTGAAGGTGCAACATGCGGAGAAACTTGAAGTGCACTCAGGAACTACAGGTAGACGCACTTCCTGTGTTTCCACTTTTAAACAGTTAATAGTTTCTAAAGATGTTTTATCACCAAGGAATACTTATTACTGCTTATCCGGGCTCCTACCATATAAGCTATATTTAGTTCTTTAGCCCTGGTGTGCATAAAATTGCCCATCTAGTTATTTGGGGTTGGAAAGGCTATGAGTCATTAGAATTATATACACCTGGGTCACTTCCCAGCTCTGCCACCCACTCACCATGTGACCAAGGGCAAGTTAGTTAAACACTCAGAGCTTTTGTTTCTTTATCCCTGAAACAGATAAAATTAGGTATGCTTCAGAGTTGACCTTAGGATTAAATAACATGTTTTTAAGATGTTTAGGCATAATGAGCCCAAACTAGCCCCTCTAAACATTGGTAGCTGTCACTATTATATGGGTTGATATAAATGTCAATTTGTATTTTTAAATATTAAGTAAAATACATTGAATTTAGTAGGAATGGAATAATGAAAATATAATTTGATGTATCTAAATTACTGAGGCTTATGTATTTGGCTTTTTAATCATATTTTGTTCCTTTATTAACAGGCAAAATCTCAAATATTATCCAGTGTATTGGATGTTGCCCATGGGTTTATAAAGGAAGTTAATCCAGATAAACCCAAAGGGGAGAATCGCTCTCCAAAAGAAATTAGTAAGAGTCAGCATCTACCCAAACCTCCTCCGCTGCAGGGGAGCAGCTCTCAGGTAAGCTGTGGGAAATGTAGGAGACATTTCTGTCATATACAGTCGTGGTCATGCATATACTTAGCGAGAGCGGTAGAGTTTTGCAGATTATTTTATCACATTGTTATTTAATATGAATTTTTTTATTAATCAAAAAACATCTTGACTATAAGGAGATTGCTTTGATTGCACTGGGTGCTGATTTCTTAATGAATGATCCTTTGACTCTGGCTTTCTGGGCATTTCCACCATTTCAGGAAATGAATGAGTATTTGGGAGGAACATAAAAATAGATAACACAACGCAATATAATGACTTTATACGAATCAGGACTTCAGAGGCTGAGTACAAAACCTTGCCAAGTGTTTTAGGTGACAGTGACTCTCACAGCTTTTTATAATCGGATTTATACCAAATGCTGGTAGTTATTGAGATTGATTACTGATCCCATGATGTGCTAGATAAGTTTCATCAGCTCATGTCCATATTTTTATAATAGAATTGCTGTATTGACTTTTTAACAAAAGACAAACTTCCTCAGATTTTAATATAATCTGTGTGCCAGATACTGTCTTAAATATTTTACCTGTAACATCCATTTTTGTCCTTTTTTAAATTTTGTTTTATTGCTTAAAGTATTACAAAGAGTATTGTCCTTTATTAATTACTTCTTTTTCTTTCCAAATAAGAAAATAGTGGCAAAAAACAGTTTTTTATATTGCCCGAGATACTATTAGGTATTATTATTAGGTATTATTGATAGTGGAACTTATATATGAACCCAGACCTTTTGATTCCAAATTACTTGCTTTTAACCACTACCCAGACACTATGATTTTAAGGTTTTTCCTTCATGCCAGCCATTTTATCTAATTTACCCTATCAATAATAATGATATGTCAACAACCAACATTTATTAAACACTTGATGCTAGGCATTGTGCTTAGTTACTTACCTGCCTTATCTTATTCAAGAATCATAGTAACATATGAGTTTTGCATTATTATTACCCCATTTAACAGATGAGGACAATGGGGGCCTAAGTAAGTAACCTATGAAAAAGCTATAGAGCTTATTTCTTTGCCTGCGCTTCTAATCCCTAGAATTAGTGCTGTCTCTTATCCACATAGGTAACTGCTGTATAGACCCTCACCTCTTGCCTTAACTTAAGAACCTTTTTTTATATATATATATTTTTTATTGATTTTTTACAGAGAGGAAGGGATAGAGATAGAGAGTCAGAAACATCGATGAGAGAGAAACATCGATCAGCCGCCTCCTGCACATCTCCCACTGGGGATGTGCCCGCAACCCAGGTACATGCCCTTGACCGGAATCAAACCTGGGACCTTCCAGTCCGCAGGCCGACGCTCTATCCACTGAGCCAAACCGGTTTCGGCAACTTAAGAACCTTTAATTCAGTGGTTTCATCCAGGAGTATATACATTTCTTCAACTGGAGAAACCTTAGAGAAACACACAGCACTGAGTTCAGCATCTCTATGTGTGGGGTCCACTTAGCAACTGCTCAGTGATTCTGGTGAGTATTCCTGGTTGGGAGTCACTGCTATGGACCCTCAGGTGTGCACCGGTCTGTAGTGCATGCTTGGTAGTCTTCTGTTCTGAAGAGCAGTGGTTCTCCAACTGTGATAAGCATCAGAAGTATGGGATGTGCATTCCTGGTCTGTCACTCAAATTTTGATATATTTTTTTCACATCTGGGTTAGAGTACAGGAATCTGATTTTTAATTACCATACCAAGCAATTCCAAAGCCTGGAAGAGTCAAAATGGTGCTAATGCCTAATATCTGTCTTAGGGCTTTTCTTATGGATTCAGGGCACCGGATATCCTTGGAAAGGGATATAGTTCATGGAAGAGCTTTCATTTTAGAGACTGAAACCTGGATTTTCTTAGAGCTTTTATAACATCCAGCATTTTACTTAGCCTTTTTGATGCTCTGTTTCTTCTTCTGGAAAGTGGCACGTATATATGAAAACGGGAATAAACATGTCTTGCAGGGATATCACGCGGCCCAGGGGGGTAATGAGCGTACAGCACCGATTCATCAAACTTTCTAGCCCTTTTAGCAATGGGCAGGGTCATGGGCTCTGAGTGGAAGTCAGTCTGGGCTGAAACATTTAAGAACCAATGTACAATCTGCTGGCTTTTTCCTATTCTGTCACTACTATGTGGAAGCCAAGTGTTCCAAAGGCATAGCTATAAAATACAAATGTCTGATTTGTTGCTTGGAAAGGAGCCTCCCTGGGGAGTTGCTGCAATCACCACACACTGAAACCATTGCACTGAGTTTTCAATGCTTCTTCATTAGTGCAACACACACACACACACACACACACACACACACATTGCGTACTGGATGCCTGTAATTACCTTCCCACATATTTCTGGAACTCAATATTTTCCAATCAAATTCATTATTTCTCTTCCAATAGATGTTACTATTGGTGTCAGCCCATCTCCCAGCTTCCCAGCTTCCCAAGCTGGCAAGAACAGTTATTTTCAATAGTCCTGTCTCTCCTGCCTCTGCACATCCAATCAGCTACCATGTCCCATGCAGTTGACCATCTAAAGCCTCTCTTGACTGTTGGGTCATTTCTATTCTTATTGTTATTCTTAATCCTGAAATTAGCTCTTTCTTAAAGTGAAAAATGTTTATAGGCTGTAAATTTCATTTTATTCTCTCTCCTTCTAGGAATCAATAATATTTCCAATTTTGTATGTAGGTATTTTTTGAAACCAATATTAGTATACTTTGCAAACTGCTCTGAAAACATGCTTTTTACACTTAACAAAATATTTCCATATCAATTTAAGTGCATTCTAGAACCTTTTCATTCTATATAATGGGTAAAAAGTACTCCATTTATTAGACTTTTTAAGATCTATTTTCCACTGATCAACATTTAACCTGTTTCAGTCTTTTGCCAATACAAACTATAGTATAAAGAATGTTTTTGAAAAATGTTGTTTTGCATACATATGTATATTTACATAATAAATTCCTGACATTCCTAACTGCAGAGGGTTATGCATTTGTAATGATATTGTCAAATGGCCATAACATTTTCCTTGCATTCAAGCTCACTATCTCATCCCACCCCCCATTTCTCTCTTTCTGTGTGTGACTCTTCAGTGGCTTTGTGTTTTCAATAAGTTTGTCTAATTTTCTGTGTGGCAGGCAGGATTCTTCATGATCTGCCCCCTCTTTGTCTTTCCACCCTTTATATTTTTTCATATCCCACTCTGTGCTATCACAATATAAACTACTTCCAGTTTCATGCCATACTGCTGTTTGGCTCCATGTCTCCGTCTATGTATCATTCCCTCTCTCTGGAATCCTGCCCGTGCCACTTCTTGCCCACGGAATTCTTGTTTATCTGAGTTAAATACCTGCTCTTGCACCTGTCTCTGTTGGGGACTTATTAACCTGTGTTCTATGGCCAGCAGCTAGCACAGTGTCTGGCAGGCTCCCAGGTGGTTTTTCTTTATATTTAAATTTTTTATGCACTATTTAATCATCTTCTCGCAATTGTACTCTAACAATCTGCCTGTTTATTTTGCAATTAAGGACTGAACATAGAAGATCCTACTTGTGTATCTAGGAGATACACAATGCCGACTTAGCAATTTGATATTAGTATAGGTAATCCACACTTGGTGATTTAACATTGGTGTGGAATTTATTTTGCTTTGGCTTCATAATTTGGATTTCTCTGATTCAATGGATAACTGCCAATGCCAACCTTTATTTTTTCAGTGTGTTCACAGTGGATTTATATTTTATACTGAATTCATCGTTTCTCCCATCTTTACGCTAAGCACCATGCAATGTTTCACATGCATTTATTTCTTCATTCATTCAACCAACTTTTAATGAGCATCACTTTGAGCCTGGATCTTGGCACTGAGGCAGGAAAATATCCCCTGATTCATTGAATTCTAATGGGGGAAGAGAGACAATAAACAATTAAACATGTAGAGTAAATTCACACAGATACGTTATTTTGCGAAAAGTAAAGCTGATAAGGAATTAGAAAGTGTTTGGGGGGTCTATATTTTTAGGTCATCAGCAGGTTCATTATCTCCTCTCTGAGTAGGTGACGTTTGAGCAGAGACTGACTGAAATGAGTGGAATGACTGTGTGGAGTGTGGAGAAGGCTCACTCCAGGCATTGGGTAAAGATAGTGCAAAGCCCTTAAGTGGGAAGGTGCTGGGTGAGTTCCCAGAACTAAGAATATAGGTTTGTCTGGAGCAAGGTAAGAGAAGGGGGAAATTGAAGGAAATTGACTGAAAGGCAGGGAGTACAAGGTTGTGTAGGCACTGGTAAATGCTAGTAGGGTCTGGGGGCTTCATACAGAGTCATTGCAGGGTTTTGAGCAGAGGCCTGCCTTGATCAAATTTGCAAGTTATGAAACTGCTCTTTCTGCTGTGGGGAGATGGCAGGAGCAGGAGATTGGAGAAGTAGAAGTGACAACACATACAAGACTGTTGTCACTTTCCAGGGAGAACACTGGTGCATAATAATGATAAATCGTCAGTCTTGTAGGCTCCAGTTTTAATAATTTCTAAAGAGACCATTTATAATTGTGGACACAGTTTGAAAGAAACCAGTAGAGCATATACATAAGTAAACCTTTAAAACATTCTACTTGTAAGTTTAAAAAACGTGTGACTTTTAATGCCTAACAATTAATGCTATCTTCATTTTATGATCCGGAAAATTTAGAAAAGCATACTTAGATACATTTTTTAATTGGTTTAGATGGAAGTTTCAACCACACAAAAAGGAGAGTGTATAAACCCGAGAGATAGGCTCTTGTGTGAAGGGTCATTCGATGAAGAAGCTTCTGCCCAGTCCTTTCAGGAAGTTTTAAATGAATGGAGAACTGGACATCAGAATGACAATGGGGAGCAGAACTTGCCTGCAGCAAAGCCAGGTATAGCTATTTTTATAAAATGAATGCTGTAAATAAAGCTGAACTTAACTTTTTTATCTGTGAATATAAATGCAATATTCAAAACTATTAACATTGGGATAGCAGTTTGATATAACTCCTCAAAAAAATATTCACTGTATGATTAGTGGTTTAATGTTTAGAGAACCCATGATATTTATCCATGAAGATGTGCATAGCTGTATTTCATTCATTTTCACTGCTTAAGAGTCTTCTGTTATATGAATACTAGAGGCCTGGTGCACAAAATTTGTGCATGGATGGGGGTTCCCCTCAGCCCAGCCTGCACCCTCTCCAATCCGGGACCCTTTGGGGGATGTCCAACTGCTTCCCATGCCGGTTTCTGAGGATCGGGCCTAAACCAGCAGTCGGACATCCCTCTCACAATCCTGGACTGCTGGCTCCTAATCACTCACCTGCCTGCCTGCCTGGTAACCCCTAACTTCCCCCCCTGCTGGCCTGGTTGCCCCTAACTACCTCCTGCTGCCGCCCAGGTCTCCCCCAACCCCTCCATCCCTGCTGTCCTGGTTGCTCCTAACTGCCCTCACCCGGCGGCCTGGTCACCCCTGTTGCCCCCCTCTGCTGGCTTGGTCACCCCAACTTCCCCCCCTGCTGGCCTAGTCGCCCCTCACTGTCCCCCTCTGCCAGCCTGGTTGCCCCCACCTGCCCCCCTCTGCTGGCCTGGTCACCCCCGACTGCCCCCCTTGCTGGCCTAGTTGCCCCTCACTGCCCCCATGCCAGCCTGGATACCCCCAACTTCCCCCCCCCACACTGCTGGCCTGGTCGCCCCCAACTCCCCCCGTCCCCCTCCAGCCTGGTCACCCCTCACGCCCCCCCCCCACTGGACTGGTCACTGCATGCAGCCTGCTGTTCAGTCTTTTGGTCGTCCCTTACTAACCCCCCTGCTGGCCTGGTCGCCCCACACAGCCTGCTTTTTCAGTCGTTTGGTTGTCCCTCACTACCCTCCCTGCCGGCCTGGTCGTAGGCAACCATCTTGTGAGGGTGTGAGGGTTAATTTGCATATTACCCCTTTATTATATAGGATAGTACAATCTGCCTATTTGAATGTAGATGGTTATTTGGATTGATTCTCATTTTTGCTATACAAATGGATGATGCTGTTGTGAATATTCTTGTACAGGTCTCCTGGAACACATGTGCACACATTTCTAGGGTGTCTATTCCTGGGAGTGGAAGAGCTAGGTCATATGGCTGTGCATGTACTCAACTACACTAGATAAAGCTGAATTATTTACCTAAGTGTTTGTATCAGTTTACATTCTCACCTGCAGAGTGTGAAAGGTTGGGTTGCTTCCCATGACCAACACTTAAATAATCAGATTTTTAAAGTTTTGCTGGACTGATAGAGATAAAATGGTATATCTAATTTTGCATCTCATTTCAAATGACATGAGTATCTTTCCAAATGTTTTTTGGTCCCATTTCGTTTAGTAATGTGCTTTGAATTTCCAAGTTTTCTAGTTTTTTATTTCCCAGAAATCTCCATCAGTTTTAAATATCTCTGAATAGTGGTTTTAATTTGGTAGTACTTCAGAAACGTCTGAAGCATCTGGAAATAAATTGCCATGTCGACATCAATTCATGAAGAAGTTGTCTCCTCCAGGTTCTACCTTCTGAGTTATTTCCTTTCTGTTTCCCATCTTCTGTAAATATTATTGTCAGTGACTATAATACATACCTTTATGTTTGTGTGTGTTTATGGAATATATAATGAATCTATTTGTTTTTATCTGTTAGCATTTAAAAGAATTAGTTGCTTTTAAAAACCGTGTGAATCATAAGATTTTTAAAAAATATATTTTTATTGATTTTAGAGAGGAAGGGAGAGGAGAGAGAGATAGAAACATCAAAGATGAGAGAGAATCATTGATAGGCTGCCTCCTGCATGCCCCACACTGGGGATCAAGCCTGCAACCTGGGTAGGCATGTGCCCTGACTGGGAATCAAACTGTGACCTCCTGGTTCATATGTCGATGTTCAACAACTGAGGCACTCTGGCCGGGCAATCATAAGATTCTTTCATTTCAAGTGATTATGGAAGAAAACTGTCTACACAGTTATTTGATAAATCATCAATATTTAAAACTTTTGCATTATTTAAGCCCAGAACTATTGATTATAGATGAATATCAAAGCATATTTGACAAGTTCTGTATCTTGGGAGAAGTTACAATTTATAGGCTAGGTTATATTAACTATGTATGTTATATTTATTGTTATAGACTCATTGGAAGAATGTGAGGTACAAACCAATCTGAAAATTTGGAGAGAACCACTTCATATTGAATTTAAAGAAGACAGTATATCCTATATGGAAAAATTATGGCTTAAAAAACACAGAAGGTATTTTCTAAATTTTTGTATTATTAATAAGTAATATAAAATGCTATTTATATTTTTGCTTGTGTGGCATGCTTTTTTGTAGCAATTTTATATGTCTGCTTTATATTTGCATAAATAATTTTAAAGCAATATTAAATCCACACAAAGCTTCTACTGTTCTAATAAGAATTTTAATTCTATTTATATATATGATGCATCATTCATTTAGGGTTTCCCTTGAGAAATGTAAATGTAAAGGTGGGGAAAAGGCATAAAACAATATACAATTTTTAGAATAATAGCAAAATAATGTGATTAATGAAAGACTACTTTGAGAAGATATTGCTCTCAGACATTTGAAATTAGCATAAACTTTTGAGGCTATATTTTTCAGAATCTACTTTTAAGTTTACTTAGACCTTTAATTTTATAATTTTATCAAGAGTATTCAAATATATTTTATACAAAGACTATTACAGTACATTCACCATTTCATAAATTGTTTAAAATTTAACATTAAATATTAATAAACAGCATTTATTTTTCACAGTTCTTAAGGCTGGGAAGTCCAAGATAAAGGTGCCAACAGATTCAGTGTCTGGATAGAGCCTGCTTCCTGGTTCAGAGATGCCCATCTTCTCATTGTGTCCTCACATACAGATGGGAGGGGTCTTTGGTCTCTTTTATAAGGGCGCTAATTCCATTTATGAAGTCTCTACCCTCATGATCTACTCTCCTCCCAAAGGCCTCATCTCCTAATACTATTACCTTGGGAGCTGGGATTTCATCATATGAATTTTGTGGGAACACAGACATTCAGAACGGAGCTTTCTGCTCCTGATCCCTCCAAGGTCATGTCCTACTTTCATGCAAAATATATTCATTCCATTTCAATTGCCCTAAAATTCTTAACTCATTCCAACACCAATTCAGTAGTCTAAAGTTCACATTGTTATATAAATATTATCTAATTCAGATATGGGTGAGATTCAGTGTATGATTCATTTGGAGGCAAATTGCTTTCTAACTGTGAACCTGTGAAATCAAACATGATATATGCTTCCAAATACAAAGGTGGGACGGGCATACAGTAGATATTCCCACATCCCCTTTGTTGATGCTCTGCCCTCCAGGCCCACTGGGATGGAGGTCCCGCCTTCTCGATACACTAGAGTAGGGCTCCAGCCTTCTGAACACACTGAGACAGCAGACCTTCCCTATAGCTTTGCTGGACAGAGGTTGGGCTTCCAAGTTTCTGGTTGGCTCTGCCCCCATGGCTTTGGGCAGTCTCATTTCTATGGTGGCTGAATGCGGTATTGCATCCCAATGACTCTCCAGCATGGAATCTGGTGGCACTTGTAGTCTAGGGTCACACAGGTGGCCTTATCCCTACAGTTTCTCTGGGCATTGCTCTCTGCAGTAGCCTGGGCCTTTCTTGTTCTGTGATGGGAGGGATCGATTTCTGAATCGCCTTCAGGGTCGTCATTCCTTTGTCTTGGATAATAGGCCCTGGCTTCTGTTTAGACTGATGGCTAATCTCCCTATCAGATGATCCTTTGGCCATTTACTTCCTGTTTTCTCCTGAATAGGCTTTCATTATTTTCAGTATGGATAGTCTGAGAATGTTCCAAATTACTGAGTTTTGCTTCTCTTTTGATTAATAATTCTGTCTTTAAGTCATTTCTCTCTTCTTGCACTTTATTATGAGCAGCCATGAGAACCAGGTCTCTCCAACACTGCTTAGAAATTGCCTCAGCCATATAAACTCGCAAGTTCTACCTTTCATAAAACCCTATGACAGAAACAAAAGTCAGGAAAGTCAGGAAAGTTCTGTGCTGGTTTATGAATATAGATTGCCTTTTCTCCATTGTGTAGTAGCATGTTTCTTACTTCCATCTGATACTGAAACAGAATTTTTGGACTGGAACATGTGGTGTTCCCCTGGACTGGAACCCGGATTCTTCATCCACCAGAGTTGAAGAATGAATCCACAGACAGAAGATGGTATAGCAAAGGTGGAAATTTATTGAAGAATAAGTACAGACCCCCAAGTAGGGAGGCGGAAGAGTCCCACAGAATGGATTCCCATGTGGGAGGGGGAAAGGGTCCCACTGAGTTCCTTTTCCCTATGGCTTATAAAGGCTACAGATTCTGGTGCCTTGATATCCCCTCTGATTGGTCACTATTCCCTTAGACTGGTTACTTTAGTAGCTCCTGAGCTCAAAGGTCCAACCTCACATGGGACATGTAATGTTCCCCCCCACCCCCTTCCTTATTGTTTTCCTATTCCCTTTGGGTTTTCTTCTTCTCCTTCTGGATAAAGGGCTTCCTTCTCTTTTGTAAAGATAGACCTTTTGCTGTTCCCAGCTCCCTCATTCTATGGAAATGTACCTGTTGCAGCTTTTCAGCTCCGTTATTCTATGGAAATATACCTTCTGCTGCGCTGCAGCCCTGTGCTTCCTCCATAGTCCCCTTAATTTCTAAAATGTAAACCTGCCTTTTTCAACTCCCCAAATTCCTGTTTCAATACCTGATCAGAATGGCATTTACCACCCTTATTTCTACTGATATAGATCACCAGAATTGTCTTTAAAGGTCCATTCATAGCAATGTAGCTTATTTGTAGTTTCTTTTGCCTACAGTGAGAATACTGGCTCTCATGGTCTGTGATATATTTACTAATTTATCAACTTCAGGATATGTATAAAGTAGTATCACATGACTTAAATCACTGTGAGAAACAGATTCCTCAACTGAAGTACATGTGTATAGTGCTTTTATCGTTAGCCCACAGTGTCTAGTCTAAACCTTGTTTTCCAAAGTTGCTCAGGACATGACACCCATTTCTTTCCCACCTTCGTTGGAATGGCTTTACCATTCCTTGATTACTTTTTAAAATTTGACTAGCATAAACTCCTGTACAGTTCTATGAATTTTTATTAATACCTCAAGTCATGTGTTTGCCATTGTACCAAATAGCACAGTTTGTTCACTTCAACATTCCTTCATGCTTCCCCTTTATAGTCAGGTCTTCTTCCCTGACCTGTGGCAACCGTTGGTCTATTTCCCTCTTTATACATTTACTTTTTCTGAATGTCATGTAAATGAAGTCATATAATATGTAGACCTTGTGTCCTTCATTTAGCAAAATACATTTGAGATTCATCTATATTCTTGAGTGAATCAAAATCCATTTGTTTTTATTGTGGAGTATTAGTTCATCATTGTGGTGTATAGTTCATCTATTCAACTGTTGAAAAATAGGGTGCTGATTTCTAGTATTTTTGTAATTATGGGTAAAGCTGTTATAAATATTTATATATATGTTTTTGTTTGAATATAGGTTTTAAATTTTCTGGGTAAATACCTGGGACTAGGATGGCTAAATTGTATGGTTGAAGTGTATGTTTATCTTTATGAGAAAACTAGAGGCCCAGTGCATGGAAGGGGTATCTCAGGGTGGCCTGTGGGGATCTGGCTGAAACCCGCAGTCCAACACCACCTGCAGCTCCTACCTGCAGCTCCCACTCATCCCAGCCCCACTGTGCCAGCTGTGGGCATGCGGCCAATCAGTCCCTATCCGGAGAGGCTCGCGCTGCTGCAGCAGTGCTTGCCAGCCATGAGCCCTGCATCTGGCAGCTTCCTGAGGGGAGTGGCCTGCAGGATCAGGTCGAAACTGGCTCTCCAACATCCCTGAGGAGTCTCGGATTATGAGAGGGCACAGGCCAGGCCAAGAGACCCCACTGGTGCATGATTGGGGCCCAGGAGGGACCATGGGAGGGCTCCCGGGCGTGTCTAGCCAGTCTCGCTTAGTCCCATTCAGCTGGACCCCAGCAGCAAGCTTACCTACTGGTTGGAGCATCTGCCCCCTGGTGGTCAGTGCATGTCATAGTGACTGGTCAACCAGTTGACTGTCTGAACCCTGGTGGTCAGTGCATGTCATAGAGAACAGTTGAGCTGCCTTAGCATATTATTAGCATATTATGCTTTGATTGGTTGAATGGTTGACCAGACGACCAGACACTTAGCATATTAGGCTTTTAATATATAGGATTAAAAACTTTTCTATAAGACTGAATAGTTTTGCATACCTTCCTTCAATCTGTGGGAGTTCTAATTGCTCTCCACTCTTGCCAGTGCCTGGTATTTTCAGATTCTTTTCTTTTGGTGGTCACTTTAATAGGTGTGTAGTGTATCCCACTGTGGTTTATGTGGCAGGGTTTTAAGTTCTTCATATCAAATTCTGGTTATTCCTATGTAACTATTGTTTAAGTTTTCTATGTCTCCTTTAAAGTGTGATGCCTTAACAATTCTTCACCTGTGAAACTCAAAAATTCTAATTTAAGAATTAGTACATAATAGTAATATCAAATTCACTTATCTTTTATTGTGGTTGCCTTTTGATGCCTTTCACATTCAGTTTGTTATCCAATAAAAGTACAATTTTGTTATTAAATGAGTGCCATCATTTGCTTGGATACATACAAAAAGCTTTAATCATGGGCACATCAAATCCTGAGCTATGCTGACTACTAAATGTTGGCAAATTTCCTTGTTAGAAAATAATGATTAGTGAATATATTCACTAGGGTCTTATTTACAGTTATTTTTTTAACAGTGATTTTTTTTAGTTATTGATTTATGTTTTAATTATAGATGCTAGTGTGGGGCAATCTATTTGCAATTTACAAGTTTGTGATTGTAAATTGATTACAACATTTCTGATGCTGTACTTCTGAAAAGTTTCCCTTGTTGATAATGATGATCATGGTTAAGACTTTATCTTTGCCTATATTTGTCATGTTTTATAATAGGTTTTTATAAATATACTAGAGGCTAAGTGCACAAATTCGTGCATGGGTGGGGTCCAGCCAGCTTGGCCACAATCAGGGTGGATCAGGGCCAGGTCTGTGGGGAGGAGGAGCCGGTGGGAGTTTGGCTAACCGGCCCACCCCGATTGAGGTGATCAGGGCCAGGCTGGCTAGGGGGAGAGGCTGTGGGCGATTGGCCAGTGGGCCTTGATCCTGATTGGGCTGGAGCGGCTAATTGGGGGCAGGGCCAGCAGTGGGGAGAGTCTGTGGGTGGTGGGCTGGCCGGCCCTGCCCCCGATTGGTGTTGGGGCGCTAACTGGAGGCAAAACTGTGGGTGGTGTTGGGGGGCCAATCACCGGCCTTGCCCCTGATCGGAGTGGGGGGCAATTGGGGGCGGAGGTGGCTGGGGGAGGGTATGTGGGCCGATAGGGCTGTAGGGATGATCGGGTGGGGAAGACTTGGGAAGGGCTGTGGTGATTGGCCGGCCAGCCCTGCCCCTGATGAGGTCGGGGGGCAAATCTGGGGCGGTACTGTAATAGAAGAGAGGACTGCAGCAGGTTGGCCAGCTGTCCCCACCCTCTATTGGAGTAGGGGGGTCAATTAGGGGCAGGGCCGGCCAGAGGGAGGGGCTGTGGGCCAATAGGGGTGATGGGGGCCCATCAGAGGTAAGGCCGGCCGGGGGGAGGGGCTGCAGGAGGTTGGCTGGCCGGCCCCACTCCCTATTTGGGTAGGGGGTGCGATCAGGGGCAAGGCTGGCTGGGGAGAAGGGCTGTGGGCTGATTGGGGTGGGGTGGGCCGATCAAAGGCGGGGACAGACAGAGGGAGGGACCACGGGAGGTTGGCCAGCCGGTGGCACCTCGATCAGGCCTATTCTCTGGCCACAGTGGGCATCATAGTGACCTGTCATTCCGGTCATTATGGCGTTCCAGTCGCTGGCTTTTTATATATAGAGAGGTTCCATTGCATTTTGTTTTGTTTTTCTATTTTAAATTGGATAATAACATTTGTATTTTATGTGCAACCAATACATGTGTTTTAAGAACTATTTTAATATCTCTAGTAGATCTATTAAATGCTAGGAGAGTTTCATGAAATAGAGCATGAGATTTGGATTTAGAGTATTTTAAAGGTGGATATTAGGAATTAGCTGGTTTTCCCACTCAAATTCCCCTACTCTTTTCATTACATTTAAGTGTCAAGTTTAATCATCAGAAGTACTGGGGCAAGTTTTAGAATATTGATTTATCTACCTAACCTCAGGCACATCTAAAAATCAGTGTTTTTAAGGATGAATATGAGACTACATTTAAAAAATATCTTCCTTGGTGATTCCGATGCAAAAAGCCTGACAGATTGACAGAATACATTTAGAACTGCTCATCAAAAGTTTCCTCAAATGAATTGGTCAATGTTCAATACATATTTATTTAAATTTTGAGGTAATTCTATTCTAAAATATATTTTATCCTTTATTTATATAGCATGATCTTTAATAAAGCATGGGTGCCAGGGTTTCAATATCCAGAATGCAGACTTGTTTATTGACTAAATGGTTGCTTGTTTATGGGCAAATCACAAATTCTCTTGGCCCACGCTTTTCCATCTGGAAAATATTGAGTTTATAATAAACATTCGTAGGGCTCCTTAGCTCCAACGCTTTACTATATAGACTCTGTCAGTCTTTGGTTCAGGGCTTTATTCATAAAATTAGATGTTTTTACTTCATGAAGAAGTATCTGGATAATAGTACATTTATGTGTATCTGTGATTGAATTTTAATATAGCATATCCATGTCAAACTGGAAAGAGATTTCTGGTTGCCAAATGCCAATTTGTCTTTGACATTTACTCTTTAATATTTCTATCACTTAGTTCAATTATGGATATAAAATGACACGTTCATTATTTTTTTTGACAAAAAGCTGAATAATATAAATATTTTGAAATATTCTTATATATTGATTACCTGTATTCAGAAAATACACATAGCCATAGATTTCCATGAAATTATAAAATTTTTAGTGCCTTTGCAAATTGAAAGAAAGGCAATATAGAGTAATTGCTATGAACATGGGCTTGGGGAAGCAGAAGCCTTGGGTTCAAATTCCTTTTCTGCATTTATTACCTGAATGACTTTGAACAAGTTGGTTTACTTCTTTGTGCCTCAATATCTTCATCTGTAAAATTAAAATAATACTAGTGCCCATTTAATGCATCTATTAAGATTTAATACCCCCAAATTAGTTGGAAAAGAGCCTGGTACATTTTAAGTTATGCATTAATGTTACCTATTAATATCACTAAAAATGCTTTGACTTTTTCTATGTAGACTTCATGAGCCTGTATGGTTTTCAAGGGCTATAGTTACTTTTATTCTTTGTTAAAAAGTGACCAGCTCCCCAATAAGTTGGGAATGACCTCTGGGGCACTCTTGACCTCTGAGAATCCCTGTGCTTCATTGCCTTCCTTATGAGATGGGGTTGGCCACACCAAACCTCATTGTTAATTGGGTGACATATGCCATAGCCAGAACACTTCATATTCATATAGTGGGGCCCTATGTTCTCACCCTCCTGGCTTGGTGGAAGCTTAAAAGAATGTCTTCAGGTTCTCTTAGAATGTATCAACATAATGCACAAAGCTGTGGGAAACAACACACATTCATAAATTAGCTTTTTAAATAGGGTGGTATGTTTAATGGGCTTCATGTGGCTTCTGCAAGAACACTGACTTCTATCATAACTTTACTTTTCACTCTAAACAAAAAACAGTGGGATATGCAATTTAAAAATCTTATGTGCTGTTAATTTGATTTACAAAATTATTTTAGTGAATTAAGATTCTGTTATGCAATCATATTTTTCTTCCATGAATTAGAGGTACAGCTATGATTTCATTATTAATTTTGTAGACTCACTCCTCTGTGAAATAAATCAAGATCTTGTCAGGGAAGTTTTAGATAATGTAGTTTAGTCTTTTAATTGCTTCCTTCTTGTTTTGTAGAACTCCACGGGAGCAACTTCAAAATATGCCACCAGATATGTTCATACCTCAGTGTACAACCATTAATGAGGCACAGTGTTCTCAAAGTGAAAGTGATGAAGATAATGATGGTTAGTTTAGTCTTGATTAGACATTTTCAAATTTATTATTTCAAATTATATACCCTAAGCATTAATCAGCATCTGCTTTTGTTTTTCTTTACTGTATGATTCTCAACTGGACCATGTACCCTTTATCTCCTGATCAAAATGCATACTTTCTTCCATTTTTTAGATTCACTTTCATTTAAAAATTGAATATTAAGGAAATGTATATTTTACTTGAACTAGGAAAATTGACAACATTTATATATTTGTGTGGACATACAGGAGAACATTATCCTTTTATTTTTGGCTATGTTATTTAAAGATAGGAAATTATCAGGGAAAGTATATGCTTTGATGATATTATTTTCCAATTTTATTCCCTAGTTGAGGAGACTGAAGTACAATGCCCAGCTCTTTTTCTGCCAGTGGAAGAATTAAGAACAGAGAGACCTGAAACATCTGTAGAAATAGTTGAACTGGATGATGTGAGTGCTTAATGACCAGTTTATTTAACAAACAGGAAATTCATAATATATAGTTACAACTACATATTATTTTCAACAAGAATCTTTTATAATTCAACATAGTTTAATATGAAATTTATAAGTGTTTGAATTTAAACATGCTTTTAGTAATAAAACTGTATTATTTTAGTGTTGACAGTAAATTTCTGAATTGATAAAGTGTCATTTTTTTGGAAGCATATGGTATGGAAGATAAAAAGACATTTTATTTTTTAACTTATAGACATGTAGTTTACTGTTCTTTTTTTAAAAAAATTATATTTTATTGGTTTTCTTACAGAGAGGAAGGGAGAAAGATAGAGAATAAGAAACATTGGTGAAAGAGAAACATCAATCAGCTGCTTCCTGCACACCCCCTACTGGGGATGTGCCCACGACCAAGGTTACATGCCCTTGACCGAAATCGAACCTGGGACCCTTTAGTCCACAGGCCAACGCTCTATCCACTGAGCCAAAGCGGTTAGGGCTTTATTTAGTTCTTTATGTTATCAGGCTTTTAAACAAAGATTAGTGTGGTATTTCTTTAATAAAATCTGTACAGTTAGTTTTTATTAATGTCATTTAATATTTCTTTCTATTTAAGGGAAAAATATTGTGAAGATTTAAGGGGTTTAGTGTATCATAACTTGAATACAGACCTCTAGAAGACAACACGTAGAACCAGCTAAAGCTAGAGCTAGTCAGAGCTAGAGTTCTGGGCTGAGAGTCTAAATTGTGGCAAACCGTATCTTTCTGACTTTCTAATCAAGTAGCTGAAGATAGCACATATCCTTGATATTTATATTACTGTGATTGTGAACGAAAAATACTAGAATGTAGGAAGTACTCCTTTAAATACTACTTTTTTCTTTAGTTTAATAGCCCCTGGTTTGTGTGTGTGTGTGTGTGTGTGTGCGCGTGTGTGTGCGCACATGCATGCACATGCACCTAGCAACATTTTTATTTCTCCTCTGGATAAATTTAAGCTATTGAACAAATAAATACACACACACACATACACACACATGTTACTAAATTCTTGATGTATACAGTAAGCTTATGCCAGAGAACTAACCTACTTGGCACTTAGTAGTTACAGTATAAAACATGAGTTGGTATTATTGTTTCTGGGCGTGACAGTAATGATAAAATGACTGACAAAGCAAGTGCCCTCAGCTCAGCAAATATATTTTGAATTTGTTGGGTTCTTCTAGAAACTCATGTTCTATGACATATAGTCAGAGAATTCATGACATTATTAGTGAAAGAAAATTCTCTAAATATCACCTACAAGTTAGCTGGTTAACATATAATGACCCATTTATTAAATATACTAATATTATACAACATGCATTTAATAAGAATTATGAAGAAGAATGTGAAGAACAAGGAAAGATCGTGCCTTACAAAGTCGAATTAGCTGAAGCAGTTAGTCAACAAAGGTAAGGTCTTTCTAATTCACTTTTGATGCTATTAAAAAACCCACCAAAAATCAACTCTTTATTTAAATGAGACATACATAATGTAAAAAACCAAGTAAATCCATGTTTAAATTTGTGTACAATATTGCTAATATTAGTCAACAATCAATAATTAGAAAAGTATCCATAATTATATATTTATACTCTTATCTAATATGTGGATTACTTAATAGATGCCTCTGAATTTAGGAATTACTATTATTTGAAATGACTGACCAAGGCCAATATATTTTATCTGAGCCTTGTTCTTTTCTCCAAAGATAACTCTGGATTTTTCTCACTTCAGTTTGCTATGAACCATTAATAAAAACAGGTATATGAATAATTAGTTTGAGAGACAAAAAGAACTCCCAAACTATGGATTACATCCTAGATAGATTTTATTGTGTGATAAATTAAGTATAATGGTTCACTTTGCAACTTTCTTTTGGTAGAATTTTGTCATTTCAAATGAAAAATAATATCTAGCAGTATTTTTTGTTATTGTTAATCCTTACCCTAGGATATTTTTCCATTGATTTTTAGAAAGAGTGGAAGGTATACAAAGAGAGAGAGAAACATTAATGTGAGAGAGACACATTGATTGGTTGCTGATTGGTTGCCCAACCAGGGCCAGGGTTTAAGCCTGAAACCCAGATACATGCCCTTCACTGGAATTGAACCCAGGACTCTTCAGTCTGCAGGCTGATGCTCTATCCACTGAGCCAAATTGGCTAGGGCTCTAGCTCTATTTGTTAATAAATTTTACTCCAATTCCCCTTCACTTTAACTAGGATTTCAAGGTGTTTTGACTACAAAGTATTAAATTGGTTAAACAGCAGAATGAAGTTTCCATCAAGTAACCCTTCGGCCAATTCTTTGTTTATATGTTCAGATAAACTTAGGCCCTTGTCAGCATTTAGGAATAGCAATGGGCCTATGTGATGCACTCAGATGTGAAAAGCCCCATGTTTTGACACAGAGACCCAGATCTCTAGTAGCAAATGTGCTTTTGCCATTTGACATTTTGACAGAAGGCAGTAGACAACCTCTGGTCAGTAGATAAGAGGTTTATATCCACTAATATATCCCCAGGGAAATGAATGCTATTTCTGCCCTTTAATTTGATTATTTTATATATGTTATCACAAATCTTTGCTTTGACCTCCCTGTATGGTATTAGAGAAGGCAGAAAAAGTTACTGATCATTGTTTACCAACAGTTTTGCATCTTGGGTTTTGAAGTGCCCATCGAGCTTCCTATTTTCTTTGAAAAATCATAAAGAATCAAGGTGATTCAAGAGGATCTTTTTGATGAAGCATAATGCATATGTTTTTACAATGGTACTATATAGAGTTTACATAAATTTTAGGTGTTATTAAATATATTATTCAATACATTGAAATGTTATTTAAATTATAACTATGCTTATATATATGGTAAGCATAATTAAAAATGAAACAAATACCACATATGGTATTTTAACTAAAATAGTTCATTTATGAACAACTAAAAGTTTATTTAAGTATAAAACCTTGATTTGATGGGAGGAGAATGACCTGGGGTGGTGAACACATCATATAATATACAGATGATGTATTATAGAATTGTATATCTGAAACCTATATAATTTTATTAACCAATGCCATCTTAATAAATTCAATTAATTTAAAGAAAACACCTTTGATTTCATCACATTTTAATGAGCTTAAAAGATTAACACTTGATCTTTTGAAGAAAGAATATAAGGAACCACATTTATTTGAGAATTTAAAAAGAAAAACAACTTTCAATTAAAATTTTGTAGTAAAACCAGTGTTGGCCCAATTGCCTATTTCTTTTAATTCCATAATACTACTTAGTTACTTGTAGCTTAGAATGTGTCCACAGCAAGGCTGAAATAAACATTAAATCAATGTGAATACCCCTATTTCTTTAAGGTTTTATTATATTTCTTTTAATAAGTTGGGACTTTTTACTTTTTAATATTATTTCTTTCAATGCTATTCTTTTGCTTTTCCATAAACATGGAAGTTGCGCATTTTATGATTATCAGAATACTTTTCCGTATAAAAATGATATCCATCAGCATCATGTTTTCACCAAGGGAAAAATAGACCTCTTACATCTTCATCTAAGCAACAGCCCTTCTTATTGTGAAGATAACTCGAAAGGTAACTTTTTTCCTTGTTGATTACTATTATTAACAATAAATGTTGGTAATTAAATAGAACCAACTGGTAGTACAGTATACACAAGCTTTGACTATTTTGCTGTTTATTTTAACCCCAGAAATTTTAGTTCTCAGAAGAAAATTGGTTGAAAGTATATCCACATGGGGGCTTAGGACTTTTACAGAGCTCCAGATCTAGTCCAGAGGGTATTTTTTGACTTAACTGTAGCATAGTGTTCCAGTTACCTGAGTGAAAATGCTGAATATAAATGTTCATTAAGTGTTACTTTAAAGATACTTAATTTATTTAAATAGGCTTTATTTTTTATTTTTAAAAATATATATATTTCTTTATTGATTTCAGAGAGGAAGGGAGAGGAGAGAGAGAGAGAGAGAGAGAGAGAGAGAGAGAGAGAGAAAGAGAGAGAGAGAAACATCAATGATCAGAGAGAATCATTAATCAGCTGCCTTTTTCATGCCCCCTACTGGGGATTGAGCCTGCAACCCAGGCATGTGCCCTTGGCTGGAATCGAACCTGGGACCCCTCAGTCCACAGGCCAACGCTCTATCCACTGAGCCAAACCGGCCGGAGCTAGGCTTTATTTTTTAGAGCAGTTTTAGGTTTGCAGCAAAACTGAACAGGAAGTACAGAGTTTCCATGTACCCTCTGTCACCACAAACTCATAACTTCTCCCACTATTAACATCTCAAACCAGAATAGTACATTGTCAGTCAACAACCATAGATGGACACATTGTTACCACCCCAAATTCATTGTTTATGTTAGGGTTCACTCTTGGTTGTACATTCTATGGGTTTGGACAAATGTATAATGACATGTGTCCAGTATTATATTTCATTCAAAATAGTTTTCCTGCTCTGAAAATCCTCTGTGCTCTGATTTCTTATATCTCCCTTCTTCCTAACCCTTGGGTACCACTAATCTTTTTACTGTCTCCATAGTTTTGCCTTTTCTAGAATGTCATAGAGCTGGAATCATATCATATGCAGTCTTTTCAAATTGGCTTCTTTCACTTAGTATTATGCATTTAAAGGTGCCTCTATGTTTTTACATGCCTTGATAGCTCATTTCTTTTTAGTGCTGAAGTTCCATTGTCTGAATGTACCACAATTTATTTATACATTCACTTATTGAAAAATAGCTTGATCACTTCCATGTTTTGGCAATTATGAGTAAAGTTGTTATATATATCTATGTGTGGGTTTTTGTTTGGACCTACATTTTCAGCTCATTTGGGTAATACTCAAGGGGTTTGATTGTTGAATCACATGTTAAGTGTATATTTTGTTTTGTAAGAAATCACCAAACTGTCTTCCAAAGTGGCTGTACCATTTTGCATTCCCACCTGCAATGAATGCCAGTTCCTGTTCTCCACATCCTCATCAGCATTTGGTGTTGCCAGTGTTTCAAATTTTTGCCATTCTAATAATTGTGTAGTGGTATTTCATTATTGTTTGTATTTTCAATTTTCTAATGGCTTATGATGTTGAACATCTTTTCATCAATACTTATTTTCCATCAATATATCTTCTTTGATGAAGTGTCTGCTAAGGTGTTAACCCATTTTTTTAGTTGGGTTTCATATTTTCTTAAGATTTCTTTTGTTATTTTGGATAACAGTACTTTAATAGATACATATTTTCTCCAAGTCTTCTTACTCTCCTGGTAGTGTCTTTCACACAACAGACATTTTTAATTTTAATAAAGTCCAGCTTATCAATGATTTCTTTCAGGGAATCTGCTTGGTATTGTGTTTGAAGAAGTCATCGTGATACCCAATATAACCTACATTTTCTCCAGTGGTCTAGGAGTTTTATAATTTTGCATTTTACATTTAGGTCTATCACTTATTCTGAGTAAACTTTTGTGAAGGGTGTAAGATCTATGTTCAGATTGACTTTGGGGGCATGCAGAGGTCTAGTTGTTCCAGCCCTGTTTGTTGAAAAGACAGTCTTTTCTCCATTGTATTGTCTTTGCTCTTTTGTCAAATATCATCTGACTATATTTATGTGGGTCTATTTATGGATTCTCTATTCTGCTCCATTGATCAATTTTTTTTATACTTTTGCTAATACCACGTTGTCTTTATTGCATAGTTGTACCATAATTATTGAAGTTGGATAGTGTCAGTTTTCTGACTTTTTCTACTCCATCAATATTGTGTTGCTTATTCTGGGTCTTTTGCCTCTTAATATAAATTTTAGAATCAATTTATCTATAGCCACAAAATAATTTGCTGATATTTTGATTGAGATTTCATGGTGTCTATGGATCAAGTTGGGAAAACCTGACATCTTGATGATATTGAAGCTTCCTATCCATGAACACGGACTATATATTTATTTAGTCTTTGAGTTATTTAATCAGGTATTTCTAGTGTTACTCATATAGATCTGTACATAGTTTGTTAGATTTATACCTAAGTATTTCATTTTTGTTTTCTAATGTAAATGCTATTATGTTAATTTCAAATTTTACTTGTTTATATTGGTATATAGAAAAGTGATTGACTTGTATGTTTAGTTTGCATCCTGCAATCTTTCAATAACTAGTTATAGGAGGGGTTTTTTAAAATTCTTTTGGAATTTGTACGTAGACAATCATATTATCTGTGAACAATATCAAATTCATTTCTTCTGAATCTGCATTTCTTTTATTCCCTTTCCTTGTTTTACTGGGTAGCTAGGTTTTGCAGCTCAATGTTGAAAAAGGAGTGGTAAGAGGGTAAAACCTAGCCTTATTTCTCATCTTATGAGTAAAGCTTTTAGTTTCTCATCATTAAGTATGATGTGAACTATAGTTTTGTGTGTGTGTGTATGTGTGTGTGTGTGCATTTGTGGTTTTTTTCTGTAGTCTTTATCAGATTGAGAATTTCCCTTTATTCCAAGTTTGCTGAGTGTTTTTATCATAAGTGGGTGTTGGATTTTGTCATGTTTTCTGCATCTATTGACATGATCCTTTGATTTTTCTTCTTTAACCTATTGATGTGATTAATTAAATTGATTTATGAATATTGAACCAAGATATCTAATTTTTATGACTTAACAGGGCTTCCAATGAATAGAGTAAATTAAACCATACCTGTACATTCTGTATCACATTTTAAACATTAATAAATGGATGTTTTGTCTCATTTTCAACAACAGAAGATCCTAATAATGAAATTTTGCCACCTTAAGTGAATATCATAGAGATTAATTGCAGACATTTCCATATAACAAATTGCATGTGTTTCTACTGGAAAAAATCAGATAACTTCTATTTAAGTGTAGAAGGAAAATAGAGCATTATTGTGGAAGTTTCATTAAATTGAATAGCCTTTATAAAGTTTTTCTTAGTAAAGCATTTCTATGACATACACATTATTGGATTTCTGATAGTATTTGTGCAATTTGAGGTGATAATTGTTGGATGTGAAAGTTCTAAGTAAATACTACATGTAATAGCTGAGCTATAGCAACATTTGATTGCAACAATTCCTTTGGGCAGCAAGACAGAATTTACATCACTGGAGATTATTTTAGTCATAGCCTCTACTGTTTTACACGGTATATTTATAGAGATAAGCTATTTACATTAGAAAGCTAATAAGGGATAATCAGATGAAGCTGTATTCATTCTGGAAAATATATGTAAAATGAAAGCAATGTGGTGCAAAAATTGTTAAATGATTTTAATTCCTTAGAAAATCTAAGACCAATGTTCACAACCCGAGTTGCACATTATAATCACCTGGAGAACTTGTGGAGGAAAATAAACCAACAAAGACAGTGCAGTGCTCGGGTCCCACTCCCAGTGTTTGATTCAGTTGGTTTGGGGTCAGGCCCCCACACTAACAATTTTAAAGAGCACCTTCAGACGAATCCATTGTGCGACCAGGTTGAAACCAATGATCTAAACCAAGTGATATGGTAAAAGCAGACATGATGAGGTGGTGACTCATAAAATCTTGCTCATTTTGTAGCTTTCCAGAAGCAGGTGTCCCAGATTAAACATTTTCTATGCCTCTAACTGCTGCTCATTCATCTGGCAGATTTCTTTTTGCCTTCTCCTCATCACTAGCATGCTGTGGAAAAGAGGTGAAATGTGGAAATAAGATTCCCTCCGCATTATTTCTCATAAATTGCTGTTGTAAAAGTCGAGTGGGAGAGGAGGTAGGCAAGTGGGAATTGAACCAAAGGCTGAATAAAAATTTGCATCAATTTCAAGATTTCATTACAAAATAAAATCTTGCCTCACTCCATTAGTCTCTAGCTCATTAAGGTTTGAATGTCTAAGTAAATCATGATTATCATTTAGGAACAAAAACAGCATAATAGTATCTTAACACTGAGAACTCAGTAAAGAAACATTGATAAAATAGGGTTTATTGATACAGGTTTACATCACAGAACATTTGGTTTATGAACAGATTAATCAATGTATTTGTTTAAATTTATTTATTTAACTTTTATAAATGTGTGTTTTCAACAGCAGGAACTTCAAATAAAAAATTTGGCAACAATGTGGATCCTGATGTATATTCTTCTGCTGTTGAAAAATTAGGGGAAAGCAGCTTTTCTGAAAGACATTTCAAAGAGAAAAGTATAATTGATATGGAATGTAATCAAACTCTGAATAATTCCTGCATATCATTTGCGAACAAGGATTCTTTTCCAACGGTAGATTTAGAAACACCTTCCATTAAGGAGAAATTGTCTCAAGACATCAAAGAATCCTTGGAATTTAGCAACTTTCTGGAGAGGCCAAACTTGGAAGATTCAAAAACTACAGAGTCACCACTGGTAAATTTCTATTATGTTTGTTATATTAAAATTTTTATAAGAAACATCATAAGAAAATTTTATACTCACACAATACATTCTTAAATGTTTCCTCCAATTGAAGTTAAAATGTACTACCGTATATTATCACAAGGTAGTTGAAGATTGAGTTATATGGGAAAGAATGTTAATGACTTACAGGACATCTCTAATATGGTAAATGCCATAATAATAAATGGCTTCTATAACAAATAAAACTTTAAGGCCTATCTCATGCACCGTATTTATAGTGCTGTTACCTTTCTAAATGAAATTTTTTGTTATGAATATTTTAGTATAATAAATCCTTTCTAGATTTTTACTGTATAGTCACTGGCTAAAATGAAATAAAGGCATATATGTAGATAAAGTCAGTTTTTGTGGCTTAATGTAAGTATAGGAGTTAAAGGTATCTGTCAGGAACATGGTTAATAAAGAAATAGGGGTGAAGTTTGTGTTTCTTCTTAGGAAAAATGGTAAAGTAGCTATTGGCAATAATTATTGCATTACTACCAAATTTTAAAACTATATTTAAATCTCTGTTCTACATACTAAAAATGTTAGGTAATAGTGATTATTAATGATAAACTCTTGGAAAATTGAGCAAGACAAATGTTAAATTCTTTGGAAATGGGCAAGTCCAGCATTTTAACAACCCTTTAAACTGCAGGGGTCCTCAAACTTTTTAAACAGGGGGCCAGTTCACTGTCCCTCAGACCGTTGGAGGGCCGGACTATAGTTTAAAAAAAAAACAACTATGAACAAATTCCTATGCATACTGCACATATCTTATTTTGAAGTAAAAAAAACAAAACGGGAACAAATACAATATTTGTATTTGCATGTGGCCCGTGGGCTGTAGTTTGAGGACCCCTGCTTTAAAGTAATTGGCTGGTGCCTAAACTGAAGGTGGTACCAAAAATTCGGACTGAATATTGAGCTGCTGCTATTTCTGTTTGGAGATTGGATTTCTGTGCCCACTTTGTTCCTTTTTAATGTGGCAAATTGGAACTGAGACCTCTGCAAAGCCTTAGATCCCTAAAAGTCTGCTCAGTCTCTGAAGGGCTTTGCCAGGAGACTCTCCCTTCTTCCAATGAAGAAAACAATTGATCATAGATTGAATTTGTGCAAACAGAACAAACAAGAACTCTAACTGGCCAGTTTCCACAGGGCATCATGAAGAGGGCTGGTGGCACCTGCACATGCAGTGTGCTGTGTTAGAGGAGAGGAGTCCTGAGCAAAGACACCCAGTTCTCTTACACTGGGCATAGGCCCGGCTGACCTTTGCCCTAGCAGGAGACATGGTCTTCTGTTAAAATAAATAAAATAGAACTATTTTTATTAACATGGATACATCTCAAGAATATGATGTAAAAGTTGAAATGTAAAAAGGTACATAGAGTTTGATAGCACTTTTGGAAACATTTACAATATGTAACTTTTTATGGATACACTCAAATCTAATAATATTAAAATATAATTAGAAAAGAATGTCAACTTCAATGAAATAATACAATTAATTTATAAAGATTAATATATATTGTGGTATAGAAATTTCTTAGAGGTGGAATCAAGTGAATAAAATAAACTGATGGACAAAATAGAAACAGAGGCATGAATACATGGAACAGACTGACAGCTGTCAGAGGGAGGGAGAATAAAGGGACTGGATGAAAGAAGGTGAAGGGGATTATCCAAAGAACATACAGACATAACCCATAGACACAGACATTGTTCTGCTGACCAAAATTCAAGCGTGAGCAATTGTGACAATTTTTAGTAGTGGCATTACTGGACTTTGAAATTGACTCTATGGCAGTTCATTTTGCACTTCAGTTTTCAGAAATTGAGTTCTTCATAAAGCTGGGACCACCTATGAGATTAAGTACTAAGTTGTAGAGCAGCAGCAGTGAGATAAAGTCAGGTGCCGGGAAGAACGTGGTCTAGTCAGGGGCTCTTGGTCTGGTTCTGAAACAACCAAGTTAACTTTGTGAGTTTGGGAAGAACAAACTCACTTTCATTGTTCTGCCGACCAAGGCTTTTAAAAACTTTCCAGATTTGTAATTGTCTAATCCAAACATGAACTCCACTACGGCTGAAGGGGTTCTGTAAACTGGTTTCAGTGTCTGGGGGAACCAGTGAAGATATGAGTAGAGTGGACTTGGACTTATCTTTGAATGAGATGATTTATTGGTAACTACTTGGTTTTGTACATTTTAGCATTTATATGATTTATAAATTTGAAACAAGTTATAATAATTTCTTTTGTGTTGGTTACCAGCTTGAACAGACCACATTAGGGCATTCATTAGATCCATTAGGGAACTTTTAAAATACTGATAGCTACTCTGATATATTGTAAGCCCATCTGGAGCTCTCACTTCAAATCTCTAATCTGTTTCCTACTAGACTCATGTACTTTTTAAAAAATATATATATTTTATTGATTTTTTTTTACAGAGAGGAAGAGAGAGGGATAGATAGTTAGAAACATCGATGAGAGAGCAACATCGATCAGCTGCCTCCTGCACAACCCCGGCTGGAGATATGCCCGCAACCAAGGTACATGCCCTTGACCAGAATCAAACCTGGGACCCTTCAGTCTGCAGGCCGACACTCTATCCACGGAGCCAAACTGGTTAGGGCTCATGTACTGTTTAATCTCTTTTGTACTCTTCCTTAGGATGAAAGCATATAAAAAATGAGTTCATAGAGTGATAGAGTAAGTCTAGGCATCAAATGAGATAGACTTATATTCAAAACCTAGGTGTGCTACTTTCAAGCTATATAAACTCAAATTACATAGCTTGTTCCTGCCTCAGTTTCCTAATTGCTTCATGATGAATATTTTGTTAACTTGGACTTTGTCTATGACCATAGTCTGATCAGATTTATTCCCTTTGACATTTCATCTTTGAGATAATATTATGTATAGAAAAAGACACTAGTTCAAAAAGCACAGCATATGAGAGAGATCCTGTTTTCCATATAATGTGTGTGCAATGACATTGAGGGGAAAAAATAAAGGAAAGAAAGGAGAAAGGAAAATTTTGTTTCATGAACTTCTGTACTCCTTGGTTGGATGGCAACTTTCAGATAATTACTGTAATTGTGGTTTATACATTTCTCAAAACTTATTATATATAAATGCTATTATTTATGTCTCCTTTACTAGAAATTAAACTTGAGGTGGGCAGAATCCATCCCAAGAACATAGTAGGTACTCAATGAATGAATATGCTGCTTTGTGTTGATGAGATAAATAAACTTAATTTTGTTGAATATTTTTTTCCTAGTTGCTACAAGAAATAGCCCTCAGAAATAAGCCTATTACTGAAAAATATCAAGGACTTGAAAGATTCTTTGTTCCTGATAAAAACAAAAGACTCAACTTGCTGCCTTCTCATAGTTTAGAACGCAGATCTTCCGGTACTAAGGTAACAATTGCAGGTAAATTCAGACATGAGATCAGTTGGCCTGTTGACCAACCTAACAATTTTCTGACACATTTTTTAAAGCAGTCCATCCTCATCTTAGGAAATATTGGACAATTCTGTTCAGCGAATACAATCATTATATTCTTCTCTAGCTGAAATTATTAGTCCCGTGTGAGTTGCCACATATTTATATTGAAGACAGCTATCAGAATGAGAGATAACACGACTATTATGAGACTGGGGAGAGATTATTTTTAGAATTTAGAAATGTGTCCCTTAATAAACTATGAAATATAAATCTTTTGAATCAATTTATTAACTAGCGAGCATTATATGATGATTCTTAAATGTCAGCTTAAAGAAAAATCCCAAAATCTCAGGATCTGTGAGATTTCTGAGACATATCTATAATTTTCTTTTAAAACTAGATTTTGGTTTCACGTGAGTTCTTAAGATTCCTCTGTATTCAAATGTGTTTTTTCACATACAAACAATTATGCTTTATGTAATATTGTTAAATACTTAAAATATTTGTTTCTCTTCAAACATGTATAATATCTTTGCAATTTAGAGTTTATTTTTTTCTCCTTATTAAGCTATGTGAACCTAATGGTTTTTATTGTGTAATTATGAGATTTTGTCTTTCATAATATATACTAAACTGTTATAAATGTTCCTTCTTTAGCTAAATATTAACCAGTAAGATAATATAGTTTTATTAACCAATGTCACCCCAATAAATTCAATCCTAATAACAAAGAAAAATAAATAAAGCGACAATGAATTTTTCTCCTTTACAATGTATATAATTGTACCATTTTTCTATTTAAGGAGACAGAGACTGGATCCCAGACCAGAGCATAAGTCCTAACAGTGCAGTTGCTTCGGGTGCTGCACCAAGTGACCAGAACCCATCACCAAGTAGAACACAGCAAAAGATGGGTGAGATGGACTGTACATACTGGACAGTGACATGTTGGTGATTCACACTATTAGTTTGTCTTTAGCAGTTTACCAGCCACCTGAAAATTAATTTTTGCAGTGTTATAATTTAAACTTAGTCATTTTAACTAACTGTCCTATACTTTTCTCCCCAAACCAAAAAAACCTAGAGTTGTCATTATTCCTGTCAAACACATACACACACAAACAAACTGAGTTGCAACCTTAGTTATTTGCTGTAGCAATGTATTGGAGCATAATGTTCTAAAAATATAGCTCAGGATATGGTGTATACTTTGAGCAATCCTTACCTACTCAGTTTCATTACGCTCTGAGGAAAACTGTATTCATACTGGGTTTTGTGTACTTCTCCACTTGCTTTATATGATGGTCAGATATAGCCATTTACGTAATGAAAGGCTTAGGCTAAGATTACTGCTGAGATACCTCGATTCTAAACCTAATGTTGAGGGTGTTAACCTGGGGCTCTTGATTTAGTTCACTTACTCTATTCTCTACCCTAAATAATTGCAAGATTTTCTTTTGACATGTTGAATGTGTGTTGCAATATTTTCGTAGTGAGTATATGCAGAGAATTTTGACATTATTCCAATCAATAGTATTATTAGTTCATTTTTGTTATCCAATAATACCTGCTAAAATAAGTTTGATTTATGCCGAATTTTATGTGAATTTGCAGTAGATAACTGATGAATTAAGGCAATTCAACACAGACGTGTTGACTATGTTAGCACTGGGCTGGACTAGGGGATAAAGGATGCATCAGTAAGGTTCCCTGAACAATTTAGGAGGGTCACTTGAAAAAGGGGCCTTTTGCCTTTGTCTGAAAGCCATCTTAAAACCAGAAATTTAATTACATATAATTTGTACAGATATGTAAGCCTTACATGTCTCCCTTACCCTAATCCTATGATGAAAGCTCCTTGGCTAGATTAGATATTTTCCATATGCATTTACGTTATGAAACCGTCAGACATGAACTATTTTGAGTGCAAAAATCATCCATTTATGACAAATGTTTTTTGGCTCTATTGTTAGGTACCCATACTCATATCAGAATCTAGATCATCTTCAAAAATTCTGGTTGCTTCCTTCTGAGTCAAAGGAAATGTTTTAAGTCACGGTATATTAATGAATACAAATTCACATGCAGCATGCTCTGAGAAACTTGTTACTAAGACAAATCTTCATACATAATTACCCAAATGCCTTTAAATATCCATTTGGAATTGTCAGTTGAAATCAATAATTTACTATTAAAACATCTGTGAGAGCACCGACTTCAGGCCAGGCACTACCAGGCACAGGTGATGTGAAGTAGCCCTCCTTCCGGTGGCCCAGAGCTGAGTCTAGCACAGAGGTTCTCAGATGTCAGTGGGAGCAGAATCATGGAGGAGACCTATTGTAATATGACTGTCCTCACCTCACTCCTAGTGATTCCGATTCATTTTGGTTTAAATAAGCTCCAGGAATTCGCATTTATTTTATCGACAACTCCAAGTTATACTAATATAGTTGTCCAAAATCATATATTGAGAAAACTGCTATATAGATATATAAGCATCAATTACATCATCTCTAAGTTTTATAAAAAGACTGTGAGAGACATACTTTTGGGGATTGAAGTGTAATTAATAATAGTTATAATAGAGGTAGGTACCTGTGCAGTCTTTTAGGCGTGGCGATGGTAAAATAATTGTTTTGCCACTGAAAAGTGTAGATATACAAAGTATTCGAGACTAAATGACATTTCAGCCAAAGCTTGAAGAATTCATAAGATTCACCAGTTAGGAGCATAGAGAAATGGCTTTATAGGGACAAAAATGGCTTTATCAATGGCCTTAGGTAAAACAAAATTTTCCTGGCTGTGCCATAACTTGTGGAAGTCTTACATTCTGAACTGATGCCAGTATATAAAGGAATTCCTATTTCTGTAAGATTTTTTAGATTTGTGAATGTAAAACACGATAGTTATGAGAGATATGTGTATTTACCAGCAAGTCCATTGATTCTACCCACCTCCTCCTAAAACCTACTCCTAGTCCTCCCCCAACCCATCTGTCCGTCTCTGTAAATGGCACCGCCTTCCAAACATTGCTAAGTCTGAGCCCAGAGAATCATCTTGACTCTCTTTCTCATCACATCCTATTTATCTGTAGATTCTGCTGTTTTCAGCTCAAATCTAACCACTTCTATCTGCTCAAGATGAACCCAAGCCAGTTGTTCATCACCTCTTACTTGTCTCCCCCAAATTCACTTTTGCCTCTTCATAAAGCTATGATTAATTTCCATCAAATTCTACTACTTATAGTCAGTGAATGAATTATTCATATTTGTTGTCATAAAATTATTTATAATTTATAGGGAGTGGATCGTATTTCCCATAAATTTAAGCCTTGGATTGTATCATGTCAATCTTTCTGCTTAAAAGCATCCCATATCCTCTTAGAGAAGATTGAGAAAAATCATATTCCTTACTGTGCCTCACACAGCAGCAGCTGTGTTGGCCCTGCCCGTCTTTTCTAACTGCAGCTTTTCCCCCATTGCAGCCCCACTGGCTTCCTTTCTTTTCTTAGACAAGCCACACTTTTACCTTATGTCTTAGCTTTAAACGGTGCTCTTCCCTCTGACCCAGGATGCTCTGAAGCCTTCATCTCCATCTTCATATCCTCATTCATATGATTGATTCTTTTCCATTATTCAGTCTCAGCCCAGGGGCTGCCTCCTTAGAGAGAGGCCTTCTCAGACCACCCCATCTATTTCATCCTGGTCACTTGAGTCCCTTAATCACATTTACCTTCCTCATAGAACCTATCACTAAATGAAATTATTTTCATTTACTTGTATATTTTCTGCTGATCCCACCCATAGTTGGAAAAAAAGCAAGAACCTAGCCTGTCCCGTTCATTGGTGCATCTTTAGTGATGGAACAGGCCCTGGGTCATTGTAAGCACGTAGGCAGTGCTTCTGACTGAGGGAAGCTGGAGCGTAGGACTGTGTGTTAGTCTGGAGGGCAACTCGAGGGTGGGGCAATGTCTGATTCACTTATGAATAACCTGGATCCTGACACAGTACCTAGCAGTTTTAGGATTTTGACACATGATTTTGTAATTGAATGGGATAGGGGTGTGAATTTTATAAGTTCTCAGAGTTGGAAGGGATTTAAGACATTATTCTGTCCAACTCCTTAATTTTACTGGCAAGATATGAATTTTCATGTCTCAGGTCAGAAGCTGATTTCTAATTCTGGGAGACGAGACAGGTTCTTGCTTCCCAGTTTAGCATTTTTCCACTAAACCATGCTGCTGAATAAAATATCCATATGTGTTTCAAGAACTGCTGGAAAACACATTTCTATGTTTTATGTACAAATTCTCAGTAATTTACACAGTTGAGCAAGAATATCAATAGACAATAATGTTTTGCAACCTTTGTTCAAGAATGAAATATTGGGTCTTATGACCAGAATAAAAATTGTTACTGAAACACTGTGCAAAAACCATGTTGCCCTGATGATGCTTCATCAATTTTAATTTGTAATTAGAATAGCAACCATGACTATTGTTGTTATTCAGTGAGTGATTCATATTTTCATATTCCTATGAAAATATTCAGTGAGTGATTCATATTTTCATATTCCTATGTGCCCATTAATATAACCCAAAGGCATCCTTCAATTTTATCTTTCCAATATTTGGCATGGTCTCATTAGTAATCATAGAGCATATATTCTTCAGCTAATACCAAGGGCGATTTCATGTGTTATATTTAGAGTCTAACTGTGATCAGTGTTAATCTATAATTTCCCAAGATTACATTGCCAGTGATGGCACAAATTACTCCTAAAGTAATTTCTTATATTTATAATCTACCAACTGGACGGTAAAAAAGTATGGAATGATCCCTGCAATAGTGGCATTTTTCATTAATGCCAGCCTTAACTGTGTCTCAAATCTTAACCCTACCAATAACATTAATAAGCTTATACAATAAACATGAAAGAGAATGACATACCCACCTACATGAATAAAATAAATGACTAAAGTCAAGGACCAAATTAGAGCATCTTCTGTGTCTGCATGTTGGTTACTCTAAATTGCATTTTGAATGTATTTTCATTAAGAAAGACGGTCTGTCTCCTTGCTGTGTGCTAAGCATAAGTCTGATTCATTTCTGGTATACTTTTATTTTTTTCTCAATTGGGTTCAATTACCCTCAAGTATTGTGGCAGCCAGATGTTGTTATAAGAGTTCGGAAAGTATTTGTACTCTCCTGAATTTTCTGAAGGACATCAACATTATGTCAAAATGTTTTCACCTCGTATCTATCTGTGTTGGCAGAAGTCCAGTTCTTGCTAATAAATCTTTTGTTTGTTTTATTTTCATAAGCATTCTAAACCCCTTTAAATTTTATTTGACTGAAACCTAGCACAATACAGATAGATGGGTGTGGTTTTCTCCATAGACCTATGCCGGAAGCCAATTCCAGCATGTCATAATGGCAAGAGTTTCATTGAAAGGCTGATGGAACTGGGGGACTCAACAAGGGCTGAGTCACATATGTTGTCACCTGTTGGGAATGGCTGATGGCATTTCCCCAAACCTGAAAAGTGATGATTGCTTGCTACCAGACAGCTCAGGGCATCTTAATCTACATGTTATTGCCTCCTACTGGCCAAACACCTGAACAGCCCTAGGCTAATTCCTCCCATCTGACAATGGCCACTGTATACAAAACCCTGACCCTTTGAAGTGTATATCTCTGCCTCGCCTCAGGACAATTTGTGTTAATAAAAAGCATGGGGTCCTGAGACAATTCCTTTTAGCTAAGCTCCTCTGACCCCCAAATGACTTTCAAAATTATATTTCGTTTCTGGACTCTTTAAGTTATACACGGCCCCCTTCTCCAGATTGCTGAACCCTTCTTGATGCTGGAACAAGAGCACCAATAGACCTAGAACTTTTGATTTATGTAGGTGAATTGTTGTTACATGCACTGACCTGTGCTTCTATTGTTGTTCCTATCACTGCTTCATTATGCAGGAATGAATGGCAAATTTGCTTTTATAAATGGCTATGGATAAAATATTGATTGGTTACATATTATAGGTAAAAGGGTAAATCATTTTTAAATTCTTGCCATTAAAATAATTCTTAGGGATATGTACATTTATTTTTCTTAAAACATAGGCAAATTTTTGTCAGATATTTTTTTTCCAGAATAGTCTCCAAACACAAATAGACACAAAAGGTCAAGATCTTATTTTAATTTATTCATAATTTTATTCCAACAAAAAGTGTTTTCAAAATTGATTTCTGAAGTGTTTATTAAAATTGATGCCCTTTGGGACTTACCTTAGTCAGTTTTAATTGCTTAAATAATTACCCACTGCATTAAGATTCTTCTTAGGGTACTAGCTACATTCAGAGTAGATCTGTAAATTTAAAAAAATAACTCAATAGTCATAAATATTTAATACATGCCAACTGTCTGTAGCCTCTCTTCTGAATTTTACATTTTCCTTTGAGTCAATAGATTGGGCATAATGCTATATGGCATATGTTCAGTCAAATCATAATTTTTATGATAATGACAATAGCACTTCACTAAAGATTTTAATATTTTACACAATGGCAATTTGTGTTAAGGGAATGCAAGCTTATCTTCTAATATAAATCATTTATACTTAATATAAATATATTTATCTAAATCAGAACAGTGATTCAGTACGGTTAAAACTTTACCAGTTCTATGCATTTCTAAATTTGTACCTTGAAAATTCCCTTTATTAAAGAATCTTGGAACGGTGCCAAAGTACAAATTAATTATGTTGTATTAGTATAAAATTTGAAGGGATTATTTTCTTCATACTATGAAAGAGACACACTTGTTGAAGAAACCAACGGAACCAACCTTTGAAATAAATCAAGCCCTGACTTCCCTGGTAGAACACAGTGATAACCTGACTTAGATCTGTGCTTCCGGGACTTTTCCACTGAGTGCCCCGTAAGGCAGCAGAGAGTGAACTCGTGTTTAGGAAATTAGAGATGTGTTCTCACTTTCTTTAAAGCCTATACTTTTCATTTTTTAAAATAATTTACACTAATCTATTTTGTCTTCATCTTTGCTATTTTTTTAAAATGTATCTTTATTGTTTTAAGAGAGGAAGGGAGAGGGAGAGAGAAATAGAAACATCAATGATGAGAGAGAACCATTGATCGGCTGCCTCCTGCATGTAACCCACTGGGGATCGAGCCCGCAACCCCAGCATGTGCCCTGACCAGGAATTGAACTGTGAGCTCCTGGTTCATAGGTTGACACTCAATCAATGAGCCACTAGGGCCGGGCTCCATGTTTGTTCTAATATAAAAATAAATTACATGCCACCAAGTAAAATTGGTTCACTAGGAAGTGGTACCATGATTATCCTTGGGTTGTTTTCCTCTGACAAGGCACAGTGTGGTATTGTCCTAGAATTTAAGAAACATGCACAGCAGTTGCCTAGGAGATAGATGATATAAGATTGAGTGCTGTACTGGTCTGCAATTGACTTAGTTTGCAGATTTTTTGCTTTAGTTAATATTAAAATTATTTAATCTTTTTCTCAATATAGAAAAATTATGAAAAATTTACCGAGAAGTATTTTTTATAACATGGGAAAAGTAATTTGGGATTAGCAAAGTATGGATGATAATCTAAAATTTAATTTTTCACACACTCTCTTGCATGAACTGAACTGCTCTAAGTTTAGGGGGCTGGTATTTTGTATCTTTAAGCACTCATTCAGAATTTAAAAAGAAGTTGATTTAAATTTTTTTTTTTCATTTTAGGCAAGACGTCACAGAGACCTTCAACAGCAAATTTACCACTTTCCACCTCTGTTCAAAGCAGTTCCAACTGTAATTCCTCCTTCCATCCTCCACCAAGAAGTGCCCCGGCTCAATCATTGTCTAGAGCTGCTTTTGAAATTTCAGAAATTGAGCACATTGATATTACTGACCACGATGAGCCTTTTTCAGACAACACTGCTGACCAACAAGCCTTCGACAGCCTGGAAAAGGAATTGAATGGGCTGAGAAATCTTGCAGGTAATGCTGGGTTTTTTTTTTCCCACTGTAGACAATGTTAACTCTGCCCTCTGCCTGATTCTTCACATCCTGCTCCAAGAAAACAAGCTAACAAACAAAATGTCTTTTCCTTTACCTCCTTTAACCATCCAAGTTCTGTGTCTGTTTTCCTGAATATCACTTGAGGTCACTCTGAAAATGTTGTGTGTGGATGCCAGCCACACAAGAGATGGTCCCCATAGGTCACATGATACCTAGTTCCATTGTCTTGCATAAGAACCTTCATGTGGACAGGGGAAAAAATTGTTCTTCTTTCTGCAAACCCACTGAATGGCTAATCTCTGTAAGCTGTATGAAAGCTGCTGTCCAACATCCCTGTTGGAGAATTAAGCTGTTAGATGTTTTAAAGCAGTATTTCTTAAGCTTCACCTTATACAGAGAGCCTCCGGGGATCTTGTTAAAATGCAGGTTGGGTCTCTGTATTATCTGGGGACAGTCCCGAGATTCTGCACGTCTAACAAGTACCCAGTTGAGACCGATGCTAGTAGTTGGCTGACCAGTTTGAAGAGAAATTATGTCTGTGCATTCTACTTCCTAAACCTCCGTGGATGGAGAATAGTAAGTCATAGCCACATTCTTGAATTCACAAAGGTCTGGTTCAGGAACAAAACATCAGGGGAGGAAATCTTAATATTCGCCAGAAAGTTGTTCACTCAGTTTGATGGAAGCCGCTGCAAATCTAAGAGGCAGGCCAGAAACTTCTCAGGGCCTGTGGATTTCACCCATGGCTCCTCCCTTGGTTGTTTTAGTGATATTTACCTTAGAATAATGACTTAGCTGTTTTCTTAAAAGAGGATACATCTTGGTTTTGAAAAATTCAAGCAATACAAAGAAATACAAAAGAAAGCCTAAATCCCCACAAAATTTTACTATTCTGAAAACAACTATTATTAATATTTAATGAGCTTCATTTTAAACTTCTCTGCTTATATCATAAACATACATATAAGAACTTATAGTTAGGAGGATAGATTATAGGAAATATAATAATAATTTTATAAAAATAAACTTATATTCTACATAATTGTTTTTAAAGTTATAAATTTATTTACCCAAAGTAATAAAAATAATTGAACTGAAACTAAAATAAATTGTACATTTCAAATAAGTTTTTTAAATCACAAAAATGTTTAATCACAAAAGGCAATTTCATGTAGTTCGAATTAACATTTTGGAATATTGGCAATTTTTATGGTCCAACCAGTAAATTTAAAAATTAAGGAAAAAGGTAAAAATAAACAGTAAGCAATTGAGACCATTTTTTCTTTATGATTTATTTTAGACAGTAATAAAATATAAGAACTCATTTATTTCTTATTTTTAACCACATGTGATTATAGATAGCATTGAATACATCTCTGTTATAGTGATATTATAACTTTTCATTTTTTCAAGGTATCCTTTTATTTCTTCTTTCTTAATGAAAATTCTTATGGATTAAATGATCAGTACCAGCATTTTTGCTGTGACTTCCCAATTTTGTGCCTTTTTTAATCCTCATCTGAGGAAATGTTTATTGATTTTGGAGAAAGAGGAAGGAAGAGAGAGAGAGAGAGAGAGAGAGAGAAAGTGAAAAACATGATTGGCTGCCTCCTATACATGCCCAGACCAGGGATTGAACCTGCAATTTAGGTATGTGCCCTGACCTGGAATTGAACCTGCAGCCTGTTTAAAGTATGAAATTAGTGGATCACAATTTTTCCCCTTGCACTTGGACATTTCTCTAGTCTTCTGTCTCTGAATATGTGCTAGTTCATCCTTTAGCACAGTTTTCCTTTTAAATTTTGTTTGCTTGAATGTGATTGTCAAGTAGCTTTTCCCCTAAGTAGGGCTCATGGTAGCTCAATTTCTTGAGTTTTTTCATGCTTCAGAATGCCTGCTACCTTTATATTTGAATGGCAAATTGGCTGAGGGTAATTTCCCTGAATCACTTTTATCTTAAACCTTGTACATACTGACTCATCATTTTCTGGGCCTGAATTCCCCTCTGAAGTAGTTTGAGGTCACCTTGATTCTTTACTTCACCCTCTCTCTTATTTTCTCACTGGATATTTGAAAAAAAATCATATCTTTGAAACTCAGTAACTGAACGAGGATTGTTTAGTTTTAATAATCCAGCCTTTCTTAAAATAGAGGGTTCTCTTTCTGTCTGCAAAATAAGTTCCTCTTTATTTTCAGAGAAATTTTCTGCTATTGTATATTTAAATTGCTTTTCTGTTCCATTTGGTTTTCTCCTGCTGAGAAACCTATTTTGTTTATGTTGGATCCTCTTTGTACAATGCATTTACTTATGTTTTCTTCAACTATTTAATTCATTTTTTTAAACTTTCTTTGAATTTACTGTGATTCTCTCAAGGGTAGCTTCTATGTCAGAGTTACAGTTTTCAGTGCGCTATAGGCTGGCTATTCCTTATTGATCAACATAATAAATTAGCTCTCTAAAGGAATTGCTTTAGTAATTTTTTACATTGGTATAATTTCAAACTTACAGAAAACTTACAAGAATGCAAAAATCATACAAGGAACTTCTGTATATACTTTATCCAGTCACCACCTGTTTGGCTTTTGCCCCCATTGCACATAGGTACACACACACACACACACACACACACACACACACCTCTTTTTTTTCCTGAACCATTAAAGAGGAAGTTATAAACATCATGATCCTTTTACAAAAAAAAATTGGGGGTACATTTCCCATGAACAAGGACATTCTCTTACACAGCCATAGTAAAATAATAAAAATTCGGAAATTTAACATTTATGTAATAGAGTCTCTAATACATAGTGCATATTTAATTTTTAAAAATTGTCATGATGTTCTTTATAGCTTCTTTTTACCTGGTACAAAATTTAATCCAGAAACAGATCATCATTTGATTTTTTCCTTTTTTGCTATCTACCATGTTCGATCTTTGATACTAGTTTTGCTCTTTTTAAAAATATTGTTTTTGCCAAGCTGGTATTGCTCAATGGTTGAATGTCAAACCATGAACCAAGGGGTCCCAGGTTAGATTCCAGGTCAGGGCACATGCCCAGGTTTTGGGCTCGATTCCCAGTAGGGGACATGCAAGAGGCAGCCAATTGATGTTTCTTTCTCATGGATGTTTCCTTTCTATCTCTCTATCCCTCTACCTTTCTCTCTCTCTAAAATCAATACTAGTAAAAACGTATTTTTAAAAAATAGTGTTATTTTTACTTTTTGTAGCCAAAAGACTGATGAGAATTTTCTTATGGTCTTTATCTGTTTTCTACCACAGTGTACAATATTCATGCACTGGGGGGCGGGGGGTCCCTTAGCCTGGCCTGCGCTCTCTCGCAGTCTGGGACCCCCAGGGATCAGGCCTAAGCCAGCAGGTGGACATCCCTCTCACAGTCCAGGACCTATCGCTCCTTACCGCCCGCCTGCTCACTGCTCCTTAGCACTGTGACGGAGGTGGGAGAGGCTCCCGTCACTGCCACTGTGCTCGCCAGCCATGAGCCTGGCTTCTGGCTCGCCAGCCATGAGCCTGGCTTCTGGCTGAGCAGTGTTCCCCCTGTGGGAGCACACTGACCACCAGGGGACAGCTCCTGCATTGAGCGTCTGCCCCCTGATGGTCAGTGCACATCGTAGCGACCAGTCTTTCTGGTTGTTCTATTGTAACAGTCACGTACCCTTTTATTATAATGATTCTTTGCATGCTATGGATTTGTAGATTCTGGTTTGTTTGTTTGCATAGCTAGTTGCTATCATTTCTTTGTATCTTACTTGCTCATACTTATTGTGGGTAGCTTTGCTCATATCCTCTGTCTTTTCTGATATAGTGAGAATCCATTTTTCTTAAAGTGCTTTATACCTGCACTGAGATCTGTCAGTTTTCTCTTTGGAGCTATACTTGTGGGTTGACTATTGCAGTCTTCTGTATCCTGCTAGCTCAAAGTCCCGGAGAGGATAGATGAAGGGGTGGGGAGCTCAGCTGCCTTTGTTGGAGGATCTAGGTTCTCTTATCTTTTTTAAAAATTGTATTAAATGGCAAATTTCATTGAACCTGGTTTCAAGTTCATTCTGTCCCTGTGGGGACACCTATAGGTTTACAATTTACTTGCCTCTACTTGTCAGTACTTTTGATATTCTCATGTTCCTATTATTAGCATATTGGGTGGGAAGGGGGTTGGGGTGAACAGCAGTAACACTCAGCTACATCTCAATTAATCTTCTGTTTATGTCTTTGCTTGCCCCTTGTCAAAATTTATTATGTCAACTTGTAGCCCTTTCTTTGTGTGGTTCCTCTTACAGTTTTTTAAAATATGTTTTTATTGATTTTAGAGAAAGAGATGGAGTATCAATGAGAGAGAAACATTGATCGGCTGTCTCCTGCGTGTCCCTTACTAGGGATCTAGCCCCAAACCCCAGCATGTGCCCTGACCACAGGAACCTGGAACCTCCTGGTTTATGGTTCTGTGTTCAACCATTGAACCACACCAGCCGGGCTGTTCTGATTTTATTTTAATTTTTCTGCTTTTTCTATCTATTTCCTTATAAGTTGAGGGAGGAGAGTTTATGATTCATCTTTACCCATCTGTCCTTCATTTGCTTTACTCTAAATTTCTAAAAATCAAATGTAAATCTTCTGGGAGGTAATACACTGAAGGCAAATTGTAATATAAAGCATGTCTGGTCTGACCTGGGTCTAAAGGGTTAAGTTTTTAATCAGAAAATAAAGGGTTTCTTCTTTTGATAGATTGATAAGTTCCATTATTTACAAATGAAATCCAGTACTTACAAACAATAGTCTTATTGTATGTGTTTTTCTAACCACTGAGATTTTTTTTTAAATTTTTAAAATATATTTTATTGATTTTTTCACAGAGAAGAAGGGAGAGGGATAGAGAGTTAGAAACATCGATGAGAGAGAAACATCAATCAGCTGCCTCCTGCACACTCCCTACTGGGGATGTGCCCACAGCCAAGGTACATGCCCTTGACCGGAATCGAACCTGGGACCCTTCAGTCCGCAGGCCGACACTCTATCCACTGAGCCAAACCGGTCAGGGCCCACTGAGCTTTTTATTTGCCTTTATCACTCTCATTCTTACATGCTTCCCTTTTGCCCTGTGTCTCTCATCTTCTCATACACCAACCCCCGCATTTTCACTGGAATACATAACTTTTCACATATGAAAGCAAGCCTATGGCCCAGGAGCAGGAGGCCGGCCATAGCTTACACACACTTGACCCCGGCACAGCTCTCTTTTCATTTGGGGAGATTAGCTTTGGATGAGTTCACAGCTTTGAGGCACTCTCCTGGAGCTGAGGATGGAAGAAGATGGCACATCAGCGGAATCAACCCCACAGTCAGTGAGGTGACAGATGCTGGAGTGAAATCAGGCCCTATTCTAGAAAATTCACTGATTCTGCACAAGGTTTTTGTATTCTGTTTAGCATCAATGGGCAGAAAAATTCCACCCACATTTTGCCACTTATGATTCAATCTGGTAAAACTTCTGCGATTTGGTCTCATGCAGACACAGCTACACAATTTGATGCTTATACAAATGTAAATGTGCTCACCTCCCTGTGAAAGCTGTGTTTGTGAGCAGCTAACCTTGACCCATTTCCTGTTAGCTCTAGGATGCATCCACTTCCCTAAGTTCAGTGGCAAACAGCTTGGCCAAGGAGCGGGGAGAAGAAAAGACAGAAAATAACTATATTAAGTAAAGTGTTTCTCCTCTGATTCAGATTGCTGCGGCTGATATCAGAGCCATTTCAGAAGTAGGCGAGGTGGGCACAGCAGGGTATGCCTGTGTTCAGACACAGCTTCCTGCTGAATCAGGAGAAAAGGGGCAGCAAAGCAGGGGGGTTGAAAGCTTCCAGGCTCTGGGGGGGGGTTGGCATGCGGGGACCAGAGGGGGGAGCTGGTTCTGAGATAAAACACTCCCTTACTAGCTTTGTGACACTGGGCAAATTATTTTCTTAATCTCACTTTGCATCAGTTTCTATGTATGAAAGCTGGGTTTAGTAATAGGCCCTATCATAAAATTGTCCAGTGATTGGATTTGAATTCAAATGTGTATTAAATATTATGTTTACAAACATTTATTTCTGTCTACAATAAGGAGTTTGGATGTCATTCTAAGAGTCTTGCCAAGCCACTGGGGGTTTGAAGTAGGGACACACACACACATAAACACACACAAGCTAACTCAGCAGTGCCTACGTAGTAAGTCCTGGGGAAAAAAAAATGTTCAATTGTATAAAGAATCAGTGGGTGGTGCTTTCTACATACAGTAAGGTAAGGTACTCTTGGTAAGTCTAAATTTCAGGGGAAAATATCTAAAAGCTATTTTTATTCTATAACTATGTTTTCTTCTAGGCTGCTTTGAGGATTATAGTTAGCTGTAGCTCATGCCTTCTCTCCACACATATTTTTGTAAATAATACTACAGTAATTTCCTTAATAAGCTCAACATATCAGTATAACCTACTTATTAAGGCACCTTGACAGGTTTCAGATGTTATGACCTAAAGAAATTTGGAAAGTATCAGAAAAGGTGCATTATGAGAAAGTAGCAGTAATGAAGTGCTTTAAGGCATGTGCTTTTCAATAATTAAAAATGATTTGTTTGCTTCAAACTCATTCTGACTTGTGGTTTAACCGCCTTAGTTTAACAGCCTTGTTGGTCCTTCAATTCCCATGCAATCGTTGTGTGAGTTTATAGATAGTTAACTGAACCAAGCAATTAAAGAGAGGAAAGCACCTTCTTTTAAACAAGAAAGACTAAACATCTACCTGATATTATCAGATGTGGCCAGCTGTCTGTGATGTAAAATAGTGAGTCAGTGACTTCCTATGTAATTGGAGCCTCTGTTCATTGGTTGACCATCAAGCATGATATTAACTTGTAGAAGGCCTACTTGGGGTTTATAGTTAGCAAATTCACTAGATAAGACAGCCAAGTAATGATGGGCTAGAATGGAAATCTTTTTGCTTTGGAGCAACTTTGAATTTCAGGGAATAAATGGAATGCTCCATATAAGTGAAAGTCAACATATTAAACATTTTCTGATATAAGGAATATGAACCCATTCAATGAGTAATAATATTCATTATTTGTTTTTCTATATAATACTAGAGGCCCGGTGCACGAAATTCATGCACTGGGGAGGGTGGGGTCCCTCAGCCTGTCCTGCACCTTCTCCAATCTGGGACCCCTTGGGGAATGTCCAACTGCCGGTTTAGGCCCGATCCCACAGGGGCCTAAACCGGCAGTCGGACATGGCTCTCGCAATCCGGGACTGCTAGCTCCTAACTGCTAGCCTGCCTGCCTGCCTGCCTGCCTGATCGCCCCTAACCACCTCTGCCTGCCTGCCTGATCACTCCTAACTGCTCCCCTGCTGGCCTGATCACTCCTAACCACCTCTGCCTCGGCCCCCCACCCAGAACCCAGGCTTCCCTCCCCTGGCTGGCCACAGTCACCTGGGCTTCCCTCCCTCTGGCCACCCGCAGGCGCCCAGGACCAGGGGAGGGCGGCTTCGCCCGGGCCGCAGCCACAGGTGCTGGTGCCCAGGATATTGGGCAGGCGGCCTGCTTCGGCTTCTCTTCTCCCAGGCCACAGCTGCAGGCGCTGGCACCCAGGACTGTGGGAGGGCAGCTTCGCCCGGGCCCGGCTTTGCCAGGAAGGACATCTGGAAGACGTCTAGTCTAATTAGCATATTACACTTTTATTAGTATAGATTGCTTCATTTGCTCTTCATAGCTACTTTGGGATTGGACAGGTGCTATTTTTTATTTCCCCTTTGTGGGTACTGGCTCTGGGCATGGTAACTGCCATGGTCTCCCCTTTGTACATAAGCGCCCAGGCACAAACCCAGGTAGGTCTGTCCTATATGCCTTTGTCTTACCACCATATCAGAATGCCACTCAAATGATTTGAAATCCTTACTTCAAATCAATATTGTGACCACTAGAGTGGGAGAGGGTGTGGGCAGAATGAAGGTAAAGGGAAGAAGGTTTAGGGGGATAAACAGGCGAGATCCAGTGGCAGAGCAGAAGGGAAACGGAGGGACAGGAGAGCAGGAGGCTGAAGAGCTGGGGAGGGGCTCACAGGACGCAGAGCGCATGTCCTGGTTGTCACATCCTCCTAAACACTGGTCATTCGTAGCTATGCTGCACAGTCCTTTAGAAATGCTTGTTGTTTTTGGTTCTTTATGTAAATAACCATCTGCTATTTTTCCATTCTTTGAAGTTTTTAACTTTTTAATGTTTTTAAACTTTTAATGTTTCTGTGGTCCTTCCTTTATTCTTTCCTTTATTTCTTTACTCATATTTGATTATTTTTGTGTGGAATAAAGTTATATGAATATGTTTTAAATTACATGAGTTTTAGAAATGCACCCTAGAAGTTTACATTTAACCAATATTTTTGTCTAATTCTTTTTTAAAATTAAATTTATTCTTTTTCCATCACCATTTATCTCCCCTATACCTCTTCCACCTCCACCCTAGCAGTCCATGCTCCCTTCTCCGTATTATTGTATTTCAGAGATATTTCAATGATCAGAGAATATTCCCTTACTCTAGGGATAAAACATCCATTTTTCAACTATCAGCTGACCTGACAGTTATAAAGTAAAATTTTCAATATAAATATCAATGCAGTTTTCCTCGCTCTCTATTAAAAGGTCAGGAGACTTGGGTTTTTGTACAATTGACCTTTTAGGTTTAGCACAAACTAACCTGCAACAGGACTTTATAAGCAGTTTTATATTTTTTCTGTCTTGAAAAGTCAAGTGATGTCACCTTTGCACCTGTTACCTTGACAAGATGTTCTGAAATAGAATTCTGAGAATTAATAATTATACAAAAAACCAGGCCCATTTTATTTGCACAATTTAAATTAGTTCTGTGTTCATTTAATTAAAACTCAAATACATAACAGAGATTGAATACCTTCCTGGTGGTATTCTTCAGTTCTAAGCATCATTATTGAGTTTTAGTACCCTAACCCTACCAATTCAAATCCTGAATTGACTATTTTCCCACAAGTAATATTGCCTATCATTGGGTCATGTAAAGGGGCGTGGCATACCCATATTCTTTTACTTAGTGGAAAATTGGGAGAGTAGATAGTGGCATAAAGCTAGAGAATTAGATTCTGGGACATAAAGTACAGTGGGGCCTTGACTTACGAGTGTCCCGACTAACGAGTTTTTTGAGATACCAGCTGTCTCTCAGCTGATTTTTTGCATTGAGTTGATAGAGTAATTTGAGTTAACAAGCTCCTTAACGAGCTCCTTAATGAGCTCGGTCTCTGAACGAATTAAACTTGTAAGTCAAGGCCCCACTGTATTTTATGACATAGGTGAGCTAAAGGAGCTCAGGTCTAGTTCTAGTTCTTCGACTATGTGTCTGTGAGAATTTCAACAAGTTGCCAATTCTCCATGGGCCCTTAATTTCCTAATTACCAGCAAGTGGGGATGAGACAAAAATTTTAGCTGAGAAATCTTTTGTTTTTCCTCCAAATTAATCTTAATTAATTCAAATTATTCAAATGTAAATAAGACCAAGAAAAGCCCTCCTGATTGCTTTAGCAGTAGCTTCATCCTTAAGCCTACTGAATTTCTCCATGTATCAGAATATGAAAGTCAGTGGGCTAAATAATTTTTAGGGCACTTCCAGTTATACATGCCTGGAGGTCTATCTTACCTTAGAAGAAATAATCTAAGTAACTTCAAATTAATACTAATGACCAAAAAAACCAAAAAAAATCTCTTCAGTCAAGTATATGATACATTGTGGTTTTGATTCCGGTTGTTTTTCCGGAGCAGGATGCAAGGGTGATTTCTCTCCCAGGTCCTTGTCCAGATGGATTCAAAGAATGAAGCCATGGACAAAAGGTGGTAGATGAAAAGGGTGGAATTTTATTGGAAGCAAGTACAGACTCCCACTAGGGAGGAGGTTCCAAGGGGGTGACCCACTAAGCTCCTTTTTTCTAAGGTTTATAAAGGCTGCAGTTCTTTGTCTCTTGATACTCTCTTCTCATTGGTCACTCTTTTGCAGAATATCAGCTTCAAAGCCCAAACCCCACATGGTACCCCCCTTCCTTTCTCTCCCGCTTCAGTGGTAGAATTCTCTATCTCCTGTGAAAATCTGTTTTCCTCTTTTTCCAATTTGTTGGAATTTCTCTATCCTCTGTGAAAGTTTGTTTCTTTTTCTCCCCATACCCTGTGGCTTTTCCTTATCTTCTGTGAAAGGATGTCTTCCTCTCCCCTTATCCTGTGGCACCTTTTTTTCTCTCTCTGTGAATGTTTGCCTTTTGGCAGCTCCAAGCCCTCACCTATGCCTTCCTCCCCATAGACCCTCTTTATTTCTAAATCTCCCTAAACCGGCCTATTTTATCCCTAAAACTCCTTTCAGTTTGGTGTCTGGTCATTCTGATCAGGAGGGTGTTTACTTGGCACTGTCATCAGAATGAAGGGAAGAGGAGCACCCAGGAATTTTAACAATTTTAAAAGTCAGCATAACCTTATGTACAAGTTAGATGACTCTTAGAATTGTATCAATGACAGAGAGAAGGCATTATGGCCTTTATAACATAGTAATCATTTCTTTTTATACTTTACTTCTTGGTAGTTTATATAAAGACTAGAGTCCCAGTGCATGAAATTCATGCATTGGCGGGGGGCGGGCGGGGAGGGTCCCTCAGCCTGGTCTGCACCCTCTCCAATCTGAGACCCCTCTCAGATATCCCTCTCACAATCCAGGACTGCTGGCTCCTAATGGCTCAACTGCCTGCCTGCCTGATTGCCCCTAACCACCTCTGCCTGCCTGCCTGATCACCCCTTACCCCTCTGCCTGCTGGCTTGATCACCCCTAACTGCCTCTGCCTTGGTCCCCGCCACCATGGCTTTGTCTGGAAGGACATCCGGAAGACATCCAGTCTATCTGGTCTAATTAGCATATTATCCTTTTATTAGTATAAATATGTTTGCTTATATTTTTGCTCACATAACTTGCACTATTTTTTCTTACCTAGGCTGAACCATAGGCTAGCTTTACAGAAAAGGAGAAGATTTAAGACTTCTCCCCTTCCACATACAAATGGTTATTTTCTACCCAAACAAAGCCAGGAAGCAAAAACAAACACAAAAGGGCAACTTTGCCAAGACTAACATTTGCCTCCCACTCTATGGAGGTAAAGCTTTTATTTCTTAGAAGACAAAAAGGGATAATAAAGTGTTTAACATTCAGATAAGTTGAGGAGTTGACAATATTCTAGCTTTAAGAGGATCACTTGGTTTTCTTTGTAATTTTATGAGTTCTCAGGGCATTGGACACTTTTCTTAGGTATAATGTATATTGTAAAATTAATATCGCTGTTGGAAATAAGTCAGACAGAGAAAGACAAATGCTATGTAATATCACTTACATGGGGGTCTAAAACAGCCAAACTCATAGAAACAGACTAGAATGGTGGTTGCCAGGGGCTTCGGGGTGGGAAAAACTGGGAGATGTTGATCAAAAAGTACAAGATGAGGAGTTCTGAGTATCTGACATACAGGTGGGGATTGTAATTAATATTACTGTATTACATATTTGAAAGTTACTAAGAGAGTAGATTTTAAATGTTCTCACCACAAAAAAGAAATGGCACTTATGTGATGTGATTGAGGTTTTAGCTGACACTATGGTGGTTATCATTCCACAATATATGTTTCAAATCAACACATTGTACACTTTAAACTTAAAAAAATGTTTCATGTCAAATATATCCCAATTAAGCTAAAAAGTAAGATCAGGGGATTTGCTAAACAAAAAACCAATATGGTTAAAGTGACTTGATACCGATGCCCTAATCTGGAATCTCAAAACAAATTTACCTCATTCTGTGACCATCCTACAAACATTAGAAACTTTAGAGATGATACAACATCTATGATCCTCTTTATACTACTTATAGTTTACTCTGGATACAATGTCAGAGCCATATGCTGTGCATTTGTTTCTTGAATTTATGTGTTGACAATTCATGAAATGAAATATTTCAGATCCTTCGGAAAAAAGTTACAGCCTAACCTCAGAAGAGTCACCAGCCTTCAACAATGATTCGCTGAACATAAGTCAGGCTACCCTAGATTTCTTTAAGACCTCACATTCCAGGGACCCTTGTGGAATTAAGGAACTGAGGTAGGTTATATGTAAACATAATGCATAGTAACAAATTTGGACAAGCCCCAACTAATTCTCTTTGCTATGTGAAGAAAGATTGTCCCCATGTGTGTACTTTATATGGCTATTCGTGTAAAATGTTTGTGTCCTTTGCTGACCTATTGTAGGGATTTAGTAAAAGGCTTATGGAGGTGTTGCTTTATTATGAAGTATAACAATTACTTATAATACATAAGTATATAATTCTCTGCTATAAAACATGTCAGAAAACTGTAAAAAATGGAATTCAATAACCACCCGGCATTACTTTTTAAATTGAAAAGCAGTTGCCTTACTTTCATTAGTTAACCTAATACTTTTAATTTTAAATAAATTTTAATACTTTGCATTAGTAGAATCTTACTCAATGTGAATAAAGTTTTCAGAATACAATATTGAGAGGTTTCTTTCTTGAAATCAAGTCCATGCTGTTGATGATAGCATAATTCAGTTTGTTACCATTTTACTCGTTCCTCACATAAGGTAAGAGCTTTTAGGAATGGTGACCAGTTTATAGGGAACATACTAATATACTAATAAATGCTTAAGAAATGTAGTTTACCATGTCACTCTACTATTGACATACTGGAACTCCTTGTAAAAAGAGGAGGGTTTCACATAGGTTTGTGATAAATGTAAATAAAAGCCCCTTTATTGTAAATTTCTTTGATTGGTTTGAAGTCTGATATTGCAGTAAAAGGAAAGCAAGAGTTTTTGTTTGTTTGTTTGTTTGTTTGTTTTTTGAAGGAGGGGATAATTTAGCTGTGGTTCTTGGCTTTTTGCATTTCTAACACTAAAAGTTTATTTTTAAAAGGGGTAAATCTAGAGTTGCCATTCCCCCAACCCCCCACCAAAGTAATTAAAGATAAAAGAAACCTACCACTTACTGTCACCACCGTTTCATAAAATAAAGAACAATTAGTACAAACACGTAAGGGGAACACATTAACAGAATAAAACACTGTGCTTTAAAACTAAGAATGTCATGAAAATGTCATTACCAGTGAACATTTTTATTCACAGTTAGATCTGCACTGGTTCACAGACGAGAGTGTAGGCTCTGCTATTTAGCCAGTGTTGGACATAAAAAAAAATCCAAAGAACAGTTATATCCATCATGGAATGTTAGGCAAGTATTTTATATTTAGTGCCATACATGGACTGACAATTGAGATCATTTAAACCAAAACATCTGAGTGGTGCAGGCCCCCCACTGTTCCCCACTCTACCTCTTCTCCCACTCTGGAATCTTACACGCTGGAGCCTCCAACAGAGCTTCCTCTCCACAATAAAACACAAAAAATAAAATAACTCAATAATTATTGTCATTCATTCTGGTTTTGGCATATCTTGACTGGCTATCCACATAGTCCTAATTTACTGTACACAAAAGAGTTGATTTATCTGGCAGTCTACATTCATTGGGATCCTATTAAACAGCCAATGTAATGATGAATGTCCTTAATGTTGACCCCGAGGCTCAGCAAGTTTCCAAAGTGCCCTCTGAATCATCGGTGAAAGACACAGTCAGAGACTGTAAAACCTTCTCTCCTTGGTACCACTGTGGCTTTATTTCTTGGGAGAGGGAAAATGACGAGAATTTCTCATTAAAAGGAGGCTTGGTATATTGGGCATGTTGAAAATTATGGCCCCTGTCTGAGGCGGCCCCCTCCCATCTGCCTGCCTCCAGTGACTTCTACGTATGTAATATTGATCAGAAGATAAATGAAGAGTTCAAACCTAGTTCTGTATATTGTGTATTGATCTTTTAATGTATTTCCAGCTTTTCTGAAAAAGATACTGAGATTCAGTCTTTCCTGACACTTTCTGAAAGCAGCAAGGACGAGGAGGAAAAGGACTTCCTTGACAAGCAACATGTCATCATACTACCATGGCCGAAGAGCACCTAAAGGTCATTTTTTCATCACTTTTTACTTTTTGTACCCAAAGTAATTGGAAAAAAAGTTAACAACTAATAAAAGTAACCAAGCAATTACTTCTCTAGTGCTGGAGATTTTCATTAATGTTTCTGGTATTTCAAGATTTTCAGACTAATAAAAGTTAATAAAATTAAAAGTTTAAGGACTTTTTCTTCCAAATAATATATTGTGTGTCAAACAATAATCTATATTGCAGATCCTATTAGTAAAATTTGGTGAGTTTAGAAAAGTAACAGTTGCCTGCAGGTGTGACTCTGGTTGAGCGTGACCTATGAACCAGGAGGTTGTGGTCGATTCCCGGTCAGGGCACATGCCTGGGTTTTGGGCTTGATCCCCAGTGAGGGGCATGCAAGAGGCAACTGATCAATGATTCTCTCTCATCATTGATGTTTCTATCTCTCCCTTTCCCTTTCTTTCTGAAATCAATAAAATACATAGTATAATAAACTAGTGGCCCCATGCATGAAATTCATGCAAGAGCAGGCCTTCCTTAACCCCCGGCTACTGGCACCAGCTTCCCTTTGGCACCTGGGACCCGGGCTTCCCTCAAAGCCCAGGCTTCATCCAGAAGGTCATCTAGAAGGATGCCTGGGCTAATTAGCATATTATGCTTTTATTATTATAGATAACAGCTAAATCTGTGTTTATAGAACTTACCATAGACTACAACATAATTACATTTAAAGTAATACTTAATTGTCAAATTATATTTTAAGTAGTTATGTCATCAGTAAGAGTACACATTTGAGGGCCAAGTAATACTTGGCAGTATCATTAAGTGTGTCTGGAATCCTTTTTTTACTTTGATAATTATAGGTATTTTTTGTTTTTTTCTGTTAGTGTTTTGGCATTTATAGAAGTTATGATAGCTTCAAAAGTTGCTGCTAGAAAAAAACAAAACAAAAAAGGGACCCCAAATAAGGAGGAAATAATACTTTGTTCTCTGTTCTAGTAAAACACACACACACAAAAGGTCCCCAAAGCATCTTATTTTAGGAGGGCCAGTGTGATGGTTAATTTTATGTGTCATCTTGGCTAGGCAATGGTACCCAGATATTTGGTCAAACATTATTCTAGCTGTTTCTGCAAAGGTATTTTTAGATGAGATTACCAATTAAAACAGTAGATTTTTGAATAAAACAGATTACTGTCCAGTCTCATGCAATCAGTTTAAAAGCCTTAAGAGAAGAAAGACTCAGATCCTTCAAGGAAGAGGGAATTTTGCCTTCAGACTTCCTCCAGACGCAGGTTGCAGCATCACCTCTTCTTGAGTCTCCAGACTGCCAGGCTGCCACGTAGATTTTGGATTTGCCAGACTCCACAATTGATTCTTTTTCTCTGGAGAACCCTAATTACTACAATCACTTTAAATGACTGCTATGATAGCCAATGAAAATAGCAGTTACTTGGGTTGGTGGGTGTTCAACGTTTTATAGGAACAGAATTCAGGTTCTCAAGAGCAGAAGAATACGTGGAGAGAGACTTTTCGGACTTTTTAGGATGGCTTCCCTTTAAGGAGTTTGTGGATTTATCAGAAAAATATCCCTGCAGGTTGGTTGTGCCATCATTTTGTCTTCTTTGTGATTCTGGATAGTAAACCCTTACACAAGACAGATGGCTGTTGAGTGTAAATTCATCTTTGATCCTCTTTCCACGGCATCGATAAATTGTACTGACATTCACACACATCATTTACTGAAAGGATAGAAAATGATGAAGAAACCTATAGCCATTGGTGTGTCTTTAAATCTAAAAATGCCCTTTATTAAAAGTGATTAACATAAATGAACAATAAGAACTCAGCAAAGTTAATTATACTATCAGAATAAAAAATTTCACAAAAGAAATATCTTAAAAATAAGCGTGTGACTCTCCAGTATTTTTACTGTCTTCTGGGCACTTCCTCTGTCATAATCCTGTAGAGACAACAGTGAGTCACCCTTGAATCTTCATCATTTGTCTCAGAAACCTCCTGGCATCTTGTCCTGAGGCTGCTAGCTTTCTGAATTATCTGTAGCTAAAATGGGGATTGTTTGTTCAAATACATTATTTTTCTTTTTAGCATGCTTGCTCAGGTTTAACGTTTCTTGACTCTCCCTACACTCCTGTGCTCTGAGACAACATCATCCTTATAGTTCTGATGAAGAAAATTGTTCCTCTGGATGCAATTTATAAAACTCATGTTTTTCTCAGACAAAGTGGAAGATGTTTTCCTATTCTCATTAGGGAAGAGGACCACCAGTATTCTTTCTGTGTTTTCACTCATAGCTTGAGTCATTTATAAACTAGCTCAGAAAGACGTTTTATAAGATGACATTGCCTTTTACAACATAAGAATTTTAAAATAAGAAATTAAGCTGATAATTAGTTGTCATCAGTGCATTTCTGGCCAGAATTTGAGATGAAGAGTGGACCATTGCCTTTGTCATTTATTTTGCAATATGGCATTGAAGTGAAACATGAGGGTCCTCTGTGCAGAGCAGATCAGACTCCCTTCTGTCTTTATTTGCTTCCCATAACCACACATTTAGAAAAGTTCCTTAATTCCTTTGCCATTAGCCTAATGAGGAAATAAAAACTAAATAAGATTAGAGCCTGTGCCTGAAGCGGCTGTGATGTGTTCTCTCATTTTGAAGCTCAAGTTTAAAATTGCTTATAAGGCATGCATCCAGTTCTGACTGTGGGATTGAGTTACAGACATTCCAGGTACATCATAGCCATGTTCCTGCTACTAGAGTTAGTAGGGTGTGCCTGTCACAACTATTAGACAAACAACCACATGATATTACATGCATGTTGGCATTTAGTAGTTTATGTTCAGATTTGCCTGGTGGTATAATAGGCTTATTAAATTTTGTAATTTTACAGTTCTGGACATACACATGGTGGAAACAAATTGACATTAAATTATATTTGACTAGGGGCCCTGTGCACAAATTTGTGCACCTTGAAAGGAACTGTGGGTCGCGAGGCTGTGGTGGGCACAGGGGCAGGTCTCGGCCCACCCTCCGTGCCCCTCCTTGGCCCCTCCTGCCATGGCCCCTGGTCCCGTGTCTACAGGCAGCCCCGCTCCCACTGCCACCACTCCCACATGCTAGCCCTGCTCCCACCCACTGATGGCGCGGAGCAATTGGGGCTGGTGCCAGCAGCAGGTGCGAGTGGGGACGGCAGCCACCACTCCCACCCACTGACAGCACCGGGCGCTGGCAGCAGGTGCGAGCAGCGGCTCCAGTGCGGCAAAAAGTGCAAGTGGGGCTGACGCTGGCAGCAGATGTGGGCGCCAGCAGCAGGTGCGAGCACCAGGCTGGACCGCCATGCATAGGAGCAAATAATTTTCAGTAACCACCAGAGGCTCGCCCCAATGACAGAGACTGACACCCCACTTTGGTCTGGCGCCCCCACTCACCTGCTCCACCATCCCGCTGTGGCCGACGCACGCCATGTTCAGTGCACACCTCCTGGTGGTGTTTGGTTGTCCTGCCGTTTAGTCTATTTGCATATTAGGGATATATATATATATATATATATATATATATATATATATATATATATAATTTTAATCTGTTCGATATTTGTTGAAGTCCTTCACATCTAGTCCTTCACATCTGGTGTGTCACCTAACACAGGCCAAGGGTACACTACCCTTAATACCACTTAATGCTGTGCCTTATCTGTGTGGCAGACAGAAAAGTGTTTTTGAACAAATGAATGTTACAAAATGATTCTGATACTTTGACTAACATCTTGATTCATAAAAAAACAATAACAAGAAAACAAACACACTTCTCTTTGTCCCTATGATTCAATTGTTGGAAAGATCTTGAGCTATGTTTATCTCATCTTGTTTTTGGCCACGTGCTATATATTTCTCTAAACTTTCAAAATATAGAGACTTTCTCTACTTTCTATCTAAATTCTTTTGTACTTTTCTGTTATTTTTAAATGGCATCCTAATTTTCCCTTCATGGTACCTATAATTATTAATTTGTCTATTTATTGAATGTATGTCTCCCATTAGACTACACATTTCATTGCTATGTCTCTTTTGTTCACTATTATACACTTAACCTCTTAGCATAATCCTAATTTAGACTGGGTGGTGATCAATGATAAATGAATGAATGAATGATCAGGATCTAACTGATAAGTCATCTCAGTCCCTAACTTTTCCCAGGGGAAGGCAACATGATGTATGTAGAGGAAGAAACAGAGGTGATCAGCTAACACTGTTTACTAACTGGCAGATCACTTATTTAAAAGTGTTTCTTCCTCATGCATTAGAGAAAAAGATACTGACATTACTTAGCTCAGAAAAATGTGAAACACTTTAGGCACTGCAACATGCTCTGCCATGTTTATCATCACTTTTTATGAATTTAGGGTAGAGTTGTTGAATCAAGAGGCAAATTAATGGATGGGTCAGTTATTGAATTCAGAATCAAGTTGACATAAATGATTCACAAAAATCACTGAATATCGAAAACAATGCTTTCAATGAGCAGGGTGATTAGATTGAATGATGTATAAAGCTGGCACTTATGTTTAAAGCTAAATATCTAAATTCATCTCATTAAAAATATTCCTGAAACATTGTTCACTATGTTTATAGATTTCTTCTGTTTTAAAAATTCAGAGTTTTTAAGTGTTAAAATTCTACCTGTGCTTTATAAACACTCTGTGCATGGTATTTTTCAGAGAGGAGAAATTTTAAAAACATACTATTTATACCTCTCCAAATCTGTTTTTATGGGATATTCTGTTTCAGCATAATTTTCATCTCTGGTTATTTATTGCTAGCCACATTTTCATAAGAGCAATCTTTATTTCCTCAGAGTTCATCTCTGCCTGTATTTTATCCCCCACCTAAAGTCATAATTCTTTGTTAGTGACATCCTGATTGTTTGCTGGGTAAATGATTATGATGTTGCAAACAAGATTATGACTTTAGCTGGGAAATAACCAGCATGCATAGATGAACTCTAAGGAAATAAAGATGTTCCTTTTTTAATGCAAATGTCTTTCATAGTTAAGGAAAAGGAGTGGATATTCTTAATGTTCTCTGTGAAGTGACAGTTACATTTACAGTGAAAATAATTGATTGATGGAGTTATCTTGTGTGTTTTTTTCAAATACAGATAATATACAGTAACTATACAGAAACATAGTTCTGAAAGGTCTCTCTATTTGCTCTTATTTCTGAAAGAAGGAAGCCATAAATATACTTAGTTATACAGAAAACAAATACACAATTTTCTAGATACAAATGCTTAGAAAGATTTCCCAGGGGGGAATATGTACTTCACCCTTATTTTAAAATTAACTAAACCTTATATATTCAACAGAAGTTAAGTATGAAAGAGATGTTTAGGGTAAAGTTTAATATAATTTCACATTTCTAAGGTAATCGTCATATTTTTATAGAAGGATCATTTTGCTTCTTCAAACATGGCACAGTTCTTAACTTTTGTACTTAAAAATGAGACCTACAAGTACAAGTGGGAGGTGAACAGATGCATCTTTAATTTTTCAAAGTAATCATCACATTTACTTTCTCCTCTGACCCCTTATAGCCTAGTTCTGGGAAAATAGCTTGGAAGTTAGGCTATTGAGTCAGTTAGAATTTGGCTTAATTTATATTACTGGAAACACCAGCAACAAAATAACAGCAGTGGACAGAAGTTCTGAGAGCAGGTGTCTCAAGAGCTGGTAGGGCCACTACATCCTACTATGTTATTGCCATCCTCGAGGTCACCTTGTCATCCAAGATGGTCCTAGATCTCTAGCCATCACAATCCGCCTTGAAGCATCAGAGTGAGGAAAGTGAGGAGAGCAAGATAGGTGCCTCCCAGGTGAGGTTGCTTCCTGTAAACCAGTCTTCCTGGAAGTATCACACAACTCTTCTGCATATAGCCTTTCTGGCCAAATTTAGCCATGTCTAGATCCAAGGGAATTGGGGAATATAATGAACACATGGCTGCTCAGAATAGAATCACAGTTCTGTGACCAGGGAAGATGGGCAGAGTGGATCCTGAAGGCACTGAAACCTCTGTCACAGGCTCTAATGCTATAATTTCTGATCCACAGCTGCTTGGTTTCAGAATATAGTATATAGATTTTGCAGTAAATGTGGTTTGAAATATGTGGTAGAAAGCCAACCTTTTGAAATTTAAGTAAGTCAAATTTAAGAGACACTACTATACTTAAACCACTCAATTCTAAATACAAACCATGTCTCTTTTTCAGTCTGAAAGACACAGTTAAGTTACACAAACAGAGACCTCATCATTATTCAGCTTCAAGTTTTCACCTTAGAACTTCTTGAAACACATTCAACTTCTCTTTAAAGTTCAGTCTTTGGGCTGATGCCCAAATCCAATCTGCTTTGGCAAAGGCGTTCAATGTGCTCTGTTAAAAATACTGCGATATGAAATATTTGTCTCAAATGAATGTTAAAATACTAGGGAATTTGAAACCGATGATGTTGAAAATTTTTACAAGATTACACAGAGAACAAATATAAAATACTTTCTTATAGGAATATTGAATATTAGTTTGGTAGAGCCAGAGATTACAAATGATCTCAGAGGTAAAGCCTCATGGTTATGTTCCCATACATGTGATGGCCAATTTGCATATTATCTCTTTATTATATAGGATTGATAGTAGTGCTCAAATACTTCATAGTCCACATATAAAATAAGAGATCAATTGCCTTTAAATTGAGTTCTGGGCACTTTTAAGGTTTCATGATTAAGGGGAGGAGTATAAAAGGGGACTGAGTTGCTAAACAAAAGCATCTATGCTTGGATATGTTTTATATAAAGGGTTTTTTTAAGATTAAAGAAAACAATCTACCACAAAAGTTAAAGATTTGTAGCCTCGAGTCCTAGATTTCTTGGCCCCATCTCAGTCCAGTGTTCTGGGATTTATGTCACAGAATTGCTCTATGTTGTCAAGCTATGTGACTGAATATGCATCTCTTTGTTGTAAGGCCAGACTCCACAGAACCATGGGAAGAAGATAGTTTCTCTTTCTCAATTCATTGAAAGCTAAGCAACAATCATCCAACTTGACTCAGCCATCTGTATTGGTAACTCACTTTAGTTAGATATTTTTTTCTTCAAGTATAGAAACCCACACAACATATGAAATACAATGAGTTTATTTTAGTAAGAAGTGTAATTGTATGGAAATCTAAGAACAAGAACTATGGAAGAGTTGACCTCACAGGAATTTTGAATTCCTAGACCTGAGGCACTTCTCTCTCAAGATGGTATGGACACCCATGGGTCCCTGCTTTTGGGGGGGCATGTTAGCTCTATCTTCCCTGACTAATAGCTTGTTATATTCACTCATACACTCTGCCTATGGCCAATGATTTAATTTATTATGGTTTAATCAGGCCTCTCACTCTGCCTCATAGCATCCCTCTCCACTAAACATTTCAGTCACTTGGATTGGCTTTTCAATTCTATATCAAGAGAAAAGTTGGATTGGTCCAGTTTATATTTTCTTTTTAAATTTATTTTTATTATTGACATTATTACAGATGTCCCCCATTGCCGTGACCACATTGTTATCTGTGTCCATGGGGTATGCATATATGATTTTTGACTATTCTCTTCATCTTCTTTCATCCTGCCCCCACACCCCCAACACCACTTCTCCTCTGACATCTGTTTGTCTGTACCATGTATCCATGACTGGGTTTCATTGTGAGTTTATTTTGTTCATTAGATTCTACATGTAAGTTAGATCATATGGTACTTGTCTTTCTCTGACTGGCTTAATTCCCTTAGCATTATAACCTTCAGTCCATCCATACTGTCGCAAAAGGTAAGAGTTCATTCTTTTTAACAGCCATGTAGTATTCCACTGTGTAAATGTGCCACAGCATTTTATCCACTCATCTACTGATGGGCACTTCTTGGACTGTTTCAGATCTTGGCTCATTGTTTGAGTCTGACTCATCTCTGGGTTCTCCTTAGGCCACCATCTGCCTGACTTGAAAATATAAACTGGAGCCATGGTGGCCTAAGGAGGGCCCAGAGATGAATCAGATTCAAACAACATTGCCAGGCCATGGTGTGGAGCGAGGGAAAGAACAACGTGTTATAAAATGTGGCTCCTGCATCTCAGCAAGCCCATGACAATGATTTAAGTCAATTTTTAAAAAGTGAAGTGGTTTTGCTATACCATCAACTTCTCTGAAAGACAATGAGGTAAGGAACTCAATGTGGGGATAAGGTTTGTAGGATCGAGTGGTAAATGTTGGGGGGGAGGTGAGGATGTGGACAGTAAAGGAATTCTATTTCCTAGAATATAGAAAGCGTATTAAGGGTTAGTGGCACGTCAGGACCACCCTGACTGTACAGGAACAATGTAGGTGGTGCCGTCAGCCTCGAACAACATCAACCTGAAGTGCAGGTGCTCCTACTAGCTGTCCCCAAGGCCATCTTCTCACATGTGACTCGAGTATAAATTTTACTCTATTTTCAAAGAGCCATTGCTGGAAATGAGTAACCAGGAGCTCCATTCTCATTTTGTTCTCTAATGTCCTCATCATAGACGCTTTTTTATTTCCAGGACTGATCTACTTGACAACAATGAGGCAAAATTTCACACCAAATTTCCCTCGGGGAAGAGTATTCTCTAGAGGTCCAGGAAGATTTTCAAAGCAATGTTACAAATGTGGCATGTGCTTCCCTTGGCTCCCCTGGTATCCAGAACCAGATGATTCTGAGGGGGACTCACGCTTGTCGCACACAGATTCCCCTTTATTGGTTCTTGAAATGGCTCCATTTTCTTCTTTATCGAGGGAGAACTAAGCCTCATCCAGATGCTTGTGATTAAAATAAGGAATAAAGATAACAGAACTTTTTCCAAGGATATGTCTCCTCCTGCTATCAGAAAATGCCAAGGTGAAAACAAGCCATTTATTTGCAAATAAACATTGCACTGGGGATAAATGGCTTATTTTCCAAGTTTGAAACAATTATACTTTGACAGCATCACTCTCAAGATTTTAGGTTTATTATAACATCATTAAAAACACATTTAGTTGGTATTAAATGAAACAGTTCATTGCACTGTTATGAAAAGACAATTTTGACATGAAGCTAGTCAAGATTTAATTGTCAATATTTCTAAAGAAATATTTTCTACCTTTTATGAATTAAGGTATCTGATTTCTGGGACATCTCTGAATAGCTCAAAAAAATTTTTTTCTATGAACAAGAATCATAGACTGTACTTATCATAAATGGCCAACTTTTCATTATTTGGTACTTCTGTTCTAAAATGTAGAAATAAAATGCTTCCATTTAAAAAATAAATTTAGAGAAATTATTTTACTTGATTCTACAACCCCAGGCAACATAATTGCTACCTCAAGAAAAGGAAGGTGTTTTTGCATTTTCTTTATGGAATCCTAAGTGTACAAAATTTAAATGCAGGTCAAGCATCTAATTTCTTGGAATGAATACCCTTTAGAATACCCACCACCGATTTAGTGGGAGATCTGTTTATGAAGGAGATATAAATTTTACCCGTTGCTCAATCCAAAAGGTTCCTTTTAGAGAGGGAACAGCATACTGTTATACCTTCAATTGAAAACAGATTTTTTTGAACCCTCTTCTTTAGCCATTCCATTCACAATCATGTTTGCTTCCTGCATAGTAAAATTCCTAATAAAACATGTCTATACACCACTTCCATTTCCTCACCTCCTGTATCTTTTTTGACCCATGAAATTATGCTCTTGTTCTCATCATTTGGCCATAATGCTCTTGTCAATAGTGATCTCCATATTTCCCAGACCTCAGATTAGCCTCTCAGCATCACTGGATGTGGTTGATGTCCTTGAAGTTGTTCTTCAGATGTCCTTGAGAACACCACACTCATGATTTCCTTTTTATCTTACTGACTGGACTTCACAGCATTGTCTGAAATTTCTTCTCCTTTTCCAGCTTCTGAATTTTGATGTGCTCAGGGTACACTCTTGCAACCTCTTATATATCTACAGTCTAAATGATCCTAGCCAATCTGAAATACATAATTTCATTTTAAACATCACCCCCTTAACTCCAGATTAGGATATCGACATGCCCCAAACAGAACCGTGGATCTTCTTTTGCAAATTGGCTCCTCTTTTGGTCTTCCCATTTTTTAAATGATAGTGCAGGCCAAAGACACTAATAGTCATTTTTGATTCTTATTTTCCTTGCAGGGTCATATACATTCTGCAGTAAGTCATATTAATTCTATCATAAAATATACCCTGAAAGTTGCTTCCTCCTAACTACCTACACAAGTTCCACCTAATCAAATTCACTCCTCTCACACTTGACCCAGTGTCTCTACTTCACAGAAACAGTCACATGCTTCCACAGTGCAAACTCTTCCACTGTCCTCACATTGCAGTCAGAACTAAAGCCAGAATTTCCCAAAGGCCACCAAAGCCTCCTGTGAATAGAGCCCTACCTAGCTCTAGGCTCTCATCACCTGCGCCTCTTCCTCAAGCTCACCCTGCTCTGAGCACACTGGCCTTTTTGCTGTTGTTTGATCTCAAGAAAGTTCTAACTTTATATCTTTGTACCCACTCTACCTTCTTTAACACTTTCCCCCTAGATCCTCATAAGGCTCCTCCAGAATCAGGTTTTACTTAAAAATATCTCAGAGAAGTTTCACTGGCCACTGTAAAGGAGCCATATACCTCTTCACTCTCTCTCCTTGCACATTATTACTACTCCCAATATTACTGCAGAGAACACTTGTTTACCTTCTTAGCTAGTGTCTTCATTAGAATGTAAGCATCCTGAAGGCATGCACTGTCTTGTTCATGACTATGCTACTAGTCATGAACATGTCTGGTACAGAGAAGATGGTTAGTAAATATTGATCAAATAAGGAATATTTTTTCTTTGCAAAGGTCTGTAGAGAGGGCAGTTGATAGGAGAAACATTCTACAATAACTTCATAGCATATGTTGAGTTCTTATAATAGATTGCAAGTATTTTTATTACTTCATAATAACAGAACATGGTAAGTACTATTATTAATCCCTGTTTTACATGTGAGAAAATGGAGGCACAAAAATGGCTACTGGGCTAGTTATTGAGGATGCTGGATTGCAAGTATAGGCCTCTGATTCCAGAGTCTACATTTGCCAATATGTATAATATTTCCTTACTGCTGTTTCTCACTACAGTGAACTGTTAAAAGATAGTTAAAATTTGTTACAGGTAAATCAGTTTAATTCTTAAAAATGTGTTTCTTTGAAAACAATTTAAAACATCTGCTACATTGCCTCAAATCTAGTAGACATTTAATAGGTCATGATTGAATAAAATATCAAAAACAAAATTTAGATATGTGATAATATATATACTCTTAGCTTCTCAGTGATCATATTCCTTCCAAAGGTGGAATATGCCATTTCCACCTGGCTGTAGGCTCAGGTACCACTTGGATCATCAGATTTCATAGTATGCCTGCCCACAGAACAATTCTGTGAAACACCTCACTGATATCAATAGTCAGTATCAACCACCTAATAAACATTTTTGACATTCCATTATGTGCTAGTCCTTTAAGTAAACTTCGAGGCATAAATAAATAAAGCATGAATCCTGCCTCAAGGAATTTATGGTCTGATAGACACATAAATAGACACAAGATAATTGCACTAATGAATGCAGACCAAACTCACCTCTGTGAGATGTGTGCTAAGGAAGGCTTCACAGAAGAAGTTATGTTCAATTTGGGTCTTGAGAATGATTTAGGCTTGCCATGTCAACTACTATAGTTAGGTGAGGGTTGAAAAGCATTCTTGGCAAAACTTATGGGGCAGAAATAGCCCACATGGAGAGGGTAACCATTGTTTTTCGAGGTTTCCCATTAATAAGTTAAGCAATCATCATTCAGTTTCGTATTCAGGCAATTTATAGCCTGAAAATGGAAGATTCTGAATTTCTATGTGCTAAGGTTATCTTAAGGTTTGACATCAGAGATCAGTAAATTCTTCTAAGCTCTAGGGACCTGACAATCTGTCCTAAATGGACAGGAAGCAAGAGTGTCTATTTTTCAAGTTATGCATTAAGTAGTGATGTCAAGATAGAAAGAGCACAAGGGGGACCTCCACTGATGCGTGCGGACAAGCTGAAGCCAGCCATACATGACAGGGGTATATCACTCCGTATAACAGCAACGTGCTTCTTTGCCTTCTTGAGTTCCTGGAAAAACAGTCCTCACCAGGGACCTCTGGCAAATTGAGTGATGGGATCATGGACTGTCTTCCTTTTTGGTTTTGTGTAAGATGGGAAGCATTATCAGCACTGTTCTTTCAGATACTTATCTCTTGCATTGTCATATGCAAATTTGATTCAACACAGAGAAAAATATTTTCTGTCAATGTGCTTTAGACTCTGTTCCGTGGAGCATTGGTGGTTCCAAGAAGAACCCTTGGGGTGGAGGGTATCAGGGAGCAAGCTTATGACCCCTACCCAAGTTTCAGTCACAGAAACTACTTCTTTCTCTTCCCTACTACTCTTTGTATAAGATTTTTCTCCACAAAGAGTTCTCATCTAAACATTGAAATAGCATTGTTCTCATTCTAAGTGCACTCTAATGAGAAATGAGTCCTTCTTATGACTGTTGCTTTGAGTGGAATGCTACTGTGTACATGGTTAGTGCAGCATAATGCACAAATACATAGAACGTAGTCTAAAGCATAGAAGATCAATTACAGAGCACTTTGTTTTTGAAAAACTCAGCTTGACCCAAAAGCTGAGTCATTGTTCTGATGATGCACTTTTATCAATTTAAGAAGGATTTTAACTCTGTAGCCTCTAGTTCTGCTGAAAGTAATACGAGACCCTCTTAATGTGTAAAGTGACTCTACAACCTATTTTCATTCATTCATAGTTGTAAGAAGCTGAGCAAATAAGATTTTAAAGTCTTTTTATTTCAATATTAGAGGATTTTTTCCTGGTTTTAAAGAATTTGTAGATATATTTGTAAATATTTTTTGGATGGACCTGTGGAGATCAGGAGGGTCATAGACCTAAACTGAAGACATAGTCCCTTGATCGGCGCTCAGAGAAGGGGCCATCACCTAGTTGTAGGCAAGGAGAGTGGTCTGGACTTACTGCAGATAAAGGGGAGGAGCAATTAGCTGATACCCTGTCTTCTGCCTAGTAAATAGAGTAAGGTTTTTACAATGGTATAAAAGTCAGAATCACAGCAAGATAAAATTGTGGGTATTGAACAGTCATCAAAACATTAACAATGGTATACATGGAAACTTGGTCAGAGAATTAGGTTGAAGTCCATTTGTTAGCTTGGGGTCTCTGGAATACGGAGGAAAGGATCTCTGAAGAACTGTCCCATAAAATTGTAAACTTGCATGATTTTGTAGAGCGGTACAAGTCCATGGCTTTCTTCAGAGTTTTAAAAGCATTTACATATAAAAAGTTTCAGGATTGCTGAATGAGACCCGAGGTTAGATTTGACTAAAAGCCAAGGTGAACTTGATTCTGAGAGATAGCTGAACAACAAATTGCTTCCTAATAAAAGACAGAAAGGGACTCAGAATAAATGCAGGAACAAGCCTAACAAGAGAGTTTGCCCTGCTTTGGGCAGAGGTAGAGGAAAGTAGGCAAAGTGTAACTAATTCTGACCTTACTGAAAACTTCTCTCTAGCCTGGGTTATGCCAATTAACAAAAGTGCCATTCCAGCCTCATCAGGGGAGATCTGCGTGCTTCCTTTCCAATGAGCTTGGGTGTCACAAATAAGAGAAAGAGCAGTGAGAGGTGGCTTTCAAGCTTTAAATCAAATGGAGAGAAGGTCCTGGCATTTACAGGGATAACAAGTGACAAAACTTAAAAGGAAAATTTCATATGATTACATATTAAGCTTATGCTATATTTCCCACACACGTATATTTTTGTCAGGGTAAAACTACCTACTTCCCACCATTTAATAATGATTTTAAACTTTTGCTATTATACTTATTAATTTATATTAATTTGAGTTTCATACTGTTTTCTTCTGTGGTTGGATATTATCCAGAAATTACATCAATCATATCTGCGGGACAAAAAAACTTTTCATATGACAGTTTATAAAAAAATACATGGAATTAAGCAAATATATATCCGTTTACTCTAAGTGTGAAAAAAAAGCAACGTGCTTTAATTGATTTACTTTGGAATGTGAAGCCTGGTTAATTCAGAGGCTTATTGGGAAACCAATCTAGTCCTGATGTGGAGATAATGGACTGCTAATTGCCATGCTTCTGAGTCTGTTAATATCTTCTTTTCCACCTGCTATGCTCCCTCCCGTTGGTATGCCTGCCAAGCAGATCACCTGAGCTGTAGGATAAGGTTAAAGTGCTTAAGGCATTAAAACCCCCAGCCATCTCACTCTCATCTGCCGCTTTATTAATTTTTTAAAGTATTTCAAAAAGAAAAAATGGGACAATTAGCTATCAAAGAGAAATCATTCTCTTTTAATGCCCCATAGTTTATATGTGGAGCCATTAGGAATAAAGACAGATAAGTTGGATCATGGGGCTGGTTAAGAACACATTTAGCAATAGAATAACAGAAGTTATAAATTCTTGAGGACTGTAAATATTTGAACTTGGACCAAGAAAAACATAAAATAATGATTTAAGCGATCCATTTTGCCAGAATTTCAAGTTGACTAATGGGTTATAAGGGGCATTTATTCATTAATCATACTTCTGACAAAGGAGAGTGTTAATAGGAAGTTAAGAACTAGAATAGACCCAAAAGATCAATTTTACCCAAACCAATTATTTATTAAAAAAACAAAACAAAACTTGAGGGCTCTTTTTTATTTTGTAAAAACAAAACTGGATATGCTCTTGGCTTCAAGGAGCCAGAAGGTTAAGTGAATTGCCCAAAGTCATGGAGCTAGTTAGAATCAGAGTTAAAACTAAATTTCAACTCAGGATTCTCACGCAGGATCTCTTCCAGGATGTGTGGTCTATGGTTTCCTAGCATGTCTCTCCCAGGAAAAATCTGTTTGGTTCTTTATTTTTTTATTAAAATTTTTTTTCAACTTACTATGGTTTTAGCACTTTGCTGAGCATTTTGGAGTTAGGAACTAATATGCTCTTGGCTTCATATACAAAAGGGGAGGAGAGATAGGATAGTACAGTGGTTAATTCTAACAGGATGTCAGGTATGGGTATGGGGTGAGGAGCCTGAGAGAAAAGCCATGTTGGGAATGGAGAGGGAGTCCCTAATGATGAGTAGATGGTTGTTAAGTCACGAAGAAGAGGAGTCCAGCCTGCGTGGCTCAGTGGTTGAGCGTCAACCTATGAATCAGAAGGTCACGGTTGGATTCCTGGTCAGGGCATATGCCCAGATTGTGGGCTCGATCCCCAGTGTAGAGTGTGCAGAGGCAGCCCCCAACCCTGGCATATGCCCTGACTGGGAATTAAACTGTGACTTCCTGATTCATAGGTTGACACGCAACCACTGAGCCATGCAGGCTGGGCTCCGGTCAATGATTGTCTCTCTTCATGGATGTTTCTATCCCTCTCTCCCTCTCCCTTCCTCTCTGAAATCAATAAAAAATGTATTTATTTAAAAAATGAGAGAAAACAGGACCCACTGAACCATAAGCATTCTTGTGTAGGGTTTTAAAAATGTTCCCTTTGAATGGCTGTAGTCTAATGGGCATATGGCTTGACTAATAAATATACTAATAGGCTGAATTTCAGCCCCAATCACTCCCTGTGTCTGAATTCTTATGTCAGGCACAAGCTCTATAATATAAGCAGAAGGAAATTCTGAATTGAGGAACCATAATAGGAAAAACGACATAACCTTACATCTGGGAGGTCATTATTAATTTAAGAGAGATGGAAGAATTCTTATATACTTCTCCCACTCTTCTTCTTCCTAAGTGTATAACTGCTCAATCTGTCTAAATGCCAGAGAGTGACACCTTACATTGCTCACAATACACTTTAATATGCATAAATGATTCTGTTGTTCTGGACTACAATAGTGTGGTTATTACAAGTTTAAATCCTGGCTCCACCAATTGCTTATTAGCAACGTGGACTCGGGCAAGTTATTTTCCTGTCTTATAAAATGCAGACAAAAATGCAGTAGGAACCTCATGACATTCTTGTGAGGGCTAAAAAAGTAAAAATATTTAGAGTGCTTCCAAAAAGTGTTTGGCATATAGTAAGTCTTATATAAATGTTAGCTCTTATTATCTCATTTGATTGATATAGTAATTCTATAATGTCAGTATGGTACATAATTTTTCCATTTAATATATGACCCACCTATATCTCAAAACCATATAAGAACTTATAATATTTACTAGAGGGCCAGCACATGAAATTCATGCGTGGGTATGGTCCCCAGGCTTGGCCTGCAATCAGGGCCATCTTCCCCAGCAGCTGGCAGTTGGCCCTGCCCCCCGCTCCCACCCACCCCCAGTTCCCCATCTGCCATCGGCAATCAGAACCTGCTGGCTAGGGGGAGGGACCAAGAGATTGGCCAGCAGGCCCTGATCGAGTGATTCGAGCCTGTGGGCTGGGGACAGCTCCTGTGTTGAACATCTGCCCCCTGGTGGTCAGTGTGCATCATAGCAACTGGTCATGCCACCATTTGGTTGATTTGCATATTACCCTTTTATTATATAGGATTATTGATTGTGGAAATCCAAAGGCCTTCTTAATTTTTTTTTTCAAATTCTTCATGGCTTGCATTGTCATGGCTGCCTTAGCTCCTTCTTTCTACTCCTGAGAATGACTTGCCCTTTCTCATTGAGTCATCCCTCCTCTCTCCACATCCCCCACTATTTACCACCAACCATCAATACAATGTTCTTTAGTATAATAGAAATATTATAAAATTTGAGGATTTTGATGAGGGATAAAATTGTGCCTTATACAGGAAACAATTTAAAATTGTATATTAGGCCTTTTTCCTTTCCTGACACAGAGATTTCTAATTCCTGTGACATGGCATGCTGTGCCCCACCCTGTTGCCAACTTGCTGTCATCTCTTTCCTCTCTTATTTCTTCTTTGATTTATCTTTCTTTTTTCATTCTCCCTTGAAGAGAAAGAACCATATTTATCTCATTTTCTTGTTCAAGGAAACTAATCATACTTTCCCCCCACCTTGGTTTCTGCTTCTGTCCTAAGGATCTTATCTTCCATCCCACGTGTTTTATTGCAGTTCTTTTCTAAACTAAGGCAATTCTCTCCCTGTACCTAGACCAGCTGTTAAGAAAATACATTTTTCTTCTACATTGCCAACACATGAGGAAACCAGAGCATAGAAGATTCATGTAAACTGACATCAATTATCCATGTGATATTCCGCAGAACAAGGACTTGAACCGAATTGTTCCACTCAAATTGAGTACACTTTCTGTTGTCTTCTTATTTAAGGAATAGCTAAGAGATACTTGAGTGTTTTGTCTTTTGACATATTTATTGAGTGTGTGTTCAATTGAAAGCACTGTAGTGATTCAAAGTTTCAAAGATGAATAAGACTTAGTCTATGCCCTCAAAATACTAAACTTTTACTGTGGGCAGCAAAATTTTACAGGTTGCAAAGAAAATGACCTTGCATCAACAAGAGAAGTTCTGCTTTTGCCAATACTACACCATGGGCTATGGTTGAAGACTTTTGCTGAAGAAATAGTTTATAGTTAAGAAATGGAAAAGGATAGGGAGTGAAATATAAGAAAGATAATCATTGCTATAGATAGATTAGTGTAGAAGTGCTTTGCTTCACCATTTTAATATTCCTTAACTGGCCTGATAGTTCATGATTAGTGATTTAATTAATTCCTCTTTCAATAAATGTTCATAGTTTAAAAATTAAGAAGAATTTAAAGATGAGAATAAAATTAACTTTATCTTACTCATTTATTTTTGTTAACTTCTTGTTAGATTTCCTTTGAGTTTTTGTCATAACATGCACACACCTATAACCAGAGAAAAATCTTTATACACATAATTTGTGTTATGAATTTAATTGCATCCCCTCAAAATTCATATGGTGAAATCCCAACTCCTAGTACCTCAGAATGTAACCTTATTTGGAGATAAAATCTTAAAGAGATGATTAAGTTAAAATGATGCTGTTGGAGCCCTAATCTAATATGACTGGCATCCTTAGAAGTTGAGAAAAAGACACCAGGTGTGAGAAAGCATAGGGGAAAGGCCATGTGAAGACAAAGTAAGAAGGTAGCTATCTACTAGCCTCAGAGAGAGGCTTCAGAAGAAATTAAACCTTTCAATATCTTGATATTAGACTTATAGCCTCCAGAACTATGAGAAATTTAATGTCTGTTGTTTCAGCCACTCAAAAACCAAATCACTTGGTATTCCACCCCCCCCCCCCAACAATTAATATTAGGTCACTGGAGGCCTGGTGCATGAATTAGTGCACCAGTGGGGTCCCTCAGCCTGGCCTGCAGGATCGGGCTAAAACTAGCTCTCCGACATCCCCAAGGGGTCCCGGATTGCGAGAGGGTGCAGGCTAGGCTGAGGGACCCCACAGGGGCATGATCAGGGCAGGGGAGGAATGTGGGAGGTTGGCCAGCTAGGGAGGGACTGAGGGAGGGTTCCAGAGAGTGTCTGGCCTGTCTTTTTCAGTCCTGATTGACTGGACCCCAGCAGCAAACTAACCTACTAGTCAGAGCGTCTGCCCCCTGGTGGTCAGTGCATGTCATAGCGAGCGGTTGAGCATATCATTAGCATATTACACTTTGATTGGCTGAATGGCCGACCGATGACTGGACACTTAGCATAGTAGGCTTTTATTATATAGGATGGGCATTTTGCCATGTCAATATAAAAATTCTTCATGAGATGATATACCACTGCAGAGAAATATCATATTAAATTGACTGTTCCCTATAGGTAGATACTTAGCTTTTGTTCCTGTTTGCTAAAAACTTTCAAAATTGGGAATAAATGAAACCCTTGTTCCCTTCAGATGGTCTGAATAGGAAGCTATGGGGTTAGTTATCTGAGGTAAAACACCACTGGCAGTGTATTTCAAATAAGACTGGTAAATAGGCATCACACTTTCCACCACAAATGAGGTTGCTTGATAGGAGTGGTACCTCATTATTACAATGACAGTGAAAGGCCTGCCATATGAACCTCCATTTTCAAGATTTTAGAACTTGGCTATTAAGACTTGATTTGAAATGAAACTCTGCAGAATTAATTTTCATGTTTTCTTTTTTAAGCTCTTCATTTCTGAACTTTCATTGTGACTTGGTTTGAATTTCATTAAAAGGATAAAGGAGATTACTAGCAGGAGTTTACTAGTTTCAGATTTTATCTTTGGATCCTTTAATCTAACAGCTTTGCTTTAAAATAGAAGTTCATAGACCATTACTTGATCATATTGATTAGTTCAGCTTGCTAAGTAATTTTAAGACAAAACCACAGAGATATTAAATGCTAATGAAGTTTGCATATCTCCAGTAGCTGCTTCTCAGCTATTTGATCCGATAATACTTCTCAGAAATCTGAGGCAAAGAGAACAATTGTGCATTCTTTGGCACATTCTTTAATGAGGACAAGCTTTTCCTGAAACAATTTGGAGCTTCATTGTGTGATAGGAAGACCACTGGGCTGTTAATCAGGATTGTGAATCGGGTTCAAGGCCTGCTTCCCTCACTAAGAAGCTGTGTAACCTTGGGCACTTGGACCCTTGGACCTTCAGTGACACTATTAAGCCTCAGCTTGATTACCTGTGTGGTTAAGGTCATGGCAACAGCAGCCCCCCATCCCTCCCCACCCACCACAACTCTTTAGGGACCACATGCGACTGAGCAGGCACACATGCTTCATAAATCGCAAATGTTAGTTATCATTATTACCTGGTGTGTAGATGAGAACTATGTTGATCTTTTAAACAAATAATGCATACTTGGTTCTCTACTTATGTGAAGGTGATACATGGCATGAAAATGTAGTAAAGCCTTCCTAAAAGAAAAAGAACAGAAAAATCTCTAAAAACATTAAGCATTTTCCACACCATCAAGAAACATTTCCCTAAAAGTTCATAACCCTACATGCAGAATTGCGTATTTTGTCTGTATAGAGGAATATATATATATAATATATATATATAAATATATATATATATATATATATATATATCTTTTTTTTTTCTTCTAAGCATGATTTGAAATGCAGAAATACAACAAGTAACAGTCTATGTTTTGACTCACACTGTTATTTTCAGTTATTTGAACTGGTACTTTTAGATACTTTTTGGTGGTTTACAAGAAAAAGGCAGTTCCTCTATTTTAGTGCAATTTATTTCATATACTCCTGACTCATTTATATCATTAACCTAAAATAAATAATCAGGTGGTACAGGTGTTTTTCTTTTTATGTTTTAGAATCAAGAACATTTGGTTGTCTTTATTTTATGTTGCTAATTGGAAACCATTAGTAATGGGCATTTATAAATTAATTTGGAATTGGAATTATATTTTGCCATTTTAACACTTTAAGAAAGAATGAGTAACAGGGAATCTTTTTTAGTATTGGTGAACGAAAGGAAAGAAGGGGTTTGTATTAATGAAAATTCTTCTTGGGTATAAAATTATCTGATTACTAAGTAGACCGAAATATAACTTGTGCTATGGAAATATGAAATAGATTTCCCCCCGCAGTCACTTCTACAAAACCCAACTCTACCCCATCACATTTAACTTGTACTATTATGTGTTACAAATAGAAACTTTGGTTGTGTTTGAGCTATTACACATTTGGGTCCATATTGTATTTTGCAATTCTTAGGAAGCTTTTTAAAAAATTGAACCATCCTGGACCGACTGAATCAACATCCTTTGGCATGAACTACAAGCAATTCAGAGTACAGGGGATTCTAACAGACAACAACGTTTGGGAACTAGGGAATTACGTGACTCATTTACCCTTAATCAGGCTAATGACTCCTACCTTTGGTCAAGTTACTCTCTTTACTAGGGTAGTATCTCCCACCCAATTTCATATTGTCATTCTGTTAATCTTCTAAGGCCAAATTCCAAAGGGACCTTTCTATGCGATCTGACTTGAACCTTCCAGAATTTGTGAGATAGCAACTACTCATGTTTCCTTCTACTTTGCTCTTACTTCTTTGGTGGCATGGACTCTATCTTGAAGGAGTTATTTGGCAGATGTCTTTTTCATCACTAGAACTAATTTGTAGGTTCTCTGGGGGCAGAGAACTTTATTTCTATGTCTTTACCATCAGACTGAGTGCCCATACTCATTCTTCCCATATATCCTTGTATATGTGAATAACTCAGTAAATATTTATTAAGTGGAATTATGACTTCAGACTCCAAGAGAAAATCGTGCAAAGGAGGAAAAAGATTGCTCTCTATACTTTTGCAGTTATTTAGAGAAAGTGGATCAGAATATAAGCCTGATCACAATCTGAGAATCTTTGACACTTTTCCTTAACTTCAGGTTCCAATTACAGAACTGAATCTCTTCAAAGGTATGTAGAAATGAGGTGATGCTAAAGAATCTGAATAGTCTATAGGAGTACATTTTCCACATAAAAAGATAGAACATCTCATTAGATTTCAATTTTAAGTAAACAACAATTACTTTTTATCCTAAGTATGCCCCATGCAGTATTTGTGGGCAATCTACATTGTTTTTCTAAAGGTCAAACTTAACTGGCGGGGTATACTGGATTAAATTGTGTCTCTCCAAAATTCTTGCTACCTGGAATTTGTGAATGTGACCTTATTTGGAAATTGGGTCTTTGTAGACACAGACACACAGACACAAAGGGGACGCACCATGTAAATATAGAGGCAGACATTGGAGTGAAGCATCTACAAACGAAGTAACACCAAGCGCCGCAGGCAACCAGCACAAGCTAGAGACATCAGGAAATACCCTTTCCTAGAGCCGGCAGAGAGAGTATGGCCTTGCTGACAACTTAATTTCAAACTTTTAGTCTTAAGAACTGTGAGAGAATAAATTTCTGTTGTTTAAAGGCACCAAATGTGTGGCATTTTGCTATGGCAGCCCAGAAAACGAGTACTGTACACCGAGTGTCCTGTTGTGTTTTGTGTTTGTGTTTGTGTTTGTGTGTGTGTGTGTGTGTGTGTGTGTGTGTGTGTTTTGCCAAATCTGGCAAACCTCTGGGTCTATTCAATTTTTAATTTTTATTTGATCATACTATCAGGCATCTCATGATAGCAAGATGTGTTGTTATCATAGCTACATATCATAAAACAGATTATGCAATAGACCGTAATTTAAATAGAATTTTGAATTGATTGCAGGAAGAGATGGCTTTTTGATAAAATCTAACATTAAACAAAAATCTTAGATAACTATTTGCATATCACAGAACCTTTCATAAATTCTGTTGGTAGCATTCCTCTACTCACTGTGAGAGGCAAGATAAAAGAATAAGTCTACATTTCCTGCGTCAAAGGGCCTAGCAGATGGCCTTGGACCCATTTATGTCCTCTTAGCTTACTCGGAATTTCACCTGCATAAAATTCCCACGCAGCCTGATGGTTTACTAAGTTATTTGTTTGAGTGTATTGTCTGGATGCTATAGCTAACCTACTTGGCATCACTAAACTAGACAAACCAGATAATTCATGCCCTTGGAGCTACCCTCAATCAACAAAAGATGAATGTTGCTGGATAAATCTGCCAACTCAGTGGTACAAACATGAGGATGCTTTTCACAGTCTCTCAGTGGTCCACAATGGGGATCATCTGCTCATCAACCCACCGGTCATTGGCTTTCCTGCTTCTACTCCCACTTCCCTACTCCCTGACATTACACATAAACCAACTATTTGTGTCTAAAATTTTATCTCAGTGTTATTTGTTTGTTTGTTTTTGTTTGTTTCTCTCTCTGCTTTTGGAATACTCAAACAGAAACAAAGTGAATGCATATTTATAAAGCTTTAAATGCAAAATATAATTGTTAAATTGCTTTCCAGAAAGATGAAATCTGCACATACTACTACTACATGACCTTTACTTTCATTCTTTCAAAATGAATTAAAGACTTGCCCAAACTTCTGTGTGATAAAGATAACCCCTCTCTTCCTGACAGGTATATAGCTCTTTGGAGGGTATATTATGTCATTAACAAATTCAGCAGCTAAAGTTTCAATGAATTGCTCAAAATTCCTAACTCAAGAGGTAGTTATGCTTTTTCCCAGTGGTTTCTAAAGCTTTGTGATTCATTCAGATCTAATAAGTGTTTTACTTCTGTAATTTGGCTAGAAATACGGCACAATTTCAATGGAACCATTTAGATAAGACCCTTTTAATTTAATCTTCCAATTCCTAATATATATCCTTTATATTTTATGACTTTTATGTTTTTAATGTTCCTCTTTTGAAATAGTCACAGAATCTATGCTAACAATTTTAATTCACCGTTAGAAGAGATATGCCATCTTTAAATCTAATAGATAAAAGTACTTTTGATTTTCTTCTTCACCCCCTAAATATGTTTCAATAATATTATAAATACATATTTTATATGATCATATTAGGATATCCATGTGTCTGCGACAATAAGACAAGGAACAGGAGGCCTCTTTATGGTTAAAGCTTTTATAGCAACGTTACCCACATTCATTTAAACATGTGAAAAAAAATACAGCAAGACAAAAGGAGAAAGCATAGGGACAAATCTGAGGATTCTGAGAAATATTTCTTATAATGCTAAATATTAACACTATCGGGACATTCCTTCTCAAGTAACTGAAATGCCTGAAGAAGGGTTTTTGTGTTTTCTTACTTTTGGGTCTTTAATAATTCTCAAATAATATTATAGAAAAATCAAGGTCAATCGTGTAGAAAAGAGCCTTCACATTGATATGTTTTTATCAAGCAATGAATGGATCCTGGGAATAATTCCGTTATGGTTGATTTACAAAATTTTTCTAAAATAGCCCCTAAGAACACTGGTACTTTCATGGTGCCAACAGATCCGGCTGTAAGACTTGTCTCGTGGACACAAACACCTTGGTCCAGCTCCATCAGTCTTAAAGATCCAGAAAAGATGAACTTTTTTTGGTAAAAATGATTATGACAAGGAAGTAGAGACAGAGGAACATTTGGATTGTGTGTGGCGGGGGGTGGGGGGGTGGGTGTGGGTGTGTGTATTTATATATATCTTCTAAAGCAAACAGTCTGGGTAAAGGTGACTGAGGCAAATATTGAGGTATCACTTGATTAGTAATTAAGTAAGACTGATTAGGGTAATTGAGCAAAGAATGACCTGCTGGAGATGGAGAAATGATAATGCTAAGCATTTATTTAAGCCAACAACGTGCCTTGCCTTTGTAGACAGCTTTAGGTAAATGAGACTTGATGATGATAGCCTAGGTAAAATTTGTTATATTAAAAATGCCCTTATTTTAATTGTGGTAGAAACAATGTTAGAAATAATGGTGTATAGAAAACCATCAAACATTTACAAGACTAAAGAAGTTTTTTTCTTAAAGAGATCAGATTTTTGGTTACCAGAGGTGGCAGTTGGGATTGGGAAGTTCCATGAAGGTGGTAAAAAATATAGAAATTTCCAGTAATAATATAAATCTGTAATGGGATGTAATGCTCAACATGCTGAGTGTAGTTAACACTGCTCTTTGATATATTTGAAAATTGCTAAGAGAGTGATCCTAAAAGTTCTCATGACAAAGAAAAAAAAGTATTTTTTTCATATCTTTAGGAGATTATGAGTGTTAACTAAACTTACTGTGATAATAATTTCATAATATATGTAAGCCATTATGCTGTCATTAATTTTATACCAATTGTATGCCAATTATATCTCAATGAAACTAAAACAATTAAAAAGATAGTAAAATTTAAATGAAAAACAGACTTAATTAAGCTGGAATAATGATCTAAAACCAAGAAAATAAAATTAATTTTGATTAAATGTATTTGTGTATACATTCATTAAAAAACATTTAATAGGGCTAAGAGGATACGGAAAATAGTAATTTATATTAAAATATGTAAAAATTCTAATATTACTTGACTCCCTTGTTCAACATATGGCTGTCAAAGAAAATGGCATAAAATATGTTCTTTGATAATGGTCCTCCAAAATCAATATGGATATTAAACTGAGTCCTTTTTACTTATTTTCTATGTAGAGACAGGGACTATATAACTTGTTGTATCAGTTATCTGGACATGCACTCTAGTCCTTATATGTCAGTATTATTTCTTGTTATTTCCATGCAGACAATATTAGAGAGTTATGCGTATAGTATAGGAAGATTCAATGACCATTATCTTTAGTAACAGCTTAATTTTAAAATAAAATATTTTAATACAATTTATTTTGACTGCTTGTCAAAAGCATTTAAAAACAAATGTCCCTATTGTATATAATCTCAAAGTTACCTGTCTATCTGGGTTTCCATGCAGTTAACTGTATAATTTAATAAACTCAAAGCAATAAATTAGAACTTTCAAGGAAGTAGCCATGGCACAATGTGGAAACAACCAAATGGTAAGAAGAATCAAGATTCAACATTAGAGACTTTTCTTTCAAGTATGAGGAAGAGAAAGCATGTGGTCATCAATAGAGGACAGTACATTTTTTTGCAGTGTGTAGGTGGTGACATAATTAAGTTTTCAGAAAATAAATCACAAAGAAGCTTGAATTCTATGTTGGTTTTAAAGGTTGAATTGTGGTTCTGACTATGGAAATTCTTAACTCCTTAACAAAGGAGAACTGCTGTCTATTTTCTGTATAATTCTATTCTGAAGATACCTTTTTCATGAGTACCACAGAAGTAGTGCCATCGGACAATCTTGGCTGAATGCTCTTCTTGCACCAAAAGAAAAGCATCACTGGTAAGGAATAGTCCAGTACATTCACTTCAATATACCAGCAGTTTCTGCTCTTACACTGTGCATACCTGCTTGACATTTTGGCATTTTCTTATAATGTCAATAGTCAATGAAATAGCTTTGCTATGGTTGTCTTCAAAGGAAGAACATAATGATAGAAATTGCATAACCTTAGAAAGCCTTGGAATGGCTTTTCTCATTTTGGAGTTATTTCATCAAAAAGTCTTTTCCTTCAGTGAATCCAATGGCTTTGATATGTTAGCCTCAGAAAGTTATACTGAAGGGCACAATTTCCCATTTCTTTAAAACTCAGGTACCCAATCACAACTTCATTAAGCTTTCAAATAATCTTGAAATGTTTGTTCTCTTTTAAGCTAGTAATTAAAATATTCCAGCATATATTTGGAATCCTGATTTTCTAGGAACTTTTATACTTAACTGCATTAGCAAATAGGTGATGCTGACATTGAATCATTACTGCATGAATGTGAGTCACTTTGCTTTCCTCGGTATTTCTACCTTAGTGATTATCTATTATTAAGACTGAGCTGTGGATAAGGGTCCACTTGAGTTATGTAGCTACCTTAAAATTTCCTGCTAAAATCATAAACATAGGTGATATACATATCAAGCATCTATTTTACTACAAGTTTTATAGATGATTTTAAATATAGCTAGGGTAGAATCATATATAGGTAATCTCTCTAATACCAACAAACAGATACATGTTGAACAATTTATGCAGTAAAAAGACTTTTTACAAGATGATTAGAGTTGTTTTACATTTTATGCTGGCTCTAGGAATTACATTTATGACTTTCACAATCAGTGTAAAATAGAATTGAGTCCATGTGTTAGTTTCCTGTTTCTTGTCTAGAACTTTAGTGAACTAGTTCCCAGTTTGCTCTAATGAAATGTTCTTTCGGTCACACCATAGACAAAAGGGCAGCAGAAATGACTAAAGAAACTGCCTATGGTAAGGCAATACTCATCATGACAGATTTTAGAGCCATCACTATGTGAACAATGTCATGCAGAAGGACTTATAGCAGCCATAGTAACTTTGACAATTGGGTAATAAAATATTTGAGAATGGCCTCACTGATTTCAGACATACAAGTGTCGTAATGTATATGTATCGTTTTTTACATACCACTGTAGAATCTCAAAATGTGTTAATCTACAGAGGGTAAAACTCCTAAACTTCAATGTTAAGTGAAGACTTGCGTTTATGTGATGCTGAACGGTGTGACAGCCCTTAACTAGTTCATATTAGAAACTACTGCTCTAGGAACCCCACCCCCACCACCACCGCCACCCACACACACATCCCCCACACACCCACCACACCCCCATAAAAATTAAAAAAAAAGAAACTACTGCTCTAGAGTCTTTGGCATGTAGAGATGGCTTGAGGCTTTCTTTAGGCTATTATAAATATCCAATTTAATGCATTTAAAGATTACTATTATGGCTTCCATTTTAATAGAATATACAGTCACTTTGTAAATACAGTATGTTCTCAATGATATCCCAACATTTTATTGTCACAACAGATGGTGTGACTCTGCAGTATAAGAATGACAGCATCCACCAGGAAGAAATTTTGTTTTATTAAATTTCAGTCTGATTAAGACTGACTCTTATTAAAGGTATATTTTTGACAAAGCCATGCATCTTGAATCTCTATGTAAAATATAATTTGGAAAAGAATTAGTTTGGCATGAGTTTTATTTCCATGTTACTAAGAACATTCGTGTTTCCTTTGAAAATGATTTATATTATTTTATTCTAGATAGGAAGGAAGTCTCTCAGATCATAGTTATCCAAAAGCAGATTGACTAACATCAGTCTCTCATTGCCAGGGTCCAAGCCGATTTGAATGGTTAACTGAGAATTAATAATGAATTTAAATTCAATGATATTGATCAACTAAATTCTTAACATATTTCCTTTTTCATTATGAAAATAATGCTGTGCTAGACAGAGAAATATATGCTAGGAAGATAAGAAGTTGTCAAATTGTCTAATATTCTCTGATTTCATTCATCCCAAGCTCATACAATTTCAGGAAGAATTCAAAGACAAATGTACAAAAGAGAACAAATAGCACTAACCTAAGAGTCATTAAGTTTATATAACAACTACTGTCTGGCACTTTAATGGTAAATTTTGGGGATCTGACTACTTTATATTCTTGCATGGTGGATTAAAAATGGGTATACATTTTTTTTGTCAATCTTTTTATTGAGAGGTTGACTTGATTTCCTCTTAGAATATGGTGGTGTGGCAGTTCCAGTCCTAGATTTTATGAAGATGGAGGTCTCTGATTCCTTAAACGTGGACTGTCACTCTTGGGACACTTCGGAGACTTTGGACACCACCCTGTGAGAACCCAGGGCACCTGGAGAGCCTGTGAGATGAGCCACCTCCGATGACTGAACTGTCTGACGGCTCTGGCATCAAGGAGCAGTCCATCCGGCCAACCAACCAGAACACTTCCACTTGGGTTCTCCATGTGTTCGTAGTTCCTGCAATGTGGTGTCAAACGTCTCAAAAGTGTCCCCAAGAGAGAAATGTTTAGCACAGGAGAATCACTCAGTTGAGCACAGTAAATCCACAGAAATGTAAAAGAAAATTGTTATTGTTTAGAATAAAAAATCAAAGCAAATTACAAACTTTTAAAAGCTGACAAATATCATAAGTGCCACAAATCCAGTAAAATGACATATTCATTAACCAGTTGGTACACCTTTATAAGACATTTTTACACCATTTGGTATGTTCTATGATTTCCTCTTCATATGATTTAAAAAATATTATTTTCAATATTGAGAAAAAGAAAACGTGTAATAGTTTGGTTAATCAAAACATGTTTATTACAATTTTCAGATCTTCTCATCGTTAACCCCTGTCACTTCTGTGGTTGGTTGCTCTCAGGTTTCTTGTCCAGGGAAATCCCTCAGGGAACTCCAGGCCTTTACTCTTCCTTGGGATGACCTCTGATGCTACATCTGGTCCAGCTCATCCAGGTCCTTGTTGTCACTGGTAAATCTCTTAGCACCATCACCTCCACATCTGGGGTCATTCTTTAGGAAGGAGGTTGTCAGGGATCAAGCAGCATCTCATTCACATTTTGTAAAGGAGTGAGCAATATATGTGTCCTACAAACAGACGGGAATCCAAGGGTTGGCACATGAGAAACGGGCTTTCATGGGTCTGCGCTCCATGTGTCAGTTTCATCAATGAGAACGTCATTTGTCTCCTGAGGAGAGGTAAGTGAAGGCTTTCACAACAAGATCATAAGTTCCTCTCAAATGCTTCTGAGATGAAGGAAAACGTAGGAGTGTGGTGTTGGAGAGGATTCCCCTAGGGTGGCTTACCCCATGGAAGGTCCTAATTTATGAGTTTTCTGTCTCCTCGGCAATGAACCACACATACCTTGCCTGAACTAGTATGGGTGTGCATTTTCAGTAAAGACAGCCTTTCTCTCTTGATTCTTCAACTCTGGGTGTGACAAAACCTGTTTGACTTTCCCTAACCTTTATGTTTAGGAAGGTCACTCCGAGATTGCCAGCATGGGTTTTCTACTTTGTAGTTGAAATAGGAAAAGATTAGCAGATCTCTGGAAGGCTCTTGCCCCTTCAGGGGTTGTCATAATGGAAGCACTTCATTTACCTTGGCAGCCACTGCCTGCAGGGCAATGCTGAAAGCTGTTTAGTGTTTCCTGGTACCTACTCTGCTTTCAGATGGAGCCATGCCTGCCTGAAGAGAAGCATAGGCCCTCATCTCTGTAACTAATTTAGGATCCCCCAGTCATCTGTTTGCAGCAGCATGTTCTGATGTTCAGTTCAAAGGCTGTCCATCTCACTGGCATCCTCTTTTTAGTGCTCTTTTTGGGGTGAATTTGAATGAATGGCTCTGCTTCAGAGAAGTGATGATAACTGACCAAGCTGGTAATCTCATAAGTGCACAAAACCTCTGGCAGAAAAACCAGGTACATTATTTTTAGTTTTATACATGGATTTTATATATTTTATTCCATCTTCACAATCATTAGAAGAGATTATGATTACCATCAACTTATTGATGATGAACTGTGGTTCCACTTGGTCAAAATGACTTAAAAATTGCAAATGATATCACTGTAATTGAAAGAAAAATTTGTATGGTTCCAAAGATCATGACCTTTTTACCTATATACCTAGACTTTTTACATGTGATATCCAGAATTTTGTACATAAAATGGCAATATATATGAACAATAATATTTATTGTTGTCTTGTTTGTGATATATAGACTAAAAAATGTAATGTATATCAATAAGCAATTTCTAAATAAATTAAAGTATACGTTTATGAGATCCTGTAACATTACTAAAAAGAAAGGTAAGTCTATATGGTCTCAAATAGACAGATACTTAGTGAAAAAGACAGATACTATTTAAAATAAGAAAATAGCTGTTAATAGTGTGTGTCTGCTATAACAATGGACACATGTCATTGTACATTTGTCCAAACTTAAACATAGAATGTGCAACACGAGCAGTGAACCCTAATATAAACCATAGACTTTAGGGTACATGGGGACTTTCTATTTCTTTTGCTCAATATTTCTGTGAACCTGAACCTGCTCTAAAATATAAAGTCTATTTTTCAAAAAGTGTATGTGTATATAAGTGGATAATATTCTAGAAAAATTTGCACATAAGTATTATAATTATTACTTTGAGGTGTGGACTTCAGAGGGATTTGGTGTGCGTGTGTGTGTGTGTGTGTGTGTGTGTGTGTGTGTGTTTGGCATTGACTTATTAGCACACTTCAAAATTGTTGTGAAGTATTGGGACATTTTTATTTTTTTAAATGCGTTGTTTCTGAAACCTTTGAAGAGTATGACATTATCCTCCCAGGCTTGCTGTCATCCTTCAATTTGGAAGGCACATATTTTCATATTAATTGGGGTGAGCATAAGGAAGCATCTCTAGATGCCAACATGGAGAGAGAAGTGTTTTTAGATGCCTGATTGTGTTCGGATCACAGGAATCTGTTTTCTCTTCTGAAATGAGTTCTTTAGATGACTTGCAGTCTTTTGGGATAATGTAATCTGAGGATATAGGGGACAGGGGCTAAGCAAAGGAAAGCCATCATGTAGATGAAAGCTCAAAGTCATCAAGTCTTCAGAGTCAGCAAAAGGAAGAACAAGGGAGGATTTGTGTTCTGCATGCCTCTTATAAATATTAGATGTGTGCTTGCCTCTCAATATCATAATAGCACACAAAGTTACATTGTGCATTTTTTTTTCTTATGGTGATAACAAATTGATCACGTGTATAATTTATTTACCCTTTATAATTTAGTTTCGACATTGCAGTCAACTGGGAAGGGTTTTAGTGCTCCTCTTGAAGCCTTATAAAGTTTTCCTTGCATATCATCCTAGTACAGGACTTCCACACTGTGTTACACCATCTCGCTACATGTCATCTTCCCCACTGACTTGTGAAATCTCTTAAAAATACATTTTTATTACATTTATCTTTTTATTGCAAGATCCTACCAGATGGCTCTGAGGCATTAGCTAGTCAGTAAACATTTTGATAAATGAAGCTGCGAATGAATGAACAACCTAAATCTTCTCCAATACTCCCTACTTTCCTGTGTCAAAAAACCCCTTGGTCTCTTCCCCAAGGTTTCTCCTTTAAATAATTGCTTTTATGATAGTTCCAATGATCCCACAGAGTTTAACCACACTCTCTTTAATCTCAGTCAAATTTTTTCATTTATTAGGATTTCTTTATTATAATCCCAGATTGTGTTTTTCTTTGTCTTTGAAGCTTGAAAAGTATGCCATTATGGAGATCTCTGTGATTCTAGGGGCTAGTTTGCTAAAGGTTCTTATAACAATGGAATATATTGTCAATATTAATTGGTTTCTCTGGTAAGCTCCTGTTGTATGATTTAATGAAGGAAGAGGAAACCATAAATCAGTTGTAGATGTACATAAATATTGTTGAATGAACTACTGCACAGTTTTATGGTGAATTCCAACATTCATTTGTATCCCTTGCCACCTTGGATAGTAATATCCTTGAGTATATAATTTCCACTATTAGTCTGCTGCAGACTTGGTCTTTGTTGGGCTCATTTCAATTTATTATTCAAATGCATATTAGAGCTGTGGAATTTTGCATGACTGATAGCAAATGTTCCAAATAATGTTTGATTTCATTTTGCTAAGCTACTGCACAGAGAGATTTAGTGTCAGTGAAATACATAGCTCTGTCATTCATAGTAAAAAGGGAGATGTTGCTTGATTCTGGCCTCTTTGAAAACCTGAAATGTCAGGCATCAATTATCAGTTCCCATTTTGCCAGGATTGTCTCAGCTTTGCATGGATGTGTACACCATCCTCCTGAATTAGCAGAGTTGGCTCTGAGTCCTCCAGATGGGCCATGGATATCTCACAGTGATTCTTCTGGGGATGGGTGGGGAAGATGATTCGAGGTAGTACAATTATCACACGGGTCCACCAATCTGTGATTTTGCTACTCCTGTCAAAGATAGATTTCTCACTATTCTGCCAGAAATGTATTTGTTACATTTGCCATCTCACTTGACAAACACAAATGCCTCATCTGAATAAAATTGGTATCATAAACAGCAGAATGACAGGAGAGGGGAAGTTAAAAACAAAACAAAATGGACCTAGAGAGCATTATGCTAAGCAAAATAAGCCAGTCAGATAGATAAGTATCACATGATCTCATTCATATGTGGAATCTAATGACCAAAAGCTGAGCAGTTTAGGTCTAGTGGCAAACCCTCTCTACTTTTGCATTTTTTTCCTCTCTGCATAATAAACAATCAAAACCCAAAAGCCAAATATAGTGAGAGGTGTCACTGCTTGCTATTCCAGTGACAGATTCCTCATCCTCGCCTTAGAAATGAAAGTACACTTTAAAGTTGAGTAGGTCAATTTTTAAAAAGGGGAAAATATGGCAAGCATCTAGTTCTTGTAACAAAAAGACAGCTCAAATCAGCAAAATATGACAAGCTAGAGAAAGTTGTGTGACTATGGCAACCTATTCAATGTGACTTCTTCGCTATTTGTATCAGCAATTTGCTGAAGCTGGATGCTTGGTTTTGATTCTTAGTTCAAAACAATCTGCTTCATTTGATATTGGTATATAAAATCTAACAGTTGTGCTATTCATACTTCATTTATATTTAAATATTATATCTATATTTCATAGATATTATTGACTGAAGAAGCCCTTTATGTATATATTTGACTTTTAAAATGCAAATTTACTGAGGTCAGTAATTTACATGGAATCTGCCCTCCTCTTTGTAATTGTTCTGAAACAAAGGAAGACTGCAATGTAGTTAGTTACATAATAGAAGTAGTATGGACTTTTAAAAAAATAAATCTTTATTGTTGTAAGTATTACATATTTACATATGTCCTTGTTTTCCTCCATTGCCTTCTCCGCCCCAACCCCCCCCAGGCTTTCACCACCCACTGTCTATATCTTTGGGTTATGCATATATGCATATGAATTCATTGGTTGATCTTTCCTCCCCTCCTCCACCCTCCCCTGCCTTCCCTCTGAGGTTTGACAGTCTGTTTGATGTTTCTGTGTCTCTGGGTCTATTTTTGTTCACACCCATCAGAAAGAATATATACACCCCTATGTTCATAGCAGCACAATTTACAATAGCTAACATTTGGAAACAGCTTAAGTGCCCATCAGCAGTGAGTGGATTTAAAACTATGGTACATCTATGCAATGGAATACTACACAGCTATAAAAAAGAAAGAACTCTTACCATTTGCAACAGCATGGATGGACCTAGAGAGCATTATGCTAAGCAAAATAAGCCAGTCAGATAGATAAGTATCACATGATCTCATTCATATGTGGAATCTAATGACCAACATAAACTGATGAACAAAAGTAGTATGGACTTTAAGACAGGGTGATTCAAGAGAGAATAAAGATGACGTAACTGATCAACATTAGTGGTTATCTCAAAAATTTCTCCCAGATTGGCTATTAAGATGATTATTACTCCTTGTTTAAGATTGCTTTTCCCTCGAGGAGTGAGTTTCTCTTCTTTCTTTATCCCTCCTCCCCCCTTCCTACCTTTCCTTTTTTTATTTTTGTTTTCCTCCAACCTACCTCCCTTCTTTTCTTCTTTACTTCCTTTTCAACAAGTGTCTTTTGAGCATCTAGTATAGTATGCGGTAGGCAGTGTGCAAGTTACTGACACACAACACTTGGTCACTAGCTTCACTGGATTTAGTAGAGTTTCCCAATATCATTTATCATTGATGCAGAAGGGAACATTTAGGGGCATTATCCATAGCAAAGTTCCTTTGCTTATAAATTAAAAATGCACATAGACAAAGGACATGGGTAGACTGTGCCTCAAATAGATAGGAAATTCAAAACACATTTTGAAACAATGCACTCAATAATACAGGAGAAAATGGAAATTAAAGCAAAACACACAATTTCACATATAATTTAAATTATATAATGGATATATGTACCAGTGAATATGAAAGATTATAAAACTGTTCCAATATCCATTGTGAATGGGAAAATGAGCAAAATATTTTTAGTAAAAATGGTCAATATTTGTGAAGGACAGTTGTTATTGCTGTAATTCCATGATTGAAATTTATCTCAAGGAGGAAAATTAAAAGAAAAAAATGGTTGCATCTATCAAGATGTTCAATGAAGTTTTATTTATAGCACTAAAAATGTTAATGTAGACCAAAGGTCTATTACTGAGAAAATGTTAAGTCAATTATACTTCAACTAGATGGAATAATGTACAGATAAAAAGATGATAATGAATATGTTCCTATTAAAATGCATATTTATAATTGTGGAAAAACAGAATAAGTGCTGAATTCAGTTATAGAATTATAGTGTACATAGTACATGGGAAAATAAAAGAATGTAACATTTTAGGAAGGCAGGATTGTGGGTGATTTTAAAGAATGTTGTCATTGCAGTTTTAATGTTTTTATGGGCTATATAATGGGAACGTTTTTTTAAAATTCTTACCTGAGGATATTTTTTAGAGAGATTTTTTGAAAGAGTGGAAGGGAGGGGGAGAGAGAGAAAAAAAGTGAGAGAAACAAAAGAGAGAGAGAAACATCTATTTGAGAGGGACACATCAATTGATTGCCTCCCCACACACCCCAAGCAGGGAGCGAAACTACAACTGAGGTACGTGCCCTTGCCTGGATATCGAACCAGCAACACTTCAGTACCCAGGCCAAAGCTCTAACCACTGAGTAAAATCAGCCAAGACATATGATCACAATCAGTCATGAGTATACAAAGGTCAAATTAATGTGACTTCTTTTTTAATTAAGATAAAGTTTACATATAGCAAATTTCATGCTTTTAGTATACAGTTCTGAAAAAATTACAGTCATGTAGCCACAACCACGATTAAAGATATGAAGCAAAATACAGAAAAAGTTCTATTCCCCCAAATTTCTACTATGCCCCTAATAGTCAACCATAGCATCCCCAGTCTTGGTTTCTATTCCCCCACAGGTTTTTTGTTTTTAAAAGGATTCTATATAAGTGGAATTATAGAATATGCAGCTTTTGGAATCTGGCTTATTGTTTTAAGTTATTTAGCCATTAGACTAAGAGGGTAGTGGTCTCTCATTTGGATTTTAATTTGCATTTCCCTACTATTAATGACAGTGAGCATCATTTAAAGTGCTTATTTCACATTCTAATGTCTCCTTTGCTGAAATTTCTTTTCAGGTCTTTTACCCATTTAGTTTTCTTATTATTGACTTTGAGAGTTCTTAATGTATTTTAAATATAAGCCCTTTATCAGATTTTATCAGTGGGTTACAAATATTTTCTCAAATTTATGGCTTGTCTTTTTATTGTTCAATCTTCCTTGCTTTTTGAAGACATGTTTTAAATTTCAATGAAGTCCAATTTATCAATTTGTTCTTTAATGGATTGTTTCAATGATCAATTTTTATTTATTTTGCATGTAAGATGAGGTGCCTAAATGAAATTTCTTTACTGATATGCGATTTTTCTAGCATCATTTGTGGAAAAAACATTCCTTATCCATGTGATTTCCTTGCATATTTGTTTATAATCAATGGAACATATATGTGTAGGTTTCTTTCTTTCTTTTGTGTAAGTAGATCTGTTTCTATTTCTGAACTCTCCATTCAGTTTCATTGGTCCATAGATCAATCTCTTTCTAACACAGAACTATCTTGTCTTCTGCTATACATCTAGAAATCACTTATTCTAAACCTCAATTTTTTTTCTTTTTTCAAAATTGTTTTGGCTAATTCAGTTCACTTGTTTTTACACATACACTTTAAAATCATCTTGTTAATTTCTATCAAAACAAACAAAGTCATGCCGAGCTATTCAATGGTATGGTCTAAAGACGCCGCCTCTGGAATAATTATTTTTTCTGTGCCCTTCCTCAGCTTCAGTGCTTCCTCCCAGATACTCTAAAGACAACAGGCTTTGGCTGGCCCGACCCCGGATGTTTTTCTTTTTCCCCAAGGTTTTGCTACATAGGAAACATAGGAAAGAGAGTCTGGGCAGAACTTTGTACCTTTCCCGCAGCACTGTTGTTTTCTCTTTTCTAACACCTGATGACGAAGGGGGTTTTCTCAGGCCTGCTTACCAGTCTTTTTGGTAAACATCATGTGAGGTCTTTGAAGAATTCTTGAGTAGGTGTGCAGTCCACTTGTGTCTATGGTGCCCAGAGACTCTATTCTCTCATTTCTGCCCACCCCTGGCCTTTAGAAATAGGGTAAACATTTTCCTGAATTATTCTTGCTGTCTTTCATAATCAGTAGATTCTCCCCTGAGTAAACAAAGGCTCAGATCCCTTTCTTCGGGGAGGCAGCTTTTCTCCTTAGATTTCAGGTCAATTGTTTGCTCTGAGACCTCAGCTCTTTAATGAGCTCAACAAAGTTTTGAAATTGTTGGTTGTTTGGCATTTTTGGCTGTTTTTGTTGTAACATTTGAAGCAAAGCTGTCTCCAGCTTTCTGCATCTTAAGCAGAAGTCACAAGTCTCTCTGGTTTCTTCTGGAATATTGCAAAATATTTGAGGAGAATCCCCAGCTTTTATTTGCATGCAATTTCTGGGATTGACCTGTTTAGATAAATTGATGTGAATCATGAACAAAAATCATAGTCATAAACACTGTGTCCATAGCCCTATAATACTAATGGCAGGAGAAAGTCATATCGAGTGTATTCAGTTGTTTGGGTCAGTTATGCATAAATGTGTGGATGCCATTAAATTCCCTATAGACAGTGTTAGAGAATACTACTACTGAAAATTAGTATTAGTAGAAACCATATACTTCTTCTCCCACATATTATACACTTGCATACATTGTCTCTAATTGTTATAGCACAAATTTAAGGTAGGGATTATGGGGTTGATCTACAGATGAGCAAACTCAATCTAAGGGTGATTGAATTGTATCATCAGGTAAAAGAGGTAGGAAGAGTCAAAATCATAATTTTACTACAGTTACTTGCCACATAATGGTCAACTATGGATCACATATACAATATAGCATGGTGTATGGTATATGATTATAATAAAACCAATTCCTATTTCCTAGTGGCATTGTAACTTTCATGACATTATAGAACAATGCATTACTCATGGGTTTGTGGAAATGCTGGTGTAAACATACCTACTATGCTGCCAGTCATCCTATATAATAAAGAGATAATATGTAAATTCGCCCTCACACCCTCACAAGATGGCTGCCTATGACCAGGCTGGCAGGGGGGTTAGTGAGGGATGACCAAACGACTGAACAAGCAGGCTTCCTGGGGCGACCAGGCCGGCAGGGGGGGCTAGTGAGGGACAACGAAACTACTGAACAAGCAGGTTGTGTGGGGCTACCAGGCTAGCAGGGGGTTAGTGAGGGATGACCAAACGACTGAACAAGCAGGCTGTGTGGGGCGACCAGGCCAGCAGTGGGGGGGGCAGTGAGGGGCAACTAGGCCAGCGTGGGAGGCAGTTGGGGGCAACCAGGCCAACAGGTGGGGCAGTTAGGAGCGATCAGGCTGGCACACAGAGGCAATGAGGGGCGATCAGGCTGGCAGGGGTGGGGGGGGGAGTTAAGGGTGACCAGGCAGGCAGACAGGTGAGCGATTAGGAGCCAGCGGTCCAGGTTCATGAGAGGGATCCCCGGGATCAGGCCTAAACCAGCAGTCGGACATCCCCCAAAGGGTCCCAGATTGGAGGGGTGCAGGTTGGGCTGAGAGGACCCCCTGGGTGCACCAGGCCTCAAGTATAAAAATATAGCACATACAATTATGCACAGTTAGTAATTCTGGATAATAATAATAAACAACTATGTTACTAGCTTATGTATTTAGTATACTATACATTTTTATCACTTTTTAAAAGTGTATTCCTTCTACTTATTAAAAAATGCTTTCTGTAAATCAGTATGCTATGTTATGCCAGCAGCAACCTCATACTTCTCATGTTTACTTCATCTCTTGATCGCATCATTTTCTAGTGCTTGATTTAATCTTGTTTTTATACAGTGACATGCTGTGTAGGCTTGTAGCCTAGGAGCAATAGGCTATAACCATATAGTCTAGGTGTGTAGTAGGCTATACCCTGTAGGTTTGTATAAATTCACTCTATGATATTCACACAAGGATGAAATCTGCTAAAGAAACATTTCTCAGATTAAGTGGTGCATGACTATATAAATTGAGTTCCAAAACAAGTCCATTTTTTTCTTTCAACTTTGAAGTTGTGTAGCCTTATATTTCACTGTATGGTCATAGGGATATTAACACTTGGAAGGGCCAGTGGATTTCAATATCTTTGGCTATATTTAAAACCAAATAAACAACAAAAATAAGAAAAAAAGGTGCCATATGGTCTTCTCTAATGTAAGGATCCAAAGGGAAGAGCTGATTGTTACAGTTCTGCAATAATCAGGTTTTATCTCAATGCTCAGTAACTTCTTGTTTATAATAAAGCTTTATTTTTTCAGCATGACATTTACCCCTGGCAGCACTTGTCCTATTTTCCACTTTGAAATGTGTTTTAATCCTTAATTTTCAAACTGTTAAAATGTAACAGAAGATTTAATGTAGGTTCGGTACTTTTAGCAGTGTAAAAATGAACATCTAGGCATGTTTTTAGTGAATTGTCAGAGTGCATTTGCCATGAAGCTGGTGAATACAGGTTGGGGAAAAAGTTGGTTTACAGTTGTTTTTATGAAAATAATATAACAATTAATAAATAATAATATAGGAATAAACTCTGTTTCACATACAACTGTAAACCTAATTTTGCCCCACTCTGTATTAAACTGTAGATTCCTGACTAGCTCATTCCTTGGCATAATTTTGTATTTGTAATATTGCACTTTTAAATATCCTCCCCCAAATAGTATAAATTTTAGGCTTTTACAAAACTGATTCCTTCATGCCTGAGCATAATTTTTAATCTTTCAGAGTTTGAGGTATTTTGTTACCAGTCTGGCTGGGAAAGGTTTGAGATACAGTCTTATTTGATTTCTGCTTGTCATTAAGTCTCAAGGACTCAGAATGCCTTTTAATTAAAAGGAAACAGTGTTCCAGAAGGCTATTATTTGCAACAACAAAGCACGTCTGAAAAATGACTTTTGGCAAATAAATGCAAAGATACCTTTTAGATAATTACCTATCTTTGTCTTGTATTGAATGCTTTTATGGCAACAATTAAGTAAAACACCAAGAAATATTCAGATATATTGCTTTTGGGACAATATAAGAAATGAGGCCAAGAAAACCATATGAACATAGAAGAATGCAAAACATCGGTGAGCTTTTTTTTTTTTAATGTTTTAGTTATCTGTGTAAACGTGAATAGAATAAAATATTTTTAGGTTTCACCTTTGCTAATGGCTTTTTTATGACATAATTTTGGGAAAATATATTGTGCAATTGATCAAAACCAAATACAAAGGTAATTGTTGCACATTACATTGGATAATTCTTCAGAAGAGCATTTCTGACAATTTAAAAGACACTTATGATGTACTACGCACTTCAATATACTGCTTTGTTTGCAAGTGCAGTTCATATTTGAATACAAATAAAAATGCCCTGTGTTAGATAAAAATCACCAACTTAAATTTCACATGCTGAATCAAAATTGTCTGTTTTGAAAGTCAAAATCACTTTACCCACTATGCATTTTCAATGATGAGTTCTCTCCATTTGGAATAAGATGGTTCTAAATTTTAATGATTTTGACCATATTAATATGATTTTTATGAATTATTAAGCAAACATGCTATTCTAGGTATGTGTACTAGTATGCACAAACCATCATAACGTTCATTACACTCTTGGACTTTTAGATGAAAATGTAGAAAAGTAAAATAGAGAGTTCATGAAAAACAAGCATTCTGAATTAAAAAAAATTACTGTTACTCTCATTATGTACTACCAATAGGTCTGTGTGTGGTAGAAAATGAGAATAATAGAACTTTGAATGGGGTGGTTGGATTAGTACAGCTTGGAATTTTATATGACTTTACTTAGAATTTACTTTATTCAAATAATTCAGTAAACAGGATTGCATCTTACATTTTTAATGACAGTGTAAGTAGTAATGACTAATAGGTCATTGATGATGAATATAAAATTACAACTAAAGAAACCATATTAATGCATTTCCATTTGCCTGATAGAGAGGGGTGTGTGTGTGTGTGTGTGTGTGTGTGTGTGTGTGTGTGTGTGTTGCCTCTCAGTCACTCAAATAAGAGTCTTTGTCTTGCTGACTCTTTCAAGTTAGCTCCTCCAGCTCAGCTGTCAAGAGTGTCTGTCTAAATAAGTTAATTTCTAGGTTTTCTTTATATTTAAGTCTTAAATTTATCAAAAGCTGTGTTCAAAGTATAAAATTATTTTTGTGTAACAATATAGAGCCTGCAAAATCATAGCTCCATGATGATTCTGAAAAAATGGTGATAGGTGTACTTTTATGAAGTTATGTATTTTCTATTTGAAAAATAATCGTTTCTTAGTTATCATGATGGAGTTTCTTTGGGACTATTCTGTGAGGAGAAAGGGGCTGTCTGTGAAGACAGGCATGCTTCAAATGTTTATATAAAAAGAAAATACATTAAATGAAAACCCAAACTAAAAAAAAATAAGTAGAGTACCCTTTCATAGCAGGTTAAGAACATAGTCTATTGTCACAATAAGAAAACCCTTCATTGGTTTCTCAAAGCATAAGTCATGAAAAGAGCCAGGGAAAAAAATTCTTTGTATGTCTACATATAGTGGGCTAATATTGCAGCCTGCTGGTTTTTCAACTAACTGGTGCATGTTGGACATAGGCTTTCTTACTTTAACATTTCTTCTTCCCACTGAGCTGCTGGCTATTGCAGCAGAGGTGAAATAAGAAAAGAAAAAAAATAGTCAGTGTTGAACATCAAGTCTGTTCTATGGCTACTAGTGTACTAGGCTGACAATTTTCTCTATAGACCTAATAAATCTTGAATTTTATATCAAACAGGGAATTATATGAATAAAATTCACCTCTCTCACCTTTGTAATAAATACTTTGGCTAGCCTTGGTCCCTAGATCCTGCAAGGTAGTATCTAAATCCTTGAAATTTCATGAGTGATAGGAATGTCTTTGTTATTCATGGTGGGCTCCTTGAACTACACCTGACAGTTTATGCTAATGAGGTGATTCATGGTGGACCCTTAGATAGTTTATGCTAACAAAGCGACTCAGGATGAGAACTGGCCATGCTGGGAGGAGCTACTATGTGATTAGACAGTTGAGGCTTTGAGCCATGTGCTATCTACCTGACCTATCTGGGGAGGAGTCAGGGGCTGAAGACTGAGTTCAGCCAAGTGGCAAACAGTTTAATCAATTATATGCCTACATAATGAAACCCAAATAAAATCCCTGGACACTGAGGTTGGGGTGAGTTTCCCTGGTTGGCAATACTCCGTGTAGCATCATATAGTATTAGTGTGCCAGGTGGGTAATGTGCCTCTGGAATCAATGAAAGCTTCATTTTTGGAACCCTCTTAGACCTCAGACTATGCACCTCTCCTTTGTCTGGTTTTGATTTCTATCTTTTCAATAATAAAAATGTAATCATAAATATAGCACTTTGCTGAGTTGTGTGAGTCTTTCAGGTGAGTTATCAGACCTGAGGGGGAAATGAAGACCTTGCATTTGCAGCCAGCTGGTCAGAGTGAAGGTGATCCGGGACACCCAAACTTGTACCTGGTGTTTGAAATAAGGGCTGTCTTATGGAGGATTGTGCCCTTTACTTGTGAAATTTTGCCTGACTTTGGCTAGCTAGTGTGAGAATTCATTGCATGCTCTAAATCCAACCTTGACTTAATCATGAAAACTCCTGAGCAAAGATATATTCAACATTATAGACATTTGGATAGTCTGTAAAACTAAATTAAATCCTTTAATTTAAAAAACATATAATAAGAATTATAATATGAATCATAATTCATTGATAGGCCTTAAATTAGATATCAGAACAATGAGTGTTACATCAACACATTCTCCTCCACATATGATTCAGAAACTTCATTAACTCCAGACTGTCATCATTGGCTAGCTGTTGATGACTATTAATGTCTGAGGAAGAGATGTAGCCTTGATTTTAGCAGAAAACTGATAAAAATGCATAAAGAATGTATTTGAAATTAAGTGCTAACAATTTGCAGTTGCTAGAAAATACATATATTGATAGAGAAGATAAGAATATATAAAATAGTATTTTCTATTTAAAAGGCAGCAATAGTGCAGCATAAATCTACATACCTGAGTTTGAAATTAGCAAGCAAATAATAAAGAAATTATTAAATAGCCTTGGGTGTTTGGTAAAGTGAATGCGAGTGAATCAATGTAATGGACAGTACTTACAGCTTAGTGAATATACTAGATGTTGAGGTTTTATAAATAAAACCCTCCTTCTGCCTTCCATCATTATTAAGAGTGAAGCCCCGTGAAGCATCTCTGTAGGTTTGGTAATAGTGGATAATGCAAAACTCCGTGGGATGGTCATTAGGAAATGTAAAATGGACCTGTTCTAAAGAGACCTTTATAAATGACTGTGGTATAATCACTAGATAGTTCCTAAATCCATCTTCTCAGTGAAAGTGAATTGGAAATAATGATGAATTCAGCATAGTGAGAAGGCTTAGTAGATAATGGTGACAGAAAAGAATTGCCCAGGCATATGAGAAAATAACAGAATCTGGGAATATGGTACTGAATTTTAGAGATGAGATTCTAAAATAACAATTAAAAATGAGGATGTGCTTTATCTCAGGGTATAATAATAGTACACTTAGGTTGGTTTATCAAAATATTTACATGGGAGACTTTAACAATTTTCTGATTTTCAAATGACATTTGTAACTGTGCAAAATAATTATTTATTCTCTATCTTGAATATGACATCACCACTATTACAGGAGGCTTAGTGAATAGGTATATTTTGATTCCATGACTACCTATTACCTGCTATTTCTTTCCTAACTAGATTCACTGCCTTCAGGTTTTGGTTCCTTAAAAAATAAGATTGTGCTCTGGTTCTCTTATAATACTGATGGTTGCTTCTCCTGTGTGGATGAGTGGATTTGTGGATGCACTTGGAGAGTCTAAAACTTTACTTAGAGTTAAAATAGGTTTTAGAGGTTTTAGTCATATGGTGTCACCATGTGGCCACTTTTTCTGCATGTGGTTGACATGGGAACAGTTAGAGGTTCTGCTTAACCAGTGATGAAGGAAGAATAACCTCTTCCCATCTTCTTCCTGGCCTTTAGTATTTTCACAAAAGCATATGATCCTTGGAGTTTTTTTGCAATTAGAAAGAGAAAATGTAGGCTAATCATATAGCTTGGGCTGAAGTCACCAATTCTGAAATTGCCTACCATGTGCTATCTTGTTATATAGCTGTTTATGCAAGTAATCTGCTGCTTTCTAGCTAACATCTTAAATGATATAACCTTCTTATGTTCAGTGTACATTTTCTCAGTGTTTAATGTTTTTAGTATCACATGGATTTTAGATCCCCATTGTATTAGTCAGGGTTTTCTGGAGACACATACCAGAAGTCTAATCATCTGCCATCTGCAAGCTGGAGGTCTAGGAAAGCTGGAGTTGTAGTTCTAGTCCACATCTGGAGGCCTGAGAACCAAGGAAGGCAATGGTGTAAGTTCCAGTCTAAGTCCAAAGGCCTGAGGACCAGGAGTACTGATTCCCTGGGCAGGAGAAGGTGGATGTCTTAACTCAAGCAGATAGATAATTTGACCTTCCTTTGCTTTTTTGTTTTATTTGAATCCTCAACAGATTTGGATGAAGTCCAGATACACTGGGGAGGGAAATCATCTCTTCTTAGTCTACCAATGCCAATGCTAAATCTCTCTGGAAACATCCTCACTGACACACCCAGAAATAATGTTTTACTATCTATCTGAGCATCCCTTAGCTCAATCACATTGACATAAAAAAAATTAACAATCATTCTGATTATTCTACTCCAGAGTCACACTGATTATTAACTTCCATCATGAAATGTGGTACCCAACATTGAAGAATATACCCTAGGACTTAACCATGATGCTTGATTTTTCCTAGTGTTCTATAAAATTACACGATCAATCTAGCCAACTCCAATAAGCTGTTTGCTATAATGTAGTTTTGCAGTAAAAAATAAACATAAACAATAATTCATCAAGTCTTCATTATGCAATCTGCTGTAAGACTAGATTTTTGTTATTCTATACATTGTTTTAAACAAGTTCATAACACTTGAATGGATTTCCTCTGAAATAAATCAAACCATACAAAGGTAAACTAAAGGTGAACTAATTTATTGCTCAAACATAAATTCTCAAGAAGTAATAATTTATGATAAATTCTTTCAGAATTTTTCACTGCATTTCTTTTAATAAGTGCTTTTAATGGTATATATTTTTTGCAACTTGCTATTTTTCACTTTTAATATGCACTGACAAATTTTCTATATTGATAATTGTCACCGATAGATCTAGTTATATTTCAATTGCTACCTAGTATACCATAAAAATGTTTTCTAATACATTTAACTACTTTGTTGTTGTTAGATATTATAATGTTGTTTTTTTCATTTTTGCTATTACAGTGAAGCATTGTGTACCTGAATGGATATTTTATAATAGATATTTAAAAGAGAAATAATTGGGTCAAAGAATTTGTGCTTCAAAATTTTAAATATTGTATCAGTCATAGTTCAGTAAGAAAACACAGCCACCACAAACATTATGAAAATAGGGTGTTCATTACAACCTATATGAATGTGGGTTGGAATTTTATTTTAAAGTTGAGATTTGTTCTTCAGGAAGATGAATTTTGTTAGCAATTTGATGGATAATATATGTGGAAAATAATTTAGGGTGATTAAAAAACAGGACTATGACTTGATATATTAAAACTGGCAGAAATTATGAAGATATATCAGACATTTTGCAATGGCCAGCTGTGGCTAAAAGATTGATTTTGAGCAATAGATTATATAAAGATATATTAGGTGGATTAATAATGAACAAAAACACAGGACCCGGATTACAGTTTGGATGAAGCATTGCTCATTTAGAGGGAAACAATCTAATAATAGGATAATATGCAAATTGGTCGGGATCAGCAGACTGTGTCCCCACCCCTGGTCAGGCAGCTGTGAGGCCCAGGGTAGGTAGGATAGGATACGATAGGAGGGGATAAGAAAGGAGAGGGAGAGGAAGGCAGGCCTGCATGCAGACAGGCGGAAAGGAGAAACAGAAATACAGAAAGGGAACAAGAAAAATATGCAGGAGTGAAACAGGGAAGGAAATGTGGGGCTGCACACGGGAGGGGGTGGTGACCGCAGGGGTCTGAGAAGCTGTGCCCAGAGAGGGGCGGGGCACAGGTGGCAGGAAGTGGGGAGCCCCACCCAGACACGGGAGGAGGGTGGAGGCCCCCAGCACCGGCTGTTGGGGCAGAAGGGTAGACAGTGTGAGACCTTCCAGGTGGAGGCGCTCCTGCTTCGCAGCAGCAGTGCCCAGGCCTCAAGGGCCTCAGCCACCCTCGCTGGGCCGGGCACCCCATGCTGGGAGGGGTGGCGCAGCTTAGCTGGGGTGGAGTCAGACACTAAGGAGGGTACTGCTTTCGTCCCCAAGGGCTGGACCCCAAAG
>NW_005871101.1:4845024-5008047 GCF_000147115.1 Myotis lucifugus
CCTCCCCTTCGCCCCCTGCTCCCCCATGCACAAATTTCATGCACCGGGCCTCTAGTAGACTATAAAGCTTAGGATGAGCTCATATTGTGAAGGATGTGGTGGAAGACTAGTTCTGTTTGCAGGCTGAAGAATGGGTGGTAGCAATGGAAATGAACAGGTTGAAGCTAATTTGAGATCACTGAGGTGAAATCTACAGTTTAGCATGTGAAAGGACTCATAGAGTGTTTCAAGGAAGAGCCACAATTTTCTGTGCATCTACTGATGCAAATTTGCCACCAGCAACAGCGGTTAGCCTGGAAGTGAGCATCTAAAAAGATTATAAACCATTGCCTTCTGTTTATAAGTCCATAAGCACGATTAAAATAGCTGAAACAGAAACCAAATGAGAAATAAGGGTTAAGAACTTTATCTGTTGTCCAGACATCTGTATCCTCAGCAAGCTGTCAAAAGAAATGCTGCCTTGGAAGCCAAAGTCACCCAGGGGGCTAATCAGCTTAAACACATGACAAAAGCCATAGACAATTCCAAAGTGCTAACAACGTTAACTAACAGTCTGCCTGCCAAGGCTTCGCACATCACTGCCAAAAGAAAAAGAATGCATCCCTCTGCTGAGTTCTTTCCCCCTTTGTTTTTCTTCCCCTCCCGTGCCCCCCTTCCCTTTCAACAATCCTTGGAGAAGACAGTAGTAGAGAAGAACCTGAGAACACTCCATCTGGTGAGAGAGGCGAGGTTCACAAGCTTCGGCTGGTTTGGGTGCCAAAGACAGGTAGTTAAGAGGCAAGTCCTGAATGTTTGGGAATACAGTGCTGTTTCACAAAGGTTTCCTGGCCCCAAGTCACACTTTCCGTTTGCCTTCTTTTCCATTTCTCTTCTTTTCCATTTCTGGCAGTGTGAGGGCTTAAGGACTGTTCACAAGTTACTTAAGAATCACTCTTCTTCCTGACTCCTGATCTCTCTGATGTTCATATTAAAAACTCATAAAGGTCGTGTGTGTGGCTGTATTTCACTCTTATCTTTCGCCATCAGGTTTTAATGGGAAACTAACTGGTAAAGAGCAAGGATGAATTAAAGTGTGCATGAGCCATTACTCTGGGGCTATTATTCCCCTGTCTTCTTGTCACTCACTGGTTAGATTTCACTTCATTTCCTGCACTTTTCAATTGACAGGAACAATGAGGTCATGACACTGTAATCTTGATTTTTCTGAACATGACATTTTGTGTTGGTAACGTTATTAGGTGCTTTATTTGCAGGTGGTTCATCTTATATCTTTGGTCTTCTCTAAAGTCTCAATTTGTCCATCTAATAATTAAAAATGTGGTTTTGTGAGACCTTTCTGCCCTTTTTAATTTAAAATTATCTTGAGATTAGCCTTTGTTCATTTATACGTAGGTGTGTGGAGCATATTTCCAATTTGCAGTTCAAATACATATTTTCTTAGTTTGCTGCCAGAATGTAGTCAATAGTGTTGTTATGATGTGCACTGTGATCTTATTGAAAGGAATTTTAGGAATTTGGGGGATAAAATAGGCAGTTTTAGGGAGTTTCAGGAATAAAGAGGGTCCATGGGGGAGGAAGTCATAGGTGAGGGTTTGGAACTGACAAAAGGCATACATTCACAGAGAGAGAAAAAAGGTGCCACAGGATAAGGGGAGAGGAAGACATCCATTCACAGAAGATAGGGACAAGCCACAGGGTATGGGGAGAAGGAGGAAACAAACTTTCACAGAGGATAGAGAAATGCTGACAAAGGGGAGAAAGAGGAAAACAGATTTTCACAGGAGACAGAGAATTCTACCACTGAAGGGGGCGAAAAAGAGGGGTTTGGGTTTTGAAGCTGACATTCTGCAAAAGAGTGACCATTTGGAAAGGAGTATCAAGAGACAAAGAACTATAGCCTTTATAAACCTTAGCAAAAAGGAGCTTACTGGGTTACCTCTTTGGAACCCACCTGTTATGTAGGACTCTGTATTTGCTTCCAATAAATTTCCACTTTTCTTATGTACCACCTTTTGTCCATGGTTTCTTTGAATCCATCTGGACAAGGACCCAGCAAAGTAATCACCCATGAATCCTGCTCAGGAAAAACCACCCAACTCATTATGAACACCATTCACTCATTTGGAATCTTCTGTTTACTCAAATAGTATTTATTTAGCTCCCACTATGTGCCATGCACCATTGTAGGCACTAGGAATTCCATAGCAAATAAAAGACAAAAAAATTAATCCTTTCTTTCATGAATCTTAGTTTTTATATATAGAGAGATAATAAGTGTTGTAAGTGTTGTGAAAGGGGTGTAGTGAGCCACAGGAAAAGTCAGAGAAGGTCTGTCATTTTTAAAAAGGAGGTCAAGAGAAAGTCCGATTGGGAAAGTTAAGTTTGAGCAAAAATTTCACAGTTGAAAGATCAAGCCATATGATCACAAGTTAAGATCAAAGGAGGCAAGAGCATACGATGGAGTAAAGGCATTCCAGTCCAGAGGGAGCAGCACACTGGAAGGCTCTGAGGGGGAGCAATGTGTTCAGAGGACAGCAGGGAGGCCAGTAGATCTCCATGGAGGGAAGGAGGGAAGAGGTAGAAATAAGAGAAGGATAAGAGGGAACAGGAGAAGGCAGGGAACAGGCTGAGTAGACGTTTTCAAAATGTTGGCATTTATTCTGAAAGAGAAGACATTGGGAGTGTTTAAGCCAGAGGATTTACATGATCAGACTTATGTTTGAAGAGATCATTTGTTCTGGCTTTTGAGTTGACAATGGATTTGGATTTGCAATGGAGAATGTGAGGAAAGCAATTAGAAGGATCTCTGTGCTCTCTTTCCAATATGTGATCTCCTCTGAGCACACAGAATTAATCTGGCTCTAATATTTTCAGATCCGTCATGGAATTGCAGTTAGGGGTGAACAGACCAGCAGGGATAGGGCAGTTGGGCAACCAAGCTGGCAGAGGAGGGCAATTGTGGACAATTGGGCTGGCAGGGGAGCAGTGAGGCATTGATCAGGCTGGCAGGGGAGTGGTTGGGGGTGATCAGGATGGCAGGCAGAAGTGGTTAGGGGCAATCAGGCAGGCAGGCAGGCAGGCAGGCAGGCAGGCAAGCGGTTAAGAGCCAGCAGTCCCAGATTGTGAGAGGGATGTCCGACTGCTGGTTTAGGCCTGTTCCCTGTGGACCGGCAGTCAGACATCCCCCAAGGGGTCCCAGATTGGAGAGGGTGCAGGCTGGGCTGAGGGATTGAGGGACACTCCCCCTGGTGAATTTCATGCATTGGGCCTCTAGTATAAAGAATATTATTAGGCAATATTATTCTGTCATTCCAATTTGTGGATTTAGAGAAGGTATAGACAATTATAAGAAAAGGAGGAAGAAGCTTATGGAGTTTAAATATAGTGCATGCTACAATCCAGAAGTGTTTGTATTCAAAAGTAAATTGCTAGAGAAACCCAAGGCTTTAAAAATATTTTTTAAAAATTATTTTGTGCCTCTTTGGTTGAAAGCCCTAATTCATGAGATGCCCATTTGGGGAACTAAAATCACATTCCCTTTTAGAGTTGCATTTGGCACTAGAGAATTAAGAAGCTAAATAAGCCTGGCTGGTGTGGCTCAGTGGTTGAGCATCGACCCATGAACCGGGAGGTCACAGTGTGATTCCTGGTCAGGTCACATGCCTGTGTGGTGGGCTCGATCCCTGGTAGGGGGCATGCAGGAGGCAGCGGATCCATGTTTCTCTCATCAATGATATTTCTATCTCTCTATCCTTTTTCCTTCCTCTCTCTGAAATAAAAACATAAAAAATAAGCTAAAACAAAATTTAGAAGAAAATCTGGGAACTATTTTTTTTACAGGACTTGCTTAAGTTAAAGACTTCATGGGAAAAATAGAGCATAAAGATTCACATCTTGGTTTATTCTGGGCAGGCATAGTATCAGATACTCCACCAAATTACTTCAGAACAGGTGGTTCAAGCTTAGTTTCTCAACAAGCTGTTATTTTCTACATGAACTGACCTACCAATCTGTGTTGTTATTTTTAAATTTTAGTAAAAAGTATAGCTGTTGTTGAAACTTGACATGAAATTTGCAAAATATCTGAGTTGTAGTGTTCCCTGTATTGTATTGATTAGATAAAAAGTATGTTCCAAATTTATCACATATATTGCCATGGGAATACAAAGAATAAGCTAGGAGCTCTGCCCATAAGCGGTTTACGGTGTGGAAGAGACACAGATAGAAATAAGAATCCATTCAGAGTATTAAGTGCTAAAGTAGAGTTTTGAGGAAAGACTTTGTGATCATGCAAATGAAGAGGATACACCAAGTAACTCTGCTTGGGTAAGTCAGAACGAAATTACAAAATTGCTACTTATACCATTCTATGAGTTTGTGCTTCATTCTTTAGGCAAGCAGAGAAAGATAAGAGAGGAGTTTTCTGAAAGGTAACAAAAATGCTATTTACCTTTTAAAAATATAGCTCAGTTGACCTATGAACCAGGAGGTTACAATTCCTCCATTCCTGGTCAGGGCACAAGTCCAGGTTGCAGAAGGGAGCCCATCAATGTTCTCTCCCATCATTGATGTTTGTATCTCTCTCCCCCTTGCCCTTCCTCTCTGAAATCAATCATATATATTGATTTGGAGCTCTAACTTACACATTATTAAAGAAAAATGTAAGAAAAAAAGAGCACTACTTTTGAGGTCAAATGTCCTAGATGTGCATAAGGTTTCAATATAAATTGCTTACTTTGAAGATAAATGAGCTAACCTCTGTGAGTCTATTCTTTTAGCTGTACTTGGGAAATACATTGCCTCATTTAAAGATTCTTGCTGTAAGGATCAAATTAAATGCACATTATATTGGTCAGAATACAAAGCCCCCTGAAATCGCAGGGGTATATAACTAGCACAGTGGGTGGAAGCTTTGCTCTACACAGTCATTGCAGAATCATGCTGCTGGTAGCTATGTTGTCTTGTGGATAAACCTTCTGGTAGGTGTAGAAAGCAGCTTCTAAATTGGCCTTCTAGGATCCCCACTTTCTGATATCAATGGCCTCATGAAATACCCTCCCCTTGATCAACTTGCCTCTAACTGTCGGCTATGACAATGTGGAAGGCAAGCCACATTTAGTATTGGGTTTCAAATAGTTGTGGTTTCTGTTGTACAAGTGAACTCTCCCTTACTGGCTTTGACAAAGCAAGCTACCATGCTGAGAGATCCTTACAGTAAGGAACTGTAGGTAGCCTCCAGCCAATGGCCAGCAAAGAACTGAAGTCTCATTTCAGCAATCATGAAGATACTGTATCTTGCTAATAACCACTTAAGTGGGATTATTGGTAGATCTGTCACCATGGAAGCTTTAAATTGAGATTCCCGTCACCAGTTGACATCTTTATTGCAACCTTGTGAAACACCCTGGAACAAAAGACCCAGCTTCCAGGGGATTCCTGACCACCAGAGACCAGGGAATAAATAAGTGTGTGTTGTTTAATGCCACTAAATTTTGGGATGATTTGTTATGCAGCAACAGATAACCGATACAGTATTACTGAAATTATTGAAACATCGGGTTCTAGAATTTAAATATTTTCCCCTGGAAATAAGGAAGATTGTGTCTACTGAAAGCCCTTTTCTGGAAATAGTTACAAAGACCTACCTAAAGGCAAAAAGGTTAGGAAATGTAAGAGATCCCATAGAATGTCTGGTGTGCAATTCTCCATCACAGACAACTGGAAAACTCCACACACATTAATTTTTTAAAATTTTATCTTTATGTTGAAAGTCTTACAGATATCCCATGTTTTCCCCATTGACTCCTTCTAGCCCACACCAGCCCCCTTCCCAATCATATCCTAATATGCAACCATTGAAATAGGAATTGATACAATCACTAGCCCATGATTTATCTCCTCTTTTTTCAGCAACATCATAAAGTTAATATATTGAAATGTTTGCTGCTATTTGAATATGATATTTAAAGTATTTTCATTTATTAAACTACTGTTTAAATTTCATTCTCTCATAACACTATTCTGGGTAACATATTATGTGTATTCATTTTATAGATATTGGACAAGCCTGAAGGGGTTAAAGATCTTGCTCAGATCTCAGAGCCAGAATGGAGCTTCGAACTTAGGTCCTCTTCCTAAAAATCCTGCACTTTCTTCTTTATGAAGGACACATTAGTTGGTGATTTTAAAGTGATAGATTAGAAAGTGAGGTCTTCTAAACAGGATGTATGCTTGCCAAAGAAACCCAAACTGCTAACTTGGATGGGTGGTGTGACAGATGCTGTAAAATGATGACTATTATGACTGAATCTTTAGTAAAATGTGCAATTTTAACAGTGGCGGGGCTACGATAATCCATGCTTTAAAAATAGAATTAGTAAAATCTCTCTCTCTCTCTCTCTCTCTCTCTCTCTCTCTCTCTCTCTCTCCATATATATATATATATATATATATATATATATATATATATATATATAGTTCATGGTACATTGCTTGTAAGGAGAATTCCTGGACTTTATTGCTGCAACAGACTACCTTGCTGTGAGACCTTTGTCTCCATACTTGACTGATCTGCACCTCAGACAACCCAGATGGAATGATGGGGAAGAAGCCAGAACTCACTGAAAACCAGACATTGTATTTGGGCTGTTAATTCCTAAGTAAATGAATTATAAAATAATGTTAAAAAGAGTATGCATTTGAAATATTCTGTCAAGATTCATTTTGACCCATGTTAAAGAAAAAATAACATTAAATTAAAATCTATCTATCTATCTACCTATCATCTATCTATCTATCATCTATCATGGATATATTGAGAGAGAGAGGAAGAGAGAGAAAGTTGTGAATTCTACATGGCAAAAATGTGAATACAATGGCAATCGTAACATAGAAATAATGTGACTTTTTTTTTAATTCCTTAGTGAGACAAGTATTTAACCTTTATTTGGGGGAAGAAAGGTAAGTTTTTACTTCTAGATACTGCCTTTTAGAAGGTATTTAGCTCATGTTAATATATATAGAAACAACAATTAAGGTACTAAAAATGATTTGAGTTATCTATATATAGATATAAAAGGCTAACATGCAAATTGTCCCCTTGGGAGTTCAACTGGGAGACCAGGAGTTCGATTGCTCACTATGATGTGTGCTGACCACCAGGGGGCAGCACGGAATGAAGGAAGGCCCCAGCCGGCCCTGATTGCCAGTCAGGCTTAGGGATCCTACCCATGCACGAATTTTGTGCACCAGGCCTCTAGTTAATCATAAAGAAAAATATTTTCTAACAAGGGAATAAAGAAACAAGTAAACCTCAAAGAAAGAAGGAAACCTATCATTTTCAATAATACAACTTTAAGAGAATTTGTCACTTACATGTCATACAGATGAAAGGACAAACACAATTCCGGTGTAGAAAAGCCTGTCATCAATCAACATGTGCCATTAAGTCTTGCTTCTCTTATATTTCTCACACCGTACTAGAAACATGGGAATGTCTAGTGAATGTAATTAGAGAAAAATTTGAAGGCATTGGAAATTCAAATCACCTGCATTCCAGGCCTAGAGGTATACTGACAGTGAAATCCCAGATTGGGCAAAATTAGTAAAAACAGCTACATTTTGAATTGCATGAATCAAACCAGGGATTCTGTGGGTAAAAAAGCAGAAGATAATTTTGTCCTCAAGAAAGCCTCCTCTTTGGCCTGAAAGTTCCAATGTCAGCTGATCTGGAAATGGGATGCTGGTGGTGGCTCAGGAATATTTCAAGAGTTCTTGAGAGATCACACTATACTAGTTTAAAGTAACTAGATATAGGAATTCTTAAATCAGCCAAACAATTCTGCTTAGTGTCCATTTCCTTGTCATGAGAAGAACCACTCTAGATCAAGCCACAGTGGCTCTCATAGTTTCTACACTGCCTACAGCTAAGTTATACTCTACATTACAATAAGTTAAATTTTGAAAATGAAAATCTGACTATGCCATTCCCCTGCCTCTCAGGAGGTAAATTGAACCCCATTTTCACGGCTTATATAGCACTGCTTGGTTTTCTCCTACTTTTTTCTCCATTCTCATTGGTGATGAGACTGTCCTTGTCTCTTCTTCTTCCCTTTCCAAACACTCTGATTTCTTAGACATCCATAGTTTCCCTTAGCCTTCTCTTTTCCACCAGAAATATTTTATTCTCTTGTGCAACACAAGGCAAATCCTTCCCCTGGCCTCCATAGGAACAATCTCTTTTCTTAAAATCTCTCATTTTAACACTTGCAAATACTTGCCATAGATGTGATGAGAACTTTTTGTATGATTATGCTTTGAAATATGCGGGCAAGACTCAAGTCTTGTTCCATGTTAAAAATTAAAATTAAAAGCATATTAATTAATTATTGATTAACTAATAATTAAATATCAATTAATTAATTGAATTAGCATTTCTAGTTCTATAGACTTTAAGCTCTTATGAGAACTATGTCTCTACAATTTACTCAATGTTACACAAAAATTAAATTGAAAAGTAAATTAGAGAATGAATAGAACCATATGTAATACAGAGTGCTTGAATAAAATGGAATCATAGAACAGTACTTATAGAGGTGGTTCAATAAACATATAGTTGGGAAAATCTTTTTAAAAATATATATATCTACACTAATAAAAGAGAAACATGCAGATTGATGTCACTCTGCTACCCCCACCAGCCAATCAGGATGGGTATGCAAATTAACCCAACAAAGATGGAGGTTAATTTGCATATGCAGGCACTGAATGAAGACTGAAGATGACTGAAGACTAAAGACGACTGAAGACTGAAAACGACAGAAAACTTTATGACTCCGTTTGATATTATCAGTGGGACTTTTGCTGTTGCATCACTGATGACAGAGATTTTACATCAGGTTTATATTTCATGACCTTCAGAGATATGCATGAGCTACTACTTTCACCCATCAGGCTAATCCTATTACTAGACTTAACAAAATTCATCTCTGAGAACAAAGATTCACAAGCATATGTGGATGAAACCAAAACACTGGTCGGATCTAGGAAGGCAGGGAGAGTTAAGGCAGAGGCATAGAAATTGCTCTTCCCCTCTCTCATCAATCCATGTCTATGGTCTTTAAGATAACTTGTTATGTAAAATTATTTCTTTATCTAAGATGCACCTACATTGAATTTATCTGAAAAATAAAAAAGTTGCTATTAAGAAAAAAATTGTAAATGGAAGATTATAAGAGAGGGTTTCACGTGCCAGCAAAAGTTACTGGTGTGCCATGTTTGGCACGAGTGCCAGGGGTTGCCCACCCCTGCCCTAGAAACAGTATCAGTGAAGAAATTGCTTCAGCATATGTCTGAGATTTTTCTGCTTATGGATTCCTCTAGTATTTTTATGGTTTCCCCTTATGTTTAAGTCCTTTATCCATTTTGAGTTTATTTTTGTGAATGGTGTAAGTTGGTGGTCTAGTTTAATTTTTTTGCATGTATCTGTCCAATTTTCCCAACACCATTTATTGAAGAGGCTGTCTTGACTCCATTGTTTGTTCATGCCTCCTTTGTTGAATATTAATTGAGCATAGTGGTTTGGGTTGATTTCTGGGTTCTCTATCCTATTCCATTGATCTATATGTCTGTTCTTGTGCCAGTACCAGGCAGTTTTGAGAACAGTGGCTTTGTAATACAGCTTGATATCTGGTATTGAGATCCCACCTACTTTGTTCTTTCTCAGGATTGCTGCAGCTATTAGGGGTCTTTTTTTATTCTAGATGAATTTTTGGAAAGTTTGTTCTAGGTCTGTGAAATAATGCCATTGGTATTTCAATGGGGAGTGTATTGAATATATAGATTGCTTTGGGTAGTATGGACATCTTGATGATGTTGATTCTACCAATCCTTGAACACGGTATGTTCTTCCATCTGTTTATGTCTTCCTCTATCTCCTTTTTCAGTGTCCTGCTGTTTTCTGAGTATAGGTCTTTTACCTCCTTAGTCAAGTTTATTCCTAGGTATCTTAATTTTTTTTGGTGTGATGGTAAGTGGGATTGCTTTTCTAGTCTTTCTTTCTGTGAGTTCATTATTGGTGTATAGAAATGCCATAGATTTCTTGGCCTTTAATTTTTTATCCTGCTACATTGCTGAATTCATTTATTAAGTCTACTAATTTTTTGATGGAGTCTCGCAGATGACATGATACTGTACATAGAAAAAATATATTTTTATTGTATTCAGAGAAGAGGGAGAGAGAGAATTTTTAAGTTTAGAATGCCGTAGCCAGCTGCCCTGCTCACAGAAGACTTCCTCACTAGTATGTCTATACTTATGGCCCTCTGCTTTATACCTGACATCACACAGGTGGGTCCTAAACAGATCCCTAGGTCTCATACATGTTCCTACTCTATGAGATATGAAAAGTACATCTCACGATGATTAATGGTGCAGAGAGGAGGATGGTGTGGTAGTAAGCCCACTGAACTGACCATCAGAAAACCTAGGTTCCAGTTCTGGCTGTGAGAAGTTCACTCAATAAAGTACTTATTACAGTTATTGACATTAAGTAAGGAGAAAAATATCATTAGCTAATATAATTATCACTTAAGCTGTCTGTAAAATGATCAATTTTACTTCAATGACTAAAATGCTGAAAGTCTTGGCAAAAAATCAAAGAACCTGTAGGGGGTAAGTGAGCGGATATTGACAAGGAGAGAACTTGTTGCTTACTATTAAGTGGTACACAGAGTAAATATTCCTCAGTCAGTTCAAGGTGATTTTGAAAATCAGTAACAAAGGGAACAGGAGAAAATTATTTTCTCATTGACAAAGAAAATTAGGTGACATCATTCAACCTGGTGTACTGCTAAATGATAGAGTAGGAGAGCGATTTAAACATTCAGTAACTATGCACAGTCGCTGGTTGTATACAACCAATGCGTCTTTGATCACACAATCATTTTTATAGCCATAGTGAAGAGGAGTTTGTATCCCTTCGGAGACATACTCTTCATCTTTGGTATCCCAGATACCCTGGTTTTATTTACATTCCTCAAAGGCATATTACTCCTTCAGAGCCTTTCCATATGCTAATCTCCCCTGCCAGGAAAATTTCTCTCCTACTCACAATCTTTCTTCCTAACTAATAAAAACCCACTCACCTTTCAATCTCAGCAAAGATGTCATTTTCCCTAGAAAGCCCTTCCCTTTCAAATGACCTCAGATAAGACCGAATCCTCTTACTCCAGTTTTATGGCTCCTTATCATCTTCCTTCCTAGTATTTATCTTTTTTCCAAGTATATACCAGATGTCCATTTTTATTAGAGTTAGTTGGCACCTCCTGTAAGACAGAAAGCTCCTTCAACATCATCTTGCTCACCTTGTCATCCAAGGAGGCCCAGCACACAAGGCCTGGCAGATAATTGTCACAAAGTATGTGTATGAATGACTGTATGAATGAATTCCAGAATCCAAACTAACAGTCATGGAGTTCTTCTATATTTTAACCCTCAACCTGAGGAATAACCAAGTAAAATCAGAGGCCATAACCATTTCACCAATCAAATAGGAACTCTTCAAAAGTGGCTTTACCACAATGTCTGCTGTTGGTGACTTGCATTTGTTATGTGTTTCAAAGCTCATATCTGATGCTTTGGATATCTACAAAATATCACTGACATGGACGCTTTGCATCACAATTGAAGTTCTGATATTTAGCAGGATTTGCTGACTGCCAACAATGTATAGGGCAAAGGTGAGAAGATGACTTGTATCCCCAGTGTTTGTTCAGGTTGCTGACTTGGGCAACCAGCAGTGGAGCCCCACACTGTGGCCTGAGCCAGGGGTGTGGCAGAGCCAGGAGGGCAGGGCCTCACTCCACAGAAATGCAAAAGGAGGCAGTTCAGGGAAGAAAGCTCCAGAGACCTCATGAGGAATAGAAAATTCAGGTGTGAAGCAAGGATGAAGGGTCAGTGCATAAACTAGAAATGAAATAGGAGGCCAAGAGTCAGAATACCTGGTCAACCAGGGTTCTGGAAAAAGCAGACATGAAGAAAGAAGGGAATAAAAGGTCTAAATGTAGTCACTGAGGACAAGGCCAACACAAGCAGGTTTTGGAAAATTTTTAAATTTAAAATTTTGATTTTGTTTGTCTTATATCTGTCAGATTCTCCTAGGTCTTGATCTGCTGTATACCTGTGCCAAGCCCAACCTAAGCTCCCAGGACCCCTAGAGCCCATTTTCTGGGCTTTGTTGGATAGTTATAGAAATAAGAGAAGTTCAGTCACATAGATAATTCCAAGTTTTTGCACAGTTTACCAGCTCCTCTCTCACAGGTATAAACTTGTCCTAGGATCTCAGTTTAGATGTATTATCTAGTCATATTTGAATAAAAAAAGATACGAATTTCTTGTAAACAGGTTTTTAATGACTAGTGATGTAGATTGACTGTCATATAGTCAGAATCTTAGTGACTTTGTGAAATTAATGTTTTTTTAAAAACTTTTCAGAGTAGAATGCACACTGCAATATAATGGACCTCTCAGTATCCATCTCCAGCTTCAATACTTATCAAGGTTCCATTATTCTTGCTTCATTTAATATTTCACTAGCATTTCCTTTGAGGTTGCAATGGGATCTTTGCTGCGGCCCATGCGAAATGTGAGTGGAGAAGCCCTGTGAATGGAGACTTCTTTCCACAGTGTGCAGAATGCTCCAGAGGGATTTACTTGAATGAGCATAGTGCCTCTTAGATGAAGGCAGGATTAAGGGATTTTCTTCAAAAGTAAGAGTCTCTAACATCTTAAATCATGTCCTTTTGAAATGTGTGCTGCCAGGGGAAGAAAAATGAGGGTGTTGCTTTTAGTGAACCAATATTCTTCCTGGTGAATACCAATTCTGTGCATTTAAAAAATAATAAAACATTAGGAATCATATCTTTTTCTACGAATTAAATATGTTCCTACAAAGCTAAACACAAAATCCAAAATCCAAAAATAAATGCATTTTTGTGGAGAAAAAAAGTCCTTACCTATTCATCCATCTATCTATGTATCTATGTACCTATCTATCTTTTTAAAAATATATATATATTTTTATTGATTTCAGAGAGGGAGAAGGAGAAAGAGATAGAAACATTAATGATGAGAGAGAATAACTGATTGGCTGCCTCCTGCACGCCCCCACTGGGGATTGAGTCCCCAACCTGGATATATGTCCTTGACCAGAATTGAACCTGGTCAATGCTCTATCCACTGAGCAAAACCGGCTAGGGCTCTATCTTTAAGACAACTCTGTACTGAGTTCTTCAGGACATCACCAAGGAATAATGTCCATGTTTTATAATATCTCATTTCCATTTTCCTTTGTACCTTTGCCAGTGAACACAGAGTCTGGTACATAGCAGGTGTTTCATAAGTGTCAGTTGAATTAATTTAATTTGTTTTCTTGAATTGAAATTCTTTCATTTCTCAACCGACTCTCCCCACACTGAGCAGCCTCCTCACTACCCCATTCTGTTTCTAGAGGGATAAGTCCCTACCATAGCATAAAGTTACAGTCTCTTCCATCATAATATGATGATGATAATGATGACAATGATAGGATGATGTCTTCCTTCTCTTTCCCCCTGATTTGTTCTGTAAAGGAAATATAGTCAATGGGAAAGAACTCAAGACAGGAAATGTCTGAAATATTTCTTTCTACTAATAAAAAAAGCCTTTGCTGTACTGCTTTACATAACCTTACTGCCTCTTAGAAATCAAGTTGAAATTTGTCATGGGATGTGTTAAAGCCCTGTGGGAAGGGAGATGTTTCAATAGATTCTGCTCAAAGTGACTTTTTTTATTTCTTGAACATCTTTGTTGTGGTAGTGACCCTGACCAAAAAGGAGGATCATTTCTTTTCTTGTCCTTTTTAATGAGGTGTAGATAGACTAACTTTTGGATACTAGCAAATAGGAATTGAAATATTTTTCATCACAATTACTCTTTGTAGTCAGAGAAGGTAGATATTTGGTAAATCAGAAGTAAAGGGTCTCATTTATAATTTATTTGATACAAAGATGGTTACTCATATTGTCCTCTCTCCTCCACTTAAGCACATAGATTTTCTTGTTTAAATTATTTTAAAGTGGATGAAAATTTTTTGAATGTTTAGGAATTTGTAGTAATATATTGCAAAATGTATGATGAAGTATTTTAAAAGAAACTGCAGAGATAAGTAATTATTTATACTTGACTACAAATGCTGATTTTTTAAAAATTCAAGTATTCACTGATCCTCGTGAAGGAAATAATTACTTCTTTTTGGAATTACCATGACTAACTTTGCTTGAAAAATTGCTATGAGCTAGATTTTTAGGAAGCACAAGTTCTAAGCATCTATAAATTAGGCCCTCTGAGATTTTTAGGGTACTTATAAAATATTCTGTGTTGGAAACATTAAACTTTTTTCTTAAAGCTTTGAATTTTAATCTAATTCATGTTAGAGTCTTAAAAAGAAAGAAAGCTCTTTTTCCACCCAATTTTCTTCATTCCTTTCTGTAGATGTCACTGTAGCATAACAAAAAGAAAGAGGCCTTCTTTTCTTCTGAAAATATATGAGTTCTACATGCAAATGAAAGAAAGTGATGATTTGATTTATTATGCCAGGGTTGTCATATCAACAATAAGGTTTCCAAGCAACTAGCAGAATAAATTATTTTATAGATTTAGTTGCTTAGCCTCATAAAATGGACCAAATGGAGGAGGCTTTTTTCACCCGTGATTATGTGGTAATTAAAAAAAAAGTCATTACACAAAATTATGCATTAAATTTACATTGCTAAGAAGAGTTCAAAATGAATCATGTGACTATAATCAATGTAAAAGACTTAATGAAGATTTGTTGCTTACAAGGAAGTACCCGGTATTGTTGTTTGATGTTTACATATTTTTAATAATTGATTTCTAGGGACTATATCATTATTTGTGTAAAGTTGCTCCAAATTTACAGTTTAAAGCAGTGATGGCGAACCTTTTGAGCTCAGCGTGTCAGCATTTTGAAAAACCCTAACTTAACTCTGGTGCCGTGTCACATATAGAAATTTTTTGATATTTGCAACCATCGTAAAACAAAGACCTATATTTTTGATATTTATTTTATATATCTAAAGGCCATTTCAGAAAGAAAAATCAACCAAAAAAATGAGTTCACGTGTCACCTCTGACACGCGTGTCATAGGTTCGCCATCACTGGTTTAAAGAGAGTAACTTATGCAGCCCTTACTATTGTGCCTTTTAAACACTCTTCAGAATCACCTCTCAGAACCCTCTGCTTTTTCTATTAGAAAGGGTGCCTTTGAATCCTCTACATATGCAAATAGGCTGTACCAGTCCTTGAAAAGGCTTCCAAAAAGTGACTGAACATATTAGAAAATAAAGCATTGACTTGTTTTTATACAATTGCCCTGGGGATGTTTCAGACTTGTTAGACATTCACCATCCATATTCTCAAAACATCCTTGTGTGGTGCAAGCACTTTCATTGCTACTTCTGAGCTACTGGGGAAAGCCTGGCCTGAATGTAACAAAACTAGTCCCCCACTCCCACCTTTTCCTTTATTAGAACTTTTTCTAAGATGTGTGATTTGCTCAAATAGCTGATGATATGAAAAAATATATATATACCAAACTTCTCAGCGTAAGCAAGGAAAGTAAACCTGCTATGCAGTCCCAGGACAAGATCCTCTATATCCATCCATTGTATCCACCCATGTACCACAGATACCTGTGTTGATGGAAAGGACTGCCGATAGGAAGCAACCTTTCTCCTTTGCTTTACTAAAGATGCCTTTTCATCTCACTTTGTTTGCTTTCTTTTTGAAATATTATTTCCTTCACACACCCATAGACTGCATATAACCAAAGAATCAGCAAAAAGCACTTATCTTAAAAAATTACTAAGCGGCCATAGCACCCAACTGGATTATCCGATCTGAAAAAGTTGATGAAAATATAGCTATGATTTTCTGAGCTGTGTGGGAAAGGACATTTTCCCTGACCAATTCAGATGCATTTGCTCCATTATTACCAACATCTTTTATACCTTTATAGACATTTGAGAGAGTCAGCAAGTGGAAGGAAACTACATTTCTCCCTTCAAATGACATCGTCCTAATATTATGATGCTTGCAACACAGTTGACAAGTAGAGCTGCTTCTGCATCTCAGTCCAGCTTGAGACTACCGGTGTTTCCTGCCTTCTTATTTTGTTTTATTCAAGTCACCGATGCCTCAGAAAAAAAGAAAAATCAATTTTGAGATTCATGACAGCGCTACAGATTCCCAGGCATGACAATAAACATCCTTTCCATACTGTGCTTGCTTTTTTGTTACCTGTTGATGCTCTACTTCATTGCTTTTCTATCTGATTTTCAATAGCCTGCTCTTAGGCAAATTTTCCCTGTTATCTTTCTGGGGAAGTCAATCTATTTTCATCTTCTCCTGTCACAGAAAACAAATGGGCAAATTTTCAAAGAAACTTACTCAGTCTACTCCTTCTTTTCTGTACTTTTTTATATAACATCTCTGTTTGTAAAATCATGTCTTTGATTTCTTAATGGAACGCACAAGTGGCCACATGTGCTATTCCAAATACAAACACCCCGGGTCTGTAATTACTTCTGTGAAATAGGTGGAGGATTTGAAAAAGTACAAGAAGGGCTTTCTTCTTTTTTTCCTCCTCCCCTCCCACCCCACCCCCGCCAGTATAATTTCCCTTAGGTCTTGGTGAGACCATCTTGATTGATGTTTGTCAAAGCTGAATGTACATGCCAATTGCCTGGGGACCTTATTACAGGTGTATTCTGATTCTGGGGGTCCTTGGAGGGTTTGAGGCCTAAAATTCCCTGTTTCCATCCAGCTCCCAAGTGAGGCCTGTGGGTTTTGATTTACAGGCTGCACATTCTGTAGCAAAGCTTTAGAGCATGTCTACCTTGCAGGTGAAAAGCTGGAGCTTAGAGTGCTGAATGAAGTACCAAATATCTTTTTATAGTTTATTACTAAATCAACTCAGAACTTCAGTATCCCAAAGCAAGAAAATATATGCTTTTTTTTCCGTGCAGGCTACATCAAAAGATGGATAGATGCCTTCCCTCTCTTAGAATCAGTTCTTTTTTGCCCTTCTCTATATAAGCAGTTTAAGATTCTTTCCTCATTATGAATGTTTTCATGTTTATTTATCAATAAAACTGACATAGAAGAAAATTAAAATATAATGTTTTTAAAGCTGAGAGCTATTGTTTCCCTTTCATCTAAAAGACAGAGGCTTGGGAGAAATAAGGGAACTTATCTTCAAGTAATTACAAACTACTTGACAATAGAGGCAAGAATATTTTAACATCAAAAATTTATTGCTATGTTTTAATATGAGCTTTTTCTAAATATGAACTTTCCAATAGTAAAGTAAGTGCAATCAAACAGATGGGATAAGGCATTGGTGGTGAAGCAATTAATTTTCTTTGAGGATTCATTTTGCTGGCAGGGAAAAGCCAGTAATTTAAAAGCATGAATGCTGTTCTCAGTGTCACTTAAAGAAAACCCTGACATTTTGAAAATAAAAATGTTCTGTGCTGAAGAGAATCTGCTGTTGAAACCTTCTCTCATCTATAATATTTTCTGCTGTGGTTAGGCAAATGTCCCCTTACTCCCAGTTTTCTCAGACGAAGTAGAAATTCCTATGCTGGCTATCCTACATGGAATATATTAGGACTTTGTACCCAGGGAACCTTAGTGGTTGGCATGTAGTCATTAACCAATCACTGACACACAATCTTAAAAATGAAAATCAATAAGAGATTGAAATTCCCCAGGTAAATAATTTGCTTGTCATAGTGAAACCAAAATGTGGGGGTTTGAGTCTGAGTTCGTTGTCTTGCAAAATCGAAGAATGAAGTCACGGACAAAAACTGTTATTGGAACCGAAGTTTATTGAGAGCATCCATGTGAATTAAAGTCCATTAGTCCATGTGTTGAGTCCCACTGGCCATAAGCCACGTGGGCACCGGGGAGCGCATCTCCTGCCATTAATCCAAGAACCTAGTCTGCCTGGGAGATAGAGGAGGAAGTGCACACGCTTTTTCGTATATATGCTTGTTAGTTCTTGATTGGTCCTTTCAAAGAATTTTGCCTTAGCAACACTCGTGGGATTGGTTATATGCCTCACTGTCTTTTGATTGGTTATCTGCAAACTGCCTGTCTTAGTAACATTCATATATTTTAAAGCTCATGTTTTCCACACACATCCTTCCTTCCCCACCCGGTTGGGTTGTCTTAGTAACTCCACCTAGTTAGGTTCCAGGGTTAATTCCTCTCCCCTCATGGTCCCCATCCCTGTCTGCATTGCTTTTTTCTGTCTCAACAGTGAACAAAAAAGTCATGCACTTGGGTCATGTTGGATCATAAGCAACAATGGAAGAAAAAGAAGAATGTTGGTGAGTGGGAACCAAGACATACGGATACATACTACAAATGAGGTGCAGTTCAGAGTTGGGAGCCTTGCAGCAACCCTAAAGCAGTCTGCCCGGGTAGAAACAGGGGACCAGACAAAAGGCAGAATTCAAAATAGGGCCCATTTGGCCTCCAACTGAACATGTTGAACCACCCTTATTTAGCAATTATAAACGAATGGCTTTCCTAAAGTGGAGTGGGAGTATTGACTTGAATGTCAAAGAAATCAGAAAATGTCCACAAATTGCATTAAAAAAAATTGTGTATAGGTGCCATTTTCCATGGAGGAATTTGCAATTGTCAATGTGTCCTTAAATTGGCTCATGACTACAACAATTAAGGCCTAGTGTCTTTCAGTAAAATACATAAACTCACAAGGGGTGCTGAAGAAGTTCCCATTGGCCTCAAATATATGTTAACACAGTGTTCTAGATTATGCATATGTACCCGGAAATGCAGACAGCAACATGTCCACAGAGACAACTTTTACTCTGTGCCTGAGGCCTTGGGCCTTTTCTATTTAACTTAAGATAAGCCTTCTCAGCTCTCAAGAAACTTTATTTTAAAATGAGTTCTATGGAAATTATGTAAGTATGAATTTTAGAAATGTGGAGAAGATTTAATTATTATTATTATGAAGTTGTATGAATATGAGACATTTTGCATGTTGTCCCTGTAAGTTTGCTGCAGTCAAGAATAGAGATTTTATTTGAACAGTATTAACCTAGGGAAATTAAAACAGAAAGTAAAATATAGTTTTGAGTAGAGATAGTCTTTTCAGTCTAATTATAATTAATTAGCCTAATTTAGTTGCATAATTTAGCAGCAAGGAAATAGATCTCTTTCTCATTTTTAAGAGCTCTTTTTTCTGGATGATCTGCTCTGTGGTTTGTGCTTCTTTTGGCTGTGCTGAACCCGATGCAGTCCATTTATTAATTCATTTGTTCAACAAATATTTATTGAAAGCCAACTACAAACAACATTGTTTAAATTCTAGTGGGTAGGAAAAGTAACATTTCAATAAGTAAAATGCACTGCTTGTCCCTGAAGTAGCTTATAATTTGTTTATGGAGAACACCATATGTTAAATAACAATATGTGGCAGAAAATACATGATTGTCATATTGGCTCCGGAAAGAAAGTGTGGTGGGATTTCACAGCGGTGCTGGAAGTCTGCAAAGCAGCTCCATGAATTAGTGAGGCGTTATGCTAGTGTTTGGGGGAATGAATAGCATTTGATCACCATGTGAAATGCGTGTTCTTTATTTCTCTGTTGTTTGCTGATTGTGTTCCTCTCACAAATGACCACATTTTCGTATTTCTGTTTTTGAATCTGTGAAAGGGGCACTGAGGTCACCCTTCTCCCTGAAGTGATGAGTGATGAGTGATGAGTAGGGAGTCTATTGCAGAATAGATCCGCAGTTGGAATGACACCCAGAAGGCTGCCATCTTCACTGAATGAACTGAATTAACCACATGAGGCTGTTTTAAATTTCAATGTTCTCGTCCATAAAGTGAAGATATCATTTATAATTGGAGATATATGCATAAATACACACATATGCATGCATATATAATTTAACTCCATAATAAAGTGCATATTACTAGAATGTCATTTCAGTTATGCTCAATCAGTCCTGAAGGTCTTTTGTGTTTATTCATTCATTGGTTCAATAAATAACTAATTTCTGAGTTCCTATTCTACTGGGCACTGAAGATATAGGTGATTAAACCAGCCGTATCTCTACTCTTATGGAACTTAGCTTTTGGTTAGAAAAGAGTTGTTAAGAATAATTACTGTGGAGGGAAAAACAGAATACTAGGTTAGAGAGTTGGGGATGGGGATAGAATTAGGAGAATGATTTAGATAATTTAAAAAATGTCTCTGAGGTTGTTCAGTCCTAAAATAGATGATGTTCTCTATATTTTCATAGGGAGATCTCTGAAATAGGTGGGCACAGAACCTTAAGCATTTAAGGTACCTGAAAATTGTATGATAAACTGATTACTATAGTATATTCCTGAATATCCTCCAGTGTAAGGCGAGGCCTAGGACTCTGCAATTTTTGAAAAAGCACATTGAAGTTTTTTATGAGAGTAGTTCATGAAAAAATACTTGCTTGAAATAGTCATAGACTTTGTTATAGCTGAGGATTTTTTGCTCTGCCATTCTACAAATCAGTGATGCCCTGAGTAAGTGAGGCAGGATTAAGCAAGGGCATTTCTAAGGGATTAGGAAATAAGTAACATACATAATAAAAACTGACCTTGTGTTATATATATTGAATTTGTGCTAGACTTTTCTGACTTTTCTGGCTGAACAAAATTTATGAGAAATAGTGATTCAAGAAATTTGATTTTTTTATTTCTTGAAAGTAATAGAGCAATTAACAGTTACACATGATTACTTTATTTCTCTTCAGCCCACTAAGGCATTAAACACTGGTCAGGTTAAAGTCATTAATCAGAAATATAAGTATATCCTTGAAAAAAATTGAACTAGCTTTCAATCTTGGTATTTTGCTGCCCATTGATACATTTAGTGTTTGTATTAAATGGTTTTCTCAATGTGACAGAATAAAATATTTTAACTGCTAATAGCTTCCAGGAAACACATGACATAGTTGTGGATACAAAGGCAGAGTTAGTTTGAAAGATTATTTGCCTGCATAACATTGATATGGGTGATAGCTCTCTGTTCTCATAGATAACAATGGATAGGACTTATATTATTCACAATGACAGAAGTAAAAATGTGCCTTTAGAACCTATCCGGTGTATTTGGTCAGATATAATAACAAATTACATATGTTAAATGTGAAGCTCTGTTGAATGGATAGATATGGCCACAAGAACAGGTCTTTTTTGATAATTTCATGAAGATAATTCATTATTTCAGAGAACTGAACATCAGGACAAATAAGGTTTTTTATTTCTGTATGAATTCTCTTTAGATTAGAACATTACATCAAATTCTGCTATATAAATTAAAACAGCATGATCTCTAAAGTCCCTTACTGCCTCAAAATGCTATTAAATCCATGAATATCAACTGAGAGTTTTGCTAAATGTATGTGTGTGTTCTGGTTAGAACGGTGATTTTAGGGGACAATATTACCAAGGAAACTTTCTAAATTACTATTTTTTAAATGCATATATTCCACAGATAATTTAATTGAATGGTGCATAACAATAGACTTTAAAAGAAACTAGTGTTTCAAGAATAGGTTTCCAAAATGAAGGTATTTTCTATGGATCCGTACTTAATTATGGTGTTTATTGCAAGGTACTTTAAAAATCATTGCTTGTGTGATCTTGAGTTATTAAAAAGTCTGATCTTAAATTTTGGTAATAGATATCATGTCATGTTTGTTTGAACTGGAATGTTTCTAACAATCACTTGCTTTAACAATGTTTCTGACAGGAATTATTGTCCTGACGACTTTTAGTAAGTGACCTAGACTCAGAGAAGTTAAGGGTCTGTCTATGGTTACTTAATACATGAATGTGAGGAAATGGGGAATCTTGATTGCCTGTTGTTCTGTTACCCTGACTGTCTCTCAGAGTGAATAATTTGTTCCCACTGAAAGGCAACAGTAGATAGTTTATGTAAATGTTGAGAATAATGACTGAGTGACCCAATATTAACATTCTCAGTCCAAATCTATCTATCTATCTATCTATCTATCTATCTATCTATCTATCTATCATCTATCTATTATCTATCTATCTATCTATCTATCTATCTATCTATCTATCATCTATCTATCTATCTATCTATCATCTATCTATCTATCATCTATCTATCTCTCACCTCTCATCTATAAGCATAATTTTATTGAGCAGTAGCTCTGATTTGGAGAGAAAAGCTACTCATTACTGACTGAAGAAGAGGCAACTACAAGTAAGAACATTATCTTCTGCAACTGACTGGGAGTCTCAGAATATACAGTCCCTGGTAAACAAACTCTCAAGAATGTGTATGCAAAATATTCCATAGATAAAACTTTTTAAGGTACAAAGTCTTTTAAAAATGGAGATAAAATTTACATACATCAAACTATATACATTTAAATTAAATAATTTAATGTCTTTTGACTTATCTATCCTATATAATAAAAGCCTAATATGCAAATTGTCCCCTCAACCAGGAATTTGACCAGGAGTAAGACTGGGAGTTGGACCAGGGGGCGGGACTGGCTGGCCCACAACCCGAGGCCCCTCAGCCTGGCCCAGCCCCATCCTGGCTGGTGGCAGTGGCAGGCAGCCAGGGGAAGGGAGGCCCCGGCCAGTAGCCAACAGCTGCTAGGTACTCTACCTGTGCATGAATTTCATGCACTGGGCCTCTAGTATACCCATAAAACTATCACCACAAGAAGGGTAGGAAATACTAATCACTACCAAAAGTTTCTTCTTGCTTCTTTGTAATCTATTTCTCCCCACTCCTCCTGGACTTGTAATTGGCAGCTGAAGTAGGGGGGTGGGTGGGACAGTATTGTAGGACTGAGCCCTTAACCTGAGTACTTGATGCTATATGTCTGTGTAGTGTCAGAATTGAGAGTTGAATTGCAGCACACCCAGCTGGGGTAGGAGAATTGTTTTGTGGCGTGGAGAAAACCCACACATACTGAAATTGGTGACCAGAGACCTTTTTAAAAATTATTAGGCATAAATTAGAAAATTATATGAATATAATTTTATAAACTAAGTAATTCACCAATATAAGGTATTAATATTATTCAGATTATTTTTGACTTATTGTCCTATCACAAAGTCTTTTTGTGTTCTGAGACCTAATTTTCAATGTGGGTTGGGCAGTTTCCCACACCAACAAAAATTCTCAACACCAGCAAGGTGTCCAAGAATTCTTTAAGCAAGCTACTCTCCCCAAATCTCTGCATGTTGACTAACCTGGGACCTCTCCAAACCCTCTCTTTCGGGTTTTAAGAAGTCCCAGAGGGAAACATATAGACAGAGTAATCAACCATTCATAAATAAAACATTATTTAGGACAATAGCCTTCTGAAAGATATTGTAGGTTGGCATGTTTAAACTCTAAAAAAAATTGAGAGACAGAGAAAACTCAGAGAAGCAAAAATATCCAATATAAACTTTGAATAGACAAAAAAGGGATTTTATACTCATTTGTTAAATACATTTTCAACCTTATGTCAAGTTATACCATCTTCAGGCAGCTTTATGTAATCTTACCTTGAAGAACTTAAAAAAAGAACAAGTTAATGAATTTTCCACTGCTCATCCTGTCTTTTTACCCAGAGGTGAGAATAATTTGCTATTTGGCATGCTGAAGTTAAACAGAGTTTTGGGAATAAGAAAACTTCTGTTTGCATTTGAAAATGAAACTAATTCAAGGAAGTTCTGCAAATTATTAAATGATGCTCTTGGTAGACTTTGTGAAAAATGTCTTTAGTACGGAGGGAATAACATTGACCATTCTTCCAGAAAATTTCATTCAGTTGTCAATTCAATTCTTTAGTTATATTTAACTTAAAAGTGAGGAAATGATTTAAATTAAAATTCTTTTAGCAACTCTCTATAGTTAAATATGATTAAACTGTAGTTACTAGTAATGAGATATCTTGAGAAAGAGAGATTTGTGGTGGACCACTGTGGGTCCAGAAACAGAACTCCAAGTTTGCAGGACTAGAAAATCTGTTTTATTTAAATATTAGAGATAGTTTCAATTAATAACTTACATTAAAAATCATAGAGAGACTTATTTATAAACTAGAATGTGAAATAATTAGATTTTAATATGAGATATAACTTGGCATTTGTTAAGAAAATTTCCTGCCATTGGGGCAGTATACTCAGGTCCCCATGAGCCCATGAATTTAGAATGAACAAAGAGCAACTACTGTCAAACTGAAGTAGTTGGAAAAATTATTCTTCATGCTAGGGATGGCTGATCTCGCTGACTTCTGGTTAATTTTCTCTCACAGGGCTGGAAGGAGAGCACTTAGGCTTTTCTCCCGAGAAATGTTTGCACAATTCAGACTGGCGTCAACTCATTTTGGGAAGCCCTGATGATTTCTGGTGGAGAAAAGATGTAGGGCAAATTGAGACATAGGAGAGCTGTCTTTGGTGGCTACAGTAATTCCATTTCTAATGCCTTCACTTGCTAATTTGTAGACTCCATAGGAGTACAGAACTCTTGTTTCTTCCCTCTTTCTTCATCCCTCTAACCATCTAAAACATGTGGCTGGTTTTATAATGGAAATGTGCAAACCAGCTACATCAATATAGAAGAGGCAGGGGTGACTCTAACCACAAGTTCATCTTTCCAAGAAGATAGTGGTTGGGTAGAAATTTGCTGGCTAAACACCTTGGGGACTTGTGTATGTGGGGAGTTACAGGTCAGGAGAGCAGCCCAGGCAAAGGCATAGAGATACATAGATTGGTGATTATGAAAAATGTGCATAAAAAATGCTAAGAGATGTAGCTTTATCTGACCTCCTCCCCTTACTCCAGGGGGTATGATAAGCCTAACAGTGGAATGTTGAGATGTATAGTGTTTCCAAGGATAAGTACCAATTTGTTTATAACAGACAGTGCCACAGATTAAAATCAATAATAAAAGCCCACTTAGATCCAGAGGTACATGGGCCCAGGAATGAGGAATTCTAACCAGAAGTCCTAGACCTGGATAACGTGCAGGTGGAGACTGAGAACAGGGGAAGGAATAGAGGGAAAGCATCCAGGATCTCTGAGCCTTTCTCTGTCCAGCTTCCATCCCCTTTCCCACCTCATAACTACCCACAGCTATTTCTACTGCTTAGAATGTTCTTTCCCCTACTCTTCTTTGCCAATTCCTACTCACGACTGTTCCTTTTCAAGGAGACACTTTTTCTAAAGTCCTTGTCACAATGAGTTTCCTGTACTGAAGGCCTGAACCATGGAAATGGGATATAGAACTGATAAGTTCTTAGGTTACTTTAAGAGGTAGAATAGGGTTGTTGGCTATTTTGATGCAATAAATGAAAGACAGGCTGGCTAAATAAGTTGTGGGGCCCAGGGCACAGAATGAAAACCCAGGGCACATTGTTCATAAATTATTAAGAATTTCAAATGGTGCCATCAAAGCATTTAACCAAGTGTGAGCTCTTCTATGAATGGGACTCTGTGCAACTATACAGAACACACACCCATGAAGCTGGCCCTGATAAAGGGAGATGGAGGAGATGAGTATTATTTTCACCATAAATAGCTAGATGATGGGAGGTACCTGTAGTGGCAGAAATTGATCTAGACAAGGAGCAGAATGAAATGTTGAAAGTTCCTGACTTGTGGCTCATTGATCAGATACTGTTCACTGAGAAGTTGAATATCTGCCTATGAAAAATTTGCTTTTATTTCCTTTATTACCCACCTGCTCTCTCTCAGGCCCAACACCCACAACCCCTAATAACTTTTCTATTTTAGGATGCTATAAAGCTTTAAGCCAAAAGAATAATTGAGTCTGCTTAAAAGTAATAGAGAGAAGGCTTTTGTCTCCACCAAGATAACAAAATATATTGTCTGAAGCACCAAGAAGGGAAGAATTAAGTTGATTATTTCAGTGCACTGAAGACAGTTACTGATTTCCCAAGCTGTATCCTGGAGACCTGAAAGAGACAATAATCTTCCAAAGGTGTTGTATTTATTGACCATCCCCCTTCAGGAATTTCTATTTATTTTTACTTCAGACTCCTTAGTGTTGATTCCCTTTTAGTATGCCATTTATTTCCATAATGATATTAATATTTATTTATGAAATGACATGAAAGCCAATTATGAGTTATATAATATAAAGCCAGCTTCCTGATGTGTGACATGGGTCTTTGTGGAAGGCATTTAGCTATTGTGTTAAGTCTATTGAAAGATGACACAGATGATATTGCTGCTAAGTTCTCTCCCATGACTCATAGAGTTGCCTAGTAACTAACCCAGAATAACATTGCTGAAGCACATCAAACCGGAGAGCATGGGCAGCCGTGAATCAGGACAAAGGTGCCTCAGTCAGCGGCTAACTTTTCTTCTCATTCATGATTTCAATTTGGAAATTTTGTGGCCTTTGGTCAGTGATCCATAGTGTGAATATGAACTTCTGGGTATATAACATCACATCTAGTAGCTTTCTCTCTTTTCATTACTGACTGTGGTATAGGCTTCTTTGAAACTCTGATCCAATCACAAAAGATGTGAGGGTCAGCTCAAACTTAATAGAGCAATAAACCAGTCTAGTCCTCAGAGGAGACCATGGGCTTATGACCTTTTTCCAGGGTTTGGAATCTGGGTTGCTTTTTAATTACGGAAGTAAAACATGCTCATGCTACACAATTTAAGTTAAAATTTAAAGTCCCATTGTTATGTGTTCTTTCAAATACATGCATGTATTGTAATACAATTAAAATATATTAGCTTTAGTCATTTTTAACATGTGTGGTTAAATAAAGGCTCTAACTTTAACTAAAAACTAGCAAACAAAGCCCCAATAAAAAATACAGGTATATTTTGAAAGGACTTGTATGCATGTATATAAGCATAACCAAAGGACACAGACACTAGGGGGATAAGGGCATGAGCAGGGGGTGGGGATGGGGGGGATAAGGACACATATGTAATGCCTTAATCAATAAAGAAAAAATATTTAAAAAGTAAAAAAAAAAGAAGACAGAACACTTACTCTTTTATAAGCAAGCAGATACAACCCATTATCTATATGTTCTGAAGATAAATGATAACTAGTCACACATAGTTCATTCTAAATTTACCTGGGAATTGGAGTGATCATCTGTGTTTATTGGCTTTATATAGGTGTACCTCAGAGATATTTTGGGTTCAGTTCCAGACCATTGAAATAAAGTAAATAACCTTCCAAAATACACATACTAGTATATATGTGTGCAGGTATAGTGCTGAAATCAGTAGAGAGTTAAAATAAGGTTAAGATGGAGAAAAGTTCATTGGACTTGCAAATTAGATCATTATTGGTTATTTTTGTCTGAACAGCTTTAGCCAGCTTTGTTTGAACAGGCTAAAGAAGAAACAAAAGATAGAAGCTATATATTGCTTAAAAATATATAGGTTTGCCCTAGCTGGTTTGACTCAGTGGATAGAGCATTGGCAAGTGGACTGAAGGATCCTGGGTTTAATTTGGTCAAGGGCACATGCCTGGGTTGCAGGCTTGATCCCCAATGGGGGCCATACAGGAGGCAGCCAATCAATGATTCTCTCTCATCATTGATGTTTCTGTTTCTCCCTTTACCTTCCTCTCTGAAATCAATAAAAATATATTAAAATATGTATGTAGGTTTTATTGTGATTGTTATTCTTTGTAGAGATTAAAAAGTAAGTATCTTTTTGTCCTTAGTTAAACATTTGAGAATATCATGTCAGCTGTGATCTCAGTACTTTAAAAATTCTGCATACTCATTTTGCTTTTGAAATTCCCTTGCTGCGCCTTTATTAAATTCATTTTCATTAGCAGCTATCTTTACATGCAGACTCTAAGGAATCTTTCTCCTATGGCAGTTACTCTATAAGGCAACTGACTATTCATTTCCTCTTTGTGGAGAAATGTGTGTATGTCGGGGAAGGGTTCATTCACATTGTGTTTCACACAATCAGTTAGAGACAATTCTCCACATTCTTTGTTTGTAGGTATGCTTGACTTATGATATGTGTGTGGTAGTAAGTAATTCTACCTGAACCCAAATTGCATTGTATTCAATGGGGCATAATCATCATCACCACCACCACCAATCTATCATATTTATTTGCACATATAGGACAATACTTTAGCACAAAAAGTGAAGTCAAAATACACTTTAAAATTTTGATCAGTTTCTATAATTTAAATTTAACATCAACCATGGCAGAAATTGTCTTGTAGAGAGCAATAATGGGGGTATGTGACATTAATGAGATTGACCAATGGACAAGCATATTTCAGTTTCTCAAGTGTTCTTGAAAGCCCAAATTTTCATTCTACATTTATAGAAATCATGGGGGGGGCAGTAAATCTGGAGATCAACCTTATTAATAACCTACCTCCTGAAGTCAACACAGCTGGACATGAATGAATCATTTCTTCAATTTTAACTTTTATTTTCTTAATGTTTTAGAATGTGCTGGAAATTATGTTCAAACTGTATAGGCTTCAGAATGATCACCTTGAGCATTTACCCTCATTTTAAATTTAGAATTTGGCTCTCATTCTAGGAACCACTTAAATCACAGTAACTGCTGAAATAAATAAATAAATCCTGGTAAAAGGTAGTGGGCCACTGGGATGCTCTACCCACATGGCGTCTAGGACCTAGGTCCTTATTTTTCCAGCTGCTGTTAGTATTGGCAGCTGACGACTCCAAGCTAAATGTTTTTCTAGGAATTTCTGTCACTGAAAGGAACCTAGTTCATTCAGGTCTGACCTCCACAGAGGCAGCCAATAGCTAATGATTAGTGCATGTGGAGGTGCAAAAGCCTGGCCCCTCACCTCCATCAGGAAAAAAAAAATAAAGAGAATCTGAGCATCAAAGCTTGCTTCAGGATTGGCCAAGATTCTATTGTAACAGTTTCACAATTCAACCTCTCCCTCTGCCCAACTCAGTCTTCACAGGTATTGTTTCCCAAATCCCGACCTCTGTTTTTTTGTTTTATATATGTATTTTTATTGATTTCAGAGAGGAAGGGAGAGGGAGAGAGAGATGGAAATATCAATGATGAGAGAGAATCATTGATCAGCTGCCTCCTGCATGCCCCTACTAGGGGTTGAGCCTGCAACCCAGGCAAGTACCCTTGACCTGAATTGAACCTGGGACCCTTCAGTCCACAATCTGATGCTCTATTTACTGAGCCAAACAGGCCAAGGCCCATATCCTGACCTTTTGAATGAAAGTCTTAGAGTCCCAAAACATGTTCATATAACCTATGATGGATAGGCTGAAATTGAGTGAAATATATTTTTTTAAATTCACAGTGTTCATTTGCTAGAAAATAAGCCAATTAAGAGTGATATTTTCCCCAAGCAATGGAGCCTGTTGGTATAGGAAAATCCCAGAAGATAATGTGCAACATATAAGACACTTGCACTTTAGGCAGATGCCCTAATACTTCTAAATTATTTTAAACAGGGCATAACAGAATATAACGGCAGAAAAAGTATTCTCAACACTAAGGCAAGGAATGATTAGGAATACAAAGTTACCTGTTCATAGGCTGCTTTTGTCCAGGTGAGAAATTGATGGGATTTGAAAGGCAGTTGATGCATTGTGGGTAAAAGGAGAAGTATAAATGAGCCACACAGGAGTGAGAACCAGTGAACTTAGTTGGTGATTGGTTGTTACATATGAAGGAGGAATCAGAGAGAAAGTAGAGATTTCCAGATCTGTTGGCTGAGTCAATGGCTATGCCTTCACTGGATCAGGATAACTGGGAAGGAAGGAGGCTATAGGGGAATGATTAATTTTAGACTAGCTGAATTTCAACAAAAAATTCTTAGAGAGAATGAAGCAATGTTGGATGGGAGAGGAGAGACTCCTTTGACTTGTACATTAGAAACATAAAAGTTTTTTGCTTGTTTTTCTTATGTAAAATATGAGTAGTATTACTCATACTCAATATAATAAAACACCTATTCCATTATTCTCCTTCTTTGTCCCACTTTTTATGGTCTCTGAACTGTTCTATTTAAACCAAACAGCTCAGATAGAAACTCTTTTTTGAGCATATGTGTCAATTTTCCACAGCAAAAAAAGGTCCTGCTATAAGATGGGTCCCCAGAAAAGCATTGGGAAGAGCTGATTATCTGTTTGTTGGTTTTTATGTCAAATCAATAGTATAACTAATTTTAGTTTTGAGTAGGAATAGAAGCAACAATAAAGTTAGGGAATAAGGAAAAAGACATTTGGCAAAATGGGCAATGTATCATCCCTCCATCACTTTATAATTTGTCATATAAACACTCAGAATGAATTAGAGAAAAACATTTTGAGGCAAATATCACACTTTAAGGGTCCATATAAGGAAAAAGGCTATAGAAGATGAATAACTATAAGCAGAAACCTGTGTATCTGCCGTTATAGTGCTATTCTCAATCTCTGGACCTCAGAGAGGCTTTCTTCTTCAATTTATAAAAGCAAGGCATACATGCCATGATAATGAATTTACTGTGATATCACTAAAACAATTTTCATCAGGAAAACGCATCCCTTCATTGCAGTGCTTCTCAACCTTCCTAATTCCACGACCCTTTAATACAGTTCCTCATGTTGTGGTGACCCCCAACCATAAAATTATTTTCGTTGCTACTTCATAACTGTAATTTTGCTACTGCTATGAACTGTAATGTAAATATCTGATATGCAGGATGTATTTTCATTGTTACAAATTGAACATAATTAAAGCATAGTGATTAATCACAAAAACAATATGTAATTATATATGTGTTTTCTGATTAGGCGACCCCTGTGAAAGGGTCGTTCAACCCCCAAAGGGGTCGCGACCCACAGGTTGAGAACCGATGCTTCATTGGGACAGAAGGCTGTTGAATCAAGAACTTCTTTTCTTACCACTTTCCAAAATAGAAGAATCATACCAATAATAAAACCAACTTGTTTTTAATAACTAGCACATCACTATTAATTTATGCAAAACACAGTAACAGCAGCATATTTGCCAAATTAGAAATGTTTCTTCTCAAAGTGCCTAGACCAAATCATCCAGGAGTGATATATTTTTATCACTTATGCTTTAGACTTTCTTCCGTTTGTGATATGTTGACTGTGTGATTTTTCTTCCTTTTTTCTTTTTTTTAAACACAGAGGCTCAGTGAATGTTAGAAAAATAATGAAAATCTAGGAGCAACATGATAATTATCTTTCTTCCTATGAGTTATATATTTTAAGCGTGATTATAAAAATGTGGCCCACATGACCTTGCTTATGGATTGATTCTATCTGCTCACCTGGGGATTTCTGTTCTGTGGCCTAATGCACACTTGCAGATGAATCCTGGAGTTGTATAACATGACATACTCCTACCTGCGCCTACTCTTTAACTGCCCTTCTGTTCCCAGAAATATTTATTATTTCAGAATTAGTTATAACTGGGGAAAACATCAAAAGAAGAGAACTCTGTTATTTATAATCATTCATCATCTTAACCTCTCTAGAATTCTTTTTTTTTCTACAGAAGCATTATAAATCCCCTAGGATCATATGTCAAATGGAAGAAAAATTTCTACCTATGGAGCACAGAAATTTCACTATATTTTTAGGTGAAGAACTTGGAGTCATTTCATTCAAACTCTTTCAAAAGTTTTATAGATGACTTCTTACAATTTTGACCTACGACCAGGGCAAAACCCATATCAATTTCATTAAAAGTCATGAGGATTATTTATTTTTTTTTCTTTTTGGTGTAAAATGAAATAGATGTCAAAGGGTAAATAAAAGTGGCTTTTCTAGAGTGGGTGCTGACTGACATCAAAAGGACTTCTATTAGATGAAGAATCATTTCATCTTCCTGAGTCCTAACCTAGTGCTGGACATCTAACCAAAGGCAGTGAGTTGCTCCTTGGGCAGATGGAGCTTAGAAGGTGATTAGTAGAGGACTGCAAAACCTACAAAGCATTGCTTCCTAACACATTTGGTATTTCCCCATCAGATTCTAAAGTAGAGAACTAGTTCTCGAAATCAACCCACGGACAAAGAGATCAGACACTTAACTTCCTCCTAGAAGGCAACAGTAAATAGTGGAGAATTGGACCTAAGTTAAAATGCCAGATACCTGACTTAGCAGCTGAGTAAGATTGCACATTAAAAAAAAGTCATATTAATTTTACATAAAAATGGAAATTATTCTACCTACCTTGCATGGTAGGTAGTATAAGAAAATAACATAAGGAAGGCACCTGGCACATGGTAATTTCTACATAAATATTTATTTCCCTTGCACTTTTAAATCACACCTGTTATTTGGAGAAATGTATTGCTAAGCATGCATTTTTGTTCTTTTTAAAACTCTCTTTTTGAGCTAACACAAGGGATCATATTTTCAAATCTGATTCACATAAATAAAACCCTTGCCTGTTTGTAGTCTTAAAGGAAATTGGGAGGGACAAACACAATTGGGAGAAGTGGGACATCTAGCACCACTCTCTAAGTCCCTCCCTCCTGTGTAGGACACGTACTCTCTGACCAAGAGTAGACATGATCTCCAAGTGAGAGATTATCCCTTCACAGAGCAGGAGGATTTTAGTTCTCTCCATTTTATACCATAGCTTATGTAACACTGTCTATGGAGCTTCAGGCATCATTAAATTTTGGGTTTATTAAATATAATCCTAAGCCACAGACATACTGTAGAGAACAGTCAATAGACAGAGATCCTCCTTTTAGTAAATATGATTATTCTATTACCTAGAGCAGGGTGGGCAAACTTTTTGAGAGTGCATGCCAAAACCAGCAAAATCTCTGACTCAAAATTCTTCTGCGTGCCAACCCTAATTTTTTGAGAACATGTTACGCCTACTTGATATCTCTTAAGGTGTACATATGTGAAGAATCTTGAAGAAATAATAAAATTCATTCGAGCGACAAAAACACAGTATATGATGATGAAAAATACACTTATTTTTTAATGTATTCTGATATTCCAACAGAAAACTTTATGACTCCATTTGATATTATCAGTGGGACTTTTGCTGCTGCATCACTGAAGACAGAGATTTTACATCAGGTTTATATTTCGTGACCTTCAGAGATATGCACGAGCTACCACTTTCATCTGTCAGGCTACTCCTATTACAAGACTTAACAAAATTCATCACTGAGAACAAAGATTCACAAGCATATGTGGATGAAACCAAAACACTGGTCGGATCTAGGAAGGCAGGGAGAGTTAAGGCAGAGGCATAGAAATTGCTCTTCCCCTCTCTCGTCAATCCATGTCTATGGTCTTTAAGATAACTTGTTATGTAAAATTATTTCTTTATCTAAGATGCACCTACACTGAATTTATCTGAAAAATAAAAAAAGTCGATATTAAGAAAAAAATTGTAAATGGAAGATTATAAGAGAGGGTTTTGAGTGACAGCTAAAGTTACTGGCGTGCCATGTTTGGCAAGAGTGCCAGGGGTTGCCCACCCCTGCCTAGAGGTTCATCCAGAAAATTGTTGACAAAAATATTAGATGAGATGCCCTGCCATTCCTCCTTCCCACAGAAGTATCCCAATGGTAAAGGGAATAAATGGATTACAAGTGCTTTAACTCCTTCTCATATCTTCTATACTTAACAAAAGCTTAAAACAGCAACTGACAAGTAGCCATGTAAATTCCCTCCTATTCCTCTCTCTGCATCTTCATGCAAACTTCTAATAAATTGATACTTGTCAAAGAATGGGAAAAGTGTTGGACAAGCATTCAGAAACAGAAATTCTTGTGCTTGGACTAACCTTGTACATGTTACTAAATAGCTATGAGGTTTTGTGAAGATTATATAAAATAAAGATAATGGAATCTAAATATTTCTGTCCTGTTTTATCTGTTAAACTGGGATTATTCTTTTTCTGTGTATTCAGAAAGATTTGGAGAGTTATATATGAGTAATATCCTATATAATAAAGAGGTAATATGCAAATTGACCATCAATCCAACAAACAAAATGGCCACCCCCATGTGGACACAAGATGACCGGCAGGGGAGGGCAGTTGGGGGCAACCAGGTCAGCAGGGAATGACAGTTGGGGGTGACCAGGCTGGCAAGGGAAGGAAGTTAGGGGCAACCAGGCCAGCAGGGGAGGGCAGTTGGGGGCAACCAGGTCAGTAGGGGAGGGCAGTTAGAGGTGACCGGGCCATCAGGGGAGGGCAGTTGGGGACAACCAGGCCTGCAGGGGAGGACAGTTAAGGGTGACCAGGCTGGCAGGGGAGTGCAGTTAGGGGCAATTGGGTCAGCAGGGGAGCAGTTAGACGTTGATCAGGCTGGCAGGGGAGTGGTTAGGGCAGGGGTGGGCAAACTTTTTGACTTGAGGGCCACAATGAGTTCTTAAACTGGACCCGAGGGCCGGAACAAAAGCATGGATGGAGTGTTTGTGTGAACTAATATAAATTCAAAGTAAACATCATTACATAAAAGGGTACGGTCTTTTTTTTTTTAGTTTTATTCATTTCAAACTGGCCGGATCTGGCCCGCGGGCCGTAGTTTGCCCACGGCTGGGTTAGGGGGTAATCAGGCTGGCAGGCAGAAGCAGTTAGGGGAAATCAGGCAGGCAGGCAGGCAGGCGAGCAGTTGGGAGCCAGTAGTCCTGGATTGTGAGAGGGATGTCCGGCTGCCTGTTTAGGGCTGATCCCCCAGGGATCAAGCCTAAACGGACAGTCGGACATCCCTCGTGGGGTCCCAAATTGGAGAGGGTGAAGGCTGGGCTGAGGGACACACACCCCCAACCCTGTGCACGAATTTCATGCACGGGGCCTCTAGTATAAAAATAATAAGATGTATAGAAGCATTATATATTATGCAAAATAAACTCACTGATTTTTATAGAGCAGTTTGCTAATTCATATTTAGTTCACTCTCCCCATTTTAGAGATGAAACAATGAATCTTTAAGAAGACAATAAAAATGCCAGAGTCATAGAATTAAGCTGATAGCTTTGATATCCTAGTTCCTAATACAGAGATTCCTGCTCCTTTCTCTATATCAAACCAATGGATGTCAACGAAAATGTGCTTTTTATTAAACTATCTTAGTGCTCATTGGGTCTCCACAGGAGCATTATGAATAAAATCTTGTTCATTAAAATTTACTTACAGACAATTCCAAGGGAAAGACTGGGTACAAAACACTTCCCCAGTAAAGGCACTGCAAAAGCCTAGTGGCATGTTGCTGGTCTTCTAATTAGCAGAATGGGACAGGTCTATGGGTCTCTCTGAGGATCCATAAAAGATTACAATTAGTTGGGAAATTCAGATTATAAAGCACATTCTATAAGGAGATTTCAAATGGAATAGCTTTATTTTTATTATCCTCTATTTAATCCTAACTAGTTGCCATCAAAGGTACAAAACATTTTTTATTAAAATTTGAATTGCTTGTACATATATTTATTCAGTGTTCTCATTTTCAGAGAAGTCAAATTGTCAGGAAATTTATAGAGGACCTTGGATAACCTAGGCCAAGAGATTTGGAGAATCGTCCTCAGAATACCCACTTCCACTTACAGTTAATAGCAAAGCCCCAGAAAATAGGAATGGTCATGAGATGATGAGTTAAGATGGGAAAGAACAGCTATCATAACTAACATCATGGGCAGTACTTTATGTTCTGTTTTTTTTCTACCCACTTGTTTCTTTCTCTCATCTATAACTTTGTTCAGGTATCCTCTCTTATACAAAAACTAGAGGCCCAGTGCACAAATTCATGCATGGGTGGGGTCCGGCTGGCCCAGCCCCAATCAAGGCAGATCGGGCCAGGCCTGTCGTGAGGAGGAGATGGCAGGATGTTGGCCAGCCGGCCTGCCCTGATCAGGGCCAATCAGGGCTGGGCCTGGCTGGGGAAAGGGGCTGTGGGCGATTGGCTGGTGACCCGCTCCCAATTGGGGTGGGGGGGCAATCAGGGGTCAGAGGTTTGGGGAGAGAGGCCTCAAGAAGTTGCCAGCCGGCCTTTCCCTTGATTGGGTTGGGAGGGTCGATGTGTGGTGGGGCTGGGGGGAGGGCCTTCAGGAGGTTGGCCAGCTGGCCCCACCCCTTATTGGGGTAGGGGGCGATCAGGGGAGAGGCCAGCCAGGGGGAGGGGCTTCAGGCTGATCAGGGTGTTGGGGGCCAATCAGGGGTGGGGTCAGCTGGGGGGGATATGGGAGGTTAGCTGGCTGGCCCCATCCCCAGATCAAGCTGGTTTGCTGACCGCAATGGGCATCATAGTGACCGGTTGTTCTGGTCACTGGCTTTTTATATCTGTAGATTTCATAAAATTTACTTCTTACCCAAACTCTGATTTTTTCTCCATTCATTTTGATGTTTCTAAACTTTTTAAAATAATAGTATAACTCAGTGTTTCTCAAACTATAAGGTGCATTGTGATCATAAGGAGCTTGCTAAAATGTATACCTGATGAAATATGTCTGAGATAGGCTTGTATGTTCACATTTCTAACAGGTTCCATGGCACACTTGGAGTGGGAAAAATTGAAATTGCATCGTACAAAACTCTTATCACTTGCTGTGGACTGAATGTTTTTCTCCCCTCAAATTCATATTGTGATGGTATTTAGAGACAGGGGTTTTGGAAGGTAATTAGGGTTAGAAAAGGCTATGAGGTCAGGGTCTTCATGGTGGGATTAACAGCTTGACAAAAAGGGTCAAAAATAGGAAAGCTCTTCTCCATGTGAGGATACAGCAAGAAGGTGGCCATCAGCAAATCAGAAAGAGGCTTCTCACCAGATACTGGATTTGCCAACACCTTGATCTTGGACCTCTCAGCCTCCAGAATTGTGAGAAATAAACGCCTGTTGTTTAAGCCACATGATCTATGGTATAGGTTTCCCCTGCTATTAAAAAATAGAGCATTCCTAACAAAACCTCTCCTAAGCCAAAATGGTGTTAAGCAAGGATGTTAAACTCTTGCCCAGTGGGTCACATGTGGCCCACAATGAATATTTTTGCGGCCCAGCCAATATAATGGTATGTAAGAAACGTTTTAATAAAAACATTTTACACCATCCTGTTATACATAATTATTAATAACAAACTACAACATTTGCTAATGACTGGTTACCATAATCGTGTTGCATTCATTTCCCTTATGTGCCTTATGCACAGGTGCACCATTTCTCTCCACTAATACTAGCAGCGGATATTTTAGCAGCCGATTGCCACGTCATTAGTCTTGGACTGACTTGTTTGGTGTGAGCAACAGGAAATATTTCGCTTTCAGAGAACAAGAAAAATAGCTTTATTTTCTTATGCTTATTATTTTTTGCAGTTATTCAGTGTCTGGTAAGTCAATGTTCAAGAAAAAAATATGAATTTTTATTAAAATGTTCTATTATTTTATGTTAACGGTTACTCACTGATTTCAGCCCTTTGTATACAGCATGTCTCTATCGAGATAAACCTACATTTCTATGAAAATTGAAGCTTTTGTTTTTTTTGTGGCCCACATAAACTTAAACCTTGTTTATCTGGACTGTGTTAGCCTTTGAGTTAGACATGCTTGGTGTAAAGCAAAGAAGCAATAAATTACTCGTTATTTCATATAGAAAAAATAAATTGTGGGCATCCCCAGACTCCTCCTCCCCGCAAACAAACCTACCTACCAAATCATTCCATATCAGATAACACATAAAAGCCAAAATAACACTAACATATAGTAAAAGCAGCACTGTTCTCGCTGCTGTGAGTATGCACCATCTCTATAGCCACTCACTGTAAATAAATGCTAGAGTTAATTTAGTGAAAGTGAAAAATACTCTTTGGATTTCTTTTGTTAGTGACAACAGATAGTAAAGTAGATCTTTCATAAAATGTAGCAGAATAATGGGAACTTTCTAAAAGGGGTGGGAATATACGTATTTTTTTTACAGCAGCCTGAATCAAGACCCACTTTACTAAATGACTGTCTAATCTTTCCCATTTCCAGTTTGCTCCTCAATGTCTTGCATCAAGTGCAAGAAATTAAATATAACATATTGAATTAAATAGAACATATCCCCAAATAATCTCATCTTTATTTATTTTTTAAAACATATTTTTATTGTATTCAGAAAGAAAAGGAGGAGAGAGAGACAGAAACATCAATGATGAGAGAGAATCATTGATCAGCTGTCACCTGCATGCCCCACACTGAGGATCAAGCCCGCAATCCGGGCATGTGCCCTGACCGTGAATTGTACTGTAAACTCCTGGTTCATAGGTCAACTCTCAACCAACGAACCATGCCAGGTGGGCACAAATAATCTCATCTTTAGATGTTCAAGAAACATATTCTTCATATGCCTGTCCTTAGACATGTTGCATAATTATTATGAGCTTGGGATAAACTATACTTATTCTTAAAATAAACTTTAAACTTTAGAACAGCTTTAGACTTACAGAATTATTGCAGAGATAGCACAAAGAGTTATTCAATATTACATACCCAGTTTTTCTTATTATTAATATCTTATTTTGATATAGTAAATTTGTCACAGGTAATGAGCAAACATTGATACATTATGATTAACTAAATTCTATACTTCAATCAGATTTTCTTCATTTTCCCCAATATCATTTTTCTATTGAGTATTGTATATAGGATACTACTTCACATTTATTAATTATGTCTCCCATAGCTCATTTTGGTTGTTACAGTTTCTCAGATGTTCTTTGTTTTCGATGACCTTGGCAGTTTAGACAATGACTAGCCAATTTGTGTAGAATATTTCTCAATTGGAAGGAAGACCACAGAGGAGAAGTGACAATTGTCTTCATATCAAATCAAGGATGCACACTGTCAATATGAATGTTGATGTTAACCTTAATCGCCTGGCTAGGGTAGCACTTGTCAGTTTCTCTGCTGTAAAGTTATTTTCCCCCTCCTTCTCCATACTGTAATTTTTGGAGGAAAGTCCTTATGCATAACCCACACTTAGAGTTGTGCATTATGTTCCCCTTCTTTAAGGATGGAGTATCTGCATAAATTATTTGTAATTTTTCTGCCTCAGAGATTTAAAGTGCTTTTGCTATTGATGAAAAGAGATTAGGTTTCATCTATACCTGACTTACATTACAGACATACCAACATTTTAAAAATATTATTTTTTTATAGTCCTAAAGCTCTGCAATGACAAAAGAAGTGTAAATTAAGGACTTAAATATCCTGCTGTGGTTGTGATGTGGGTTACCAAAAAGCAATATCATTTTTCACAACTGCAGAAGGAAATTTAGATAATCACTGAGGTTTTATGGGCACTATGTTTTATTTTCTGATGATGCCAACTTTAAATACATATGGAATTGCTTATTTTTAAGCAGTGATGCATGGGTGTTTGGATAAAAGAAAGAACTAATTAAGTAATATCTGAACAATTTTTTAAAAAAATTTATCTACAAGTTATTGGTGAACAGGTGGTCTCTGGAGGAACGAATATCATATATATCAGAGCCTAATATCATATGGATCATCAAAGCCTGTTGTTTCAATCACACCTCCTGCTTCAGAAAGGGCTATCTAACAAAATATGTGACTTTCCTTTTAAAAAAAATTTCAGCAGCCACCTCACTCTGCTGGCTTATTTATTTGTTTACTGGGGACAAAATTACAGATGTCCCCCATTTCTCCTCCTTTGGCACCCTCCACCCAGAACCCATCCTACCCCAGGACTTTCCCACACTATTGTCTGTGTTCATGGGTTATATACATATATATCCTTTGGTTAATCTCTTCCTGTTCTTCTTACTCACCTCCCTTCTGAAATCTGTCATTTTGTTCCATGCATCCATGACTCTGGACCTATTTTGTTCGTCAGTTTATTTTGTTCATTAGATTGGACATATAAGTGAGATCATGTGATAGTTGTCTTTCTATGCCTGGCTTATTTCATTTAGCATAATACTCTCAAGGTCCATCCATTCTGTCTCAAAGGGTAAGAGATTGAGCTGTTTCCAGATCTTAGCTATTATAAATAATGCTGCTATGGTTCAGACAGACTTTTCTATGGATTATGCCAAAATAGCATGCAGGTCATGTCAGGAAAACTCTTCTGAATTTTAAACATATTCAACATTAAAAAAATAGTTTGTGAGATAGGTGTGGGTCAGTGTAGGGGGTATAGCACGGAATACTTGGACTTAACTGTATTGGTTTCTCTACAAGATGGCACACAACAGGTTCCTCCCAACACACAAATTTTTTTTCTAAAATATTCTATTTTTAAGGGAGAATAACAATTTCACCACTTTAACAAAATGCAGAATTATAACATATGTTTTATATTGAAGCAGAATAGTAATTTCCCTAAGCCACATTGAGCTATGTTTGCATCAATTTTTTATAATTAATGTCAGAATTGCACTGTATAATACAAATGGTTGTTTATATTATGCATTTAGTTATGTAGAGTTTCATAAAACTTTTATTCCATAATATCTATCTCAACCAAAATTTTATACCATATAAAGATAAACAATTGAGTTAAAGACTAGTTAGGCTAGCATTTTGTATAGTTAACTAGATAAGATTGAGTTTCCTAACTAATACAATATGTATTCTGTGAAGTCCTGGAGGCAAACTTGGTAAAAATGCCTTTCTGGTAAGCTGTTTTCAATAGTCTTATTTCTGTCCTGAAGTACGAAAAGGAATTGGAATTAATCTACTGGGAAATAGGAAACCAATGAAAGGCTTTGAGAATGTGAGTAACATGGACACATTATTTTAGAAATAAAATGACTCTGGCAGTGTTGTGGTAGTTGAAAAATAAAAAAAGCCTGAAGACAATTTTAGGAGTGAGAAATGTTGAAAACACTAGAGAAGTAGGGAAGTGGATAGTTTTGTAAGATATAAATCTTAGTTCTTTAGGCTGGTAATAAAGACTCTCTCTATTCTGTTATAATCCTAGTCTTTATTCACTATTCTCTCATTCATTCAACAAAGAACATAAATTATATGCCATATTAGAGGCCCAGTGCATGAATTCATGCATGGCTGGGGTCTGGCTAGCCCACCCGGATTGGGGCTGTTGGGGCCGAGCCAGCTGGAGAGAGGGGCCGCAGGTGGTTGGCTGGCTGGCGCCACCCCTGATCAGTGTGTGGGGGGTGTTCAGGGGTGGGACCAGCCAAGGGGAGGGTTCCAGGGGCAGTTGGCCATTAGGCACCACCCCTGGTTGAACTCCCCATTGAACTCCCATTCGAATTCTAGGTAGAGTGAACAATTTGCATATTAGCCTTTTATTATATAGGACTAGAGGCCTTGTGCACAAAATTTGTGCATGGGGTGGGGAGGTCCCTCAGCCTGGCCTGCACCCTCTCCTACCTGGGACCTCTGCTCTGCCTGCTGGCCTGATGCCCCTAACCGCTCTCCACTGCCTGCCTGATCACCCTTAATTGCCTCCAGACTGTGGCTTTTTCTGGAAGGATGTCCGGAAGACATTTGGTCTAATTAGCATATTACCCTTTTATTAGTATAGATTCTGTATAAGCCACTGGGGATACGACAGAGGAAAATAGGTAAACATTTCTTCTACCATAATGCTTACATGCCAAGTGGGAAGAAAGAGACCAGAAATTTAGTAAGTAATAACTACATTTTGTCAAAGGTCATAAATTTTATGAATAAATTAATATCAAGGAAGGGGATTACTAGGAGAGGAGAATTTCAGATGGCTGGTAACAAAGGTCTCATTGAGAAGAAGATGAGCTATCTGTAGGAAGTTTTTTAGAAGGTACCTGAAGCAGGTATGGAGGTGAAAAATGTAGATATCTGGGGAAGTAGTATTCCAGGCCAAAAAAGTAGCAATTTCAAAGACCCTGAAGTACAAAAGGACCTGGCATAGCTGAGAAACAGTAAGGAGTCCTCTTTGGCTGGAATGGAGATGGCATGGGACCATTAGTGAATTAGGTGAAATACATAATAGGGAAACCAGAAAATTTAGGGCCTTATAGACCTTTGTAAAAATTTTGCATCTTATTCTAAAATAAGAAACATTTGAATATTTTAAAGCAGAGAAATAACATGATCAGCTTAAATTTTGAAAGGATCAGGGTGGGAGCAGAGACACCACTTGGGAACTATTTGAATAATACTGGAAAACTATGTTATCTTAGTCATTGTCTTTGGAATATAAACAATATAGTTTAAATATGGGTTTTGATAGTTTGAATGTGGAATTTGAAAGAAAGAGAATAATCAAGAATAACTGCACTGTTTTTTGCTTGAGCAACTGGAAAGATGACATTTATTGGGATTAAAAAAACACTGGAGAAGAAGGAGGTCTGGATAAAAAAGTCAACAGTCTTGTTCTGAACTTACTTGTGGACAGTGATATATCCATTAGACTTTCATGTAAATGTATTAAGACTCTTGGATATAATGCTACAGCTGTGAGATTGGATGAAATTACAGAAGAGTAAGCACAGGAAGACAAGGTAATATATATATACCAAGCTCTGGGTATTCTGGTATCTAGGGGGTCAAGAAGATGAGGATCAGTCAGAAAAGATATTGAGAAGAGTTAGACAGTGAGAGAGGAGAAACTGTGATGAAGGAAATTGAGAACATGAAAGCATTAACTTTGCTCTTAATAACAAATGTTAAGAGATGATAATTTGAGTGAGCAGCTAAGTGGAGAAAGTTTATTAAAAGAGAAAATATCAGTCAGCTGAGAAACCAACATACTGAAATATAATCTAAATAAATATTAGAATCAACATAAATTATAAGAATCCATAAAATGAACCAATTGTGATTCTAGAGCTAAAAATCTTCATAAATTTGACCCAGGGTGTGCAATAAGGAGAGGTTGTAATTGTAGTATGCAAACACATCAAATTAATTTTTTTGTTTGTTTGTTTATTCTAGAAGAAGATCTACAAGTAGCAGTGAGGAGCCAGGATGATTTTTATCTTATCTCTAAATGGTATGAATGATGAGGGTAGTAAATTGGCAAACATCTGAGAGGGATCTGGGTAAACAATTCCTCCAAGGGAGGGCAAGACTTTGTAGAGCATGAATGTGAAGGGAAGATCCAGAGAAACTGATAAAAATATAAAGGGTTTGTCTGTGGATTCTAGAGAAGTGGAAAGTTCAGGAGATGGGAAGTAGATGCAAAAAAAGTCAGCAAAAAGGATTTTTACAAATTTGTTGAGGTACGAGTCTGTGTAGTAAGAATTTCATTGGCTGACATAAACAGATAGAAACACTTCACCATCTTTAAAAATTCTGAAATAATCTTCACTTGAAATGCATTTTACCATTTTGTATTGAGGCAAATACTATTTACATCTCATTAACTTCACTCTTTTGGCTGTGCCATTTATTTATTTACTCATTCAAAATTCTTACTGAATATTTACTAGTGTCAGGCACTGTATAAGGAAATAGTGAACAAAAAGTAATATTTCCTGTAGCTGACATGAGTGAGTGTGTCTGTTTGTATATCTTTTCCATTTATATTGTACAATTCCAAATAACAAATGTCATATTTTGCAATTTTGCCATGTCCTGTTTAGCCCCTATGAGTCAGTCCTGTATAACAACTAAGTGTTCAGTGGCTATTATGAAAAGTTTGAATGAATAGCTTTGATCTCTCTTGAAATGGGTATGTATCAAACAGAATATGCTTAGATAAAGAATATGACCATATGTTTACCTAGAAATGTCTTTTAAAATCTGCCGAAACTGGTTTGGCTCAGTGGATAGAGTGTCGGCCTGCGGACTGAGAGGTCCCAGGTTCGATTCCGATCAAGGGCATGTACCTTTAAATGGTGTTTCCCATCTTGAATAAAAGGCCTAAGGAACATGATAATAGAGAGACTAGAATAAATTCTCTATCTCTCTCCCTTCCTCTCTATAAAAATTCAATAAAATATATTTAAAAAAAATTTACAAATCATCTTTTCATAGTCCATCAGCATTTCAAAATTATTTTAGTGCTAATAAGGAAAAATGTTTTATATACTATGCATTTTTATTAATTTTTCAATGGTGTTTCCCATCTTGAATAAAAAGCCTAAGGAAAATGATAATAGAGGGACTAGAATAAATTTTAAAACATTGTTAATTAAGGAAAAGAGTTGAATAGGGAAAAATTAAGGCATGAAAACAATGACACATTAAAAGAGCTACACTATTAAGGAACAATAAAATATAATTGAAATATTATTGCATCATTTTTTATATCCACGTTTACACAATTAACTGATGAACCCATCCTTCAAAGCAAGCTAAACAGCAATATCTTGAAAAATCTAAAACCTTAAAATTTGAGTGGGACCTCAAATTCTGGTATTTTCTCAACCACAAAAACGAGGAAAGATAAAATTGGGCAAAGCCACATTCCTAATAAATATAACATTAACCAAATGTCATTTAACACGGTTGGTCAATTCTCATGAAAGTATTTTTCTTTTTAACAGAAATAGTGAGGCAGATAATGAATGGTATGTCTTTAGAATTTATGGATATATTGACTTTTCCTTCAGGATTAACTCACTCACAGACCTATATCAAAGAATGATGGCGATAGAAGAGGACCTTCTATCAGTAATAGAAGAGTAGGCTTGAGAAAGACAAATGGAGATGGTGAGTCACAGCTGGGCTGTAAATCTCATCTCAGTTTTTTAGTATATTTATTATTTCCTCAATATTATACTAGATAATATATTTCAGGGAATGGCTCAGGAAGCACCATCCAAATTCTCAGAACTAAAGTTTTGTGGTAGAACCACTATTTAGATCCTTCAAAGTCAACCAACTTATCATTTCCCTGACAAGAACTATAAAGACAGACCAGAAATATGTGAACAGAAGATAAATAGGATCAGATATCCCAAATGATGAAATTCAGTTCACAGGCAATGAGAATAGATGAGATCGCCTATCCTATCTGGAACATATGGCATATGATTACTCTCCAGTAATCCACACAAATGTAGTAACAACATGGCATTCGTATTAATAACTTGCATTTTTTTTCATGTGCTTGAAATGTAAAGTGCTTTGATATAAATGATCATATCTAAGACCCATATTTTTCCTGTGAGGCAGGCGGGAGTATATTTTCAAAGAAGGAAACTGATAATGTTAACTATTAAAAGATTTCTCAAGGCCATTCAGCTACTAAATGGCAAAGCTGGGATCTGAACCAAAGTCCCAAGCCCTTTATCTTGTGTCATATGTGTGAATAGCCATTATGACCTGGGCCTGACTCGGGCTGCTCATCTGTTTACAGACTTCATTAAATACAGAATCTGTTCTACCACAATCATGCCATTTCAAATTCATTAAATTATTAAAAAACAAAGCAGTCTTAAATAAATAAATGCATAATTAATAATTTGTAACTTGTAACGCTGTTTTTTGAAGTTCTTAAAATAATCAATATTACCGATGCATATTTTATATATTTGTTTTATAGCCACTAACTGCAGACTATACAAATCAGGAAGGCATAACTGAGTATTTTAACATAAATGATGTATCCAAAAAGCACATTTTAAACATGAAACAACAGGTCCAACATTCTTATTTTCATAAGTAATATGAACATAATATGAATAATTTTTTAAAATATTTTTAAAGATAGAGCTCTCAATTATATTCATGACTATTGCCTCTTTTTAAATATTACTTCACGGAATGTCATAAGGTTGAAAATGACGAAACATTTTGAAAAGCCTTAGATTGTTCTATAAAAAGTAGGCATTGCAACTATAATTACTATTTCTCTTCAAGCTCATGTATGCCCTTCAAAAAAAGGTGAGATTGGTGGCCAAACTGAATCAGTGAATATGGTCTATTGATCTCCATGTTTCATCCAACACTTCCACCCCTCATTATTTAAATCCACAACAAGCAACTTTGTAGTGCACAGCCAGGGTTACACCAATTAGAGTCACTTTGTAATCCATGGTGTGTGAAATAAGCAACTGGGGTACTTATAAAAAAGTTTACTGAAAGCTTCCCAAAGCACCTGGCATGGAAACATTTAAAATGTTAGAAAAGTTCAGGGAACCAAAGTTGGTATTTTTATGGAATGTTTAAAGCAAGACATCAATATTTTAGTGGACTGAGCTGCTCAGTCATCTGAAGTTTATGACTTGGTTCAAAACCATTTATCTAGTCAGAAGCTCGTCCTAAACTATAGTTTTATATTTCTGTTATCCAATGCAGGAAAGAAGTATTACCGATTTTCTGTTTGAAGAGTTCTGTGTCGCTAAAATAGTTAAAGAAGGCGAAGATTGCTGGAGGTGATTAATAAAACCAATATAAACCAATAAAACCAATATAAATATGTGTATTTGACTGAGAATAATCATTTACTTTTCAGCAATCTCAAAATTACATGCTTTTAAGTATTTTCCCCCGTGACCAAAATAAGGACTTTTACTGAAACCGCATGAAACTAAGAAAGAAGGTAATAAATATTAATAGAGCTGTTTACATGGTTCTGCGGCCGAATTTATGCTTGCAATAATACAGGTGCACTCTCCAAATTGCTAGCAAGGGGAAGAAATGGGATTTATTAATGTCTGCAATTTCAAAGCGCTGCTCCAGATTTTACTCAGGAAATTATTGCTTAAAATCAATGGAATGTGTAAGGCTGTTTTCCTTTCACTTCTGTCCTGCATCCTTATTTCTATTACTCCTTTGTTTTAAAAATTCAAGCTTAAGCAACTAGCTCCTTCATAGTATAACACAAAAGAACCACATTAAATTACATTAAAAAGTAACCTTTGGCTAAGATATTAGGTAATGCTAAGGTATCAATGTGAATACTGTGCTACTATAACAAGGGAAATCCCTTTACAATAAAGTTATCTTCTTAATTTTATTAGAACAAGTGTTACTGAGAACCAGAGCACTGCTGTATCACAAGAGCCTGAAATAGTGGCAAGTATAAAGTAGGTGCTTAAGAAAAATTTGTGAATGAATTACTGAATAATTTTGATCAGTTGACTACAACTTAAGTTTACAAATAAGGAAGTATAAAACTGTGAAATTCGCTTTACATTTTCACCAAAGTACTGTACCAGCACCCCAAACACAACATGTCTAAAATAATCAAACTTACTATTTTCTTTTTCAACAGCTTCATTACTCTTAAATCCCTATTCTGATGAATAATATCATATACTGCTTACCACTCTGGTTTAAAATTTCTGTTCATACATTACTTCATATCATTTTAGCCTCCTTAAAGGCCTTGCCTGTCTAGTCTAAATATTTTTAAATTAGCCATGAAGTCTCCAATCTCATTTGCCACTGTCGGACTTGTGCATTTAAGATATTTTGTCCTAACAAGTGTAAGAGGTTTTTTATATTTTCTCCTTGCCTTCAATTTCTATTCTTTTAAAACCAACCTGAGATTATAGGAATTGTAATTTGTATCAGTTTCCACTAGGTGGTGCTGAATATATAGAGACAAGGAAACTAGTAAGATCATGCAAAATAAAGATATAAATTTATATTTCTTGCACATATAAGGAGTCCAGAAGTAGACTGTAGACCACCATGATTACACACTAGATTCTTTCCATTCTGGTGCTTTACTAACCTTCAGGCGCCACATCATAGTCCAAGGTTGCTGAGTGAGCTATAGCTAACATGATTACATCCAAGCCAGCAGGAAGTTAGAAGGAAAAGATGAGTGCATCCTTGAAGAATATTTTCCTGATTGAGATCATTGGCCAGAACATAGGCATGTGGTTACAATTACTCCACATGGTCTGGGAAATGCAGGATGCCCGGGAGAAAATGGCTACAATCTCCGCTAAACCAAATGTTTACAACACACCTGTACCTCTGATGTTAATATTCTCATGTTCTGAAGATGAGACATCCTTGGAGAGGTGAAAGAATTCTACAATTTCATGGTCTTCAGTTCATATTTGCTGCTTTCTGCTACTTTATGTCTCTTTTTGCACTACTATTCTGCTCCTTTCAGGCAGGGACTGGCACTTAAGCTTTTTAGGTTATCAATGAAAGCTTGATAAGTGGACAAATCATTGGTCAAATATAAGGGGGAGTGTTTAATTGTGTCTTACAACCTGATAATTCTAGTCTAGCATCAGGGAATAACTAGTTTTTACAAATAATATTTACTTCTTCACTCATATATCATTATCAAGAAACACATTTAATATTCCAAATCTCTCAGCTGATAATCAGAAACCAAAAACCTTTAAGATGTATTAGTATGATAGAAAGAAAGGTTTGGTAGCATAAAAGTTGTTTTTCTTATGATTTCCAACAAAAATGTTAGCTATCCAGCCTTCTTTCTTTCTTTTTGGTCAACAGCATATTTTGAGCTTTGAACAAAGAGAGAAATATTGCCAGATGTGTGAAGAGGTTCATAGTATTCAAAATTGAAGAAGAATGAATTGAACAAGGATCATGGTAAAAAAAACTCATGATTCATATACATTCGTTACCTGTAGTAATCAGAATGCAAGTATTCCTGTTAGTCACTAATTACAGTATTATTGAAAACTTGGGGAAAAGAATATTCAGTTGTAATAAATTCATACAAATAAACTCCATAGTCCTATCCAGTTTGGTTCAGTGGGTAGAGCGTCAGCCTCCAGACCAAAGGGTCCTAGGTTCAATTCTGGTCAAGGGCACATACCTGGGTTGCAGGCTCCTCCCAGGCCCGGACCCTACTCAGGGCTCTTGTGCAAGAGGCAACCAACCAATGTGTTTCTCTCACATTGATATTTCTCTCTGTCTTTCATTCTCTCTTCCACTTCTCCTAAAAATCAATGGAAAAATACCCTCTAGTGAGGATTAACAAAAACACACACAAAACAAATAAACTACATATAGCTGAGTATTTTTCAGTTTCTTGTTCTGTCCATCCCCTGTCAAAGTATGGGTTAGCCTGCATTTGTTGGTGTTAATTTGTAGAAATCTCTAATTCAAGAACCTTTTTACCCAACATTACTTATTTCTCAACCTATGCTCTAGGTGCTGCTATATGCCACATTGCTCATTCAAAAGGAAGCAGTTTTATCTTCTTCACTAATTAACTAATCATTTTCCTTGTCTAGAAGGAGTGATGCTTTACTAACTTACAGCCATATTTTTTCATATAGAAGAGACAGATAATTGGTAACACTTAAGGACACAGGTAATTAAACAACTTGGTTGAATGCCCAAGTTGCTTAATTTGCTAGAAGTCATTAACATATAGCACTGCTTTAATTGATTATATTTAAAAATTTTTAAATTGTGGCAGAGTAATTGTTTCTGGGTCTTTGTAATTATTCATTTCCCTGTGTATTTGACTTGATATTTAATTGGCAGTAGAATAGTTTGTTCTTTGTAATCAGATAACCAACTTACATTTGTGTACTTAATTTATTAACTCATTCTATTAATTTGTTCAACAAATATTATATTGCAACTATCTTTTGCAAGACACCATTTTAGGTTTAGAAAATGAAGATGAATTTCCTATCCATACCTGGAGTGTTGGGAGAAGGCATGGGAATGATTAAGTACATTTGAAATGGAAAGTAGAATAAAAGGGATTTTGATAAACTGCTAGGAGAACACAAACTTTTTCTGATAGTTTCTAAAACATTTCACCAAACATAAAAATTTTGTTTTGGCACTGAAGACGAGTAAATGTAGTCAGATGGGGGATTTGGTTATAGCATTTTATTCAGAAAGCATGTAAAGGTGAGCCCATGATGCATTAAATACTGAGGGGAGGGATCAGATGTGGCCAGAATGTGGGGTATGTGACAGTGGAAAAGATTTTATCAAGATTCGGGAATAATTCACTTTATATTATGTTTTGTGATCCTCACCCTCCATCAAAATAACCAGTGCTTAAATGTCACAAATGCTGCCTAAAACGGCTTTTCTACAGCCATATTGTCCTCAATTGCCTCTTTTACAGTTGTCACTGTAACTAATTCCCAAATCCTGCCCCTGGTTCCAAGTCCCTGATCCCAGATTTGGAATTACATTTCTCCCTTAATTAATTGAGCTCTTTTGAGCAACTGCAGAGTCTGGCTCCACAGTATTTAGAGGAATTCCTTAAAATTAGATTAAGTCTTTCCTCATTACATTTTTTTTGTAGCTGAACATGAATATATGATTTGAAGTGAATTTGCCTGAGGTGTTAAAATCAAAGTCACTTTTTCAAGTAGACTTGAATAAGTGTTCCTAAATAAGACATGCCCTCTGATCTCAAGTATGTTCCTTGAATTTTCATACTTCTCACATTCTCCAACTGGTACCTATCTTTCTTTTTCTGAAGTGTGTGTGCGTGTGTGTGTGCGCGTGTGTGCGCGTGCACACACACTATATTTGTATGGTCAAAGAAGCAAACCTTTAATCAGTATTTCTCTATGTGGCATCATTTAGTAGGCACACTTACAGCCCTTCTATCTGTTTTTCTAATGATGTCTTTCTTGGGAGGTAAACTGGCATAAGTTCAAATCAAATAGAAATGGGCTTTCATATCAACCCTGCCATGTACTTGCTTTGCGATTTTGTGCAAGTTCTTTAGCTCTCTGATCCTCAATATCCTCACCGGTGAAGTAGAGACCCTACCATGCAGTGCTTTTGTGAGGCGTTAAACATAGAGTCCTTAGCACAATGCTGGCCATCTGTAGACACACAACAGTGCAGTTCTTAGGTTTTAAATTATGATTATTACTTTACGCCTCCTGTTCTACTTTCAGGTGATCCATTGCTGCTTGATATTTCCACTAATCATCTCTTTACTATCTTAATGTAACTAAAATTTAGTGTGTTCTCTATATCAGCCAGTGTTCTGACAGGAAAATAACACTCGCGCTGTACATTTCAACAAAGAACGTTGGTAGATAGAACTGTAGGTATGGAAGGTTGAAAGAGTAAAAAAGGAACAGTGCAGTAAGAATAGCAAGGAGCAGTTCTTACCCCCAGGGAACAGACAGGATTCCTCAGGACTTGGAATCTTGGGTGAAAGACACAGTGAAGCTGGAACTCAGGCAGACCTTTGAGGAAGGGCGCTGCCAACTGCTGCTGCTAACACGTCAGAGGAGATGAAACGAGGCTGAGAGAAGAAGGGAAGGATGCAGTCAAGTGTCACAACTGCCTTCCCATTTCCCTCTGGTGCCTTCCACTGTCAGAACCTGACCAAAAACTAGCAGCCCAAAGAGAAATGTGGTTGGCAGAGTCCCAGCTGCAGCCTAACCAAGTGCTGTCCACATGGGTGGATTTAGAGCCGATAAACGACAGGTGAAGGGCCAGTATGGTCACATGTCTGCCTACTGAACATCCATACACAGCCTTCCACATATATTTGAACTTCAACGTAACTGTGATTATGGCACTAAGCTCCTACTAACGACATGTAACTATCCTATGTCAAGTGAGAAGGAGCTCATCCTCTCCCTTTTAAAGGGAGACACAAAGTCTCAAGGGTCATGGATTCCCCTGGGAATTGCTAAAAGATAACAGGATGGATCCTGAATCATCATAACCCCACATGCGGCCTGTTTTAGAGAAGACTAGACGTTTATATATCAGAGATTTTTTTAAAGGTTTTTGTAAGAGTAGAAGTTGCTCTGGAGAATGATGAGATGCTTTTCCTGTACCCAGACCCACATGAAATGGAGATTAGACATAAAATGCTTTTCTTCTGGACGTCCAGTTCAGACGCTCTCCTCATTGCTATCAGCACAGGACTAGAGAGTTCATGGAAGACATTAGCATGTGTAATGCAGTATGAGTTCCTGTCTCTGAGTTTTGCTGTTTGAGGAAGTCCTGTAATGGCAGCCTGATGTAAAAATGATGCCCTAGACACCAAGAAGAGAGTGCTTTTCAAGTATGAAAGGCTTATTATTGTAGTCAAAGGCTGTCTAGAGCTAAAACGAGGACTATAAACAAACACTTGATTTAGCACTAAGGAAGATTTGGGGTTTTTTATTGAGAATGGTTTGCAAGTAACGAGAAAAAAAAGGATTCAAACCTGAATCTCATGCTTCTTTCAAATTCCCATCTTTCTGTCAGAGGGGCTTTGCTGGCCTTTTATTTACTGATTATAAACTAAGGTTCAAAGAGAGTTAAGCAATTACCTAAAGCAGTGGTCATGAAACTGACTGGCCAAATCCAGCTCAATGTACCTGCAAGCTAACAATGATGTTTACATCTGTAAATGGTTACATTTAAATGACTCTGTAAGTACTTTCATGATATCTTTGATTTTCCTTTTCACCCTCAAAGCCAAAAATACTAACTACTGGCCCTTTACAGAAAGACTGACCTCTGGTTGGCTTTTCTGAAAGTAACAAAGATAAGATAAAGGTCTTCTGATTGTCCACTCCATCTACAAAACTAAGCAAACCAATAGAACAAACCACCAACTCTCTAACAATTAAAATTACTTCTGTGAATGAGCTACATATTGATGCAAAATATAATTAAACATCATGAAAACCAAAATATGATTACAGCTTCATTACAGAAATTTAAAAACTTTTTTAGAATAATTTCTGGGGTTAATATTCAATTGTGTTGTGCTATTTAAAAATCAATAACCTGCTTTAAATCAGATACAATTTCAATATGATATATTTCTGGCTGAATGATATCTCAACTGACTTACATATACACTGAGTGGCCAGATTATTATGACCACCTGATGTTTGTAGGCAAATTAGCTAAAATTTCATGCTGAAGTTGCTAGAGGGCCAGATCATTATAAACGTCTGAATAGCACAACATACCTAAGTATCATTGCTGATCAAGTTCATCCTATCATGTTGATGGCGTATCCCAATGGAGATGGCTTCTTCCAACAAGACAATGCATCATGCCATGGTGCTCATATTGTGCAGGAGTGGTTTCAGGAACATGAGGGAGACTTTACCTTGCTTAGGTGGCCCCCACAATCACCAGATCTCAATCCAATTGAGCATTTGTGGGACGAAGTTAAAAGAGCCACCAGGCAGCTGGTTCCACAATCATCAAATCTCACAGAACTGGACAGTGCTATTCATCAGGCATGATGTCAGATTCCTCGCATCACCTTTCAACATCTCGTGGAGTCAATGCCAAGAAGAATCACGGCAGTATTGAAGGCAAAAGGTGGCCCAACAAAGTACTGATGGGGTGGTCATGATAATCTGGACACTCAGTGTATAGGCTGGGTAAATAAAGATTTTGACTTAATTTCGATAACTTATATGCAAATTATTTTTTATCTTCAGAGATAGGAAAAGGAAAAAAAGATTTTATTTCATGACATGTATTTGTATAAAATTGTAAAATATATTCAATGACTCACCTAGTTCCTCTGTTTGCAATATTGGTAGTTTCAAAGTAAATATCAAGTTATTAAATTATTCACTCTGGTGAGACATTTAATATGATGGGACAATTAATGAATAATAAACCTCATTTCTTCTCTTGTCTCACACAATAAAATAGACATGTGGAGAAAGGAACATTTCACCCTAGAGGCATAAATATTAGTCTTAACTTCTCTTTTAGTAGCTGCATAACAAGATTTTATCTCATTGATTCTGTGTCATGAATTGTAAAATTGAGATATTGGGGGAGGCAGCTGGAAGAGTTGGCCAGTGTGGTGTTAATACACTCCATTAGAGGTTTATTTCAATATCAAATAAAACAATGCAAGTGAAATTATTTTTAAAAGTGTATACCACAATAGCAGATGAATTTTATCTAAGTATAATAAGATAATTGGTTGAATTAAAACAATATATTTTACAGTTATATTTGTCATGGTGAATGCAGAATTGAGTTTTGATAGAAAGCTTTCATAAAAGTAAAAAATTATTTTTCTTTGTAAGGGTTGTGTATAAAAATGATCTTTTCAAAAGATTAAATTTTTCTGTCTCATATTTCAAGCAAAATGTAATTTCATTTTACAATGAAATTTGAACTGTGAAAATAAGTCAAAAACTAAAACTTTAATTTTGTTCAGAACTAAATGACAAAAAAAAGTATTTGAAAATTTGAGTCATTAAAATCATGAGGAGCATGAGCAGTATAATATATTAGCATGTAAGTGTTTATAAAATATGTCTAAAAAGGTAGACTTATTTTTGTACAAAATAAAATAATAAAAAGTATATGATAGTTAAAAAATGAGTAGTTCAGTTAAACACTAATTGATATGTTAGATAAAATAAAAACGTCTGTTTCAAAGCATACTATTTATTGATATTTAATTTAAATAACCTTATAATATTAATCAAAATTCAAAGAAATACAATATCATTTAAAGAAGAAAATTAAGTAGCTTGAGGGTATTGTTAGTAGGGACTATCTAGGTGTCTGAACAAAATACAAAGACAACTAACCATGCTTCATTTCTTTAATCATGTGGTAACAAAGATAGCAGGTTTACAAATATCATTTGGATGTGGACTTTTATAGCATAGGGAGATAACATAGAGAGGGTTGGTGGTAGGGAAGACATACCGCTTTAAGGAATTAACAAGTGAAGAAAAAGACATGATGAAATACGGATTTACTGATGTGACTTGTCTAAATCAAAAGAGAAAACAAGTTAAAAAATTGTGTAAGAATGCAAATTCAAGTTTGTCTATTTAAGAACTTCTGGATTACTATAGGTCTATCATTTCCCCTACTGACTATTTGGCCATTTTAAGGTAAATAAATCAGGATTTGCAATACTTTGCCTGTAGTATCAAATTAATTAATTCATATATGAGATTAAAGAACACAGATTCCTAAGAGGCAAAAGGAAAGGTTGAGACACCTAGGATGGTTAAAAGTGGCAGTCAAAAATTATTGACCAATCGCTTATGTAATATCTTTGAAATCATATAAATAGTAACTTTCCATTTTGGTCATAGGAAGTACTAATGCAAAATCTTACATACATAGGAAAACAAATAGCTCCCAAGTTTTACATGACTAACTTCGCTAGATTAAGAAAGACTTGTGTTGTCCGGCCTGTGTGGCTCAATGGTTGAGCATGGACCCATGAACCAAGAAGTCACCAGTTAGATTCCCTGATAGGGTATGTGCCTGGGTTATAGGCCGAGCCTTGGTGGAGGACATGCAGAAGGCAGCCTATTGGTGTGTTTCTCCCATTGATGTTTCTATCTCTCTATCTTTCTCCCTTCCTCTCTAAAAATCAATAAAAATTCATAAAAATAAAATAAGAAAGAAATACTTTTGTTGCCCTGGCTGGTATCGCTCAACTGGTTGGACATCCTCCCATGCACCTAAAGGTTGCCAGTTTAAGCCCTAGCCACTATGGCTAAGTGGATAGAGCATCAGCCTGCGGACTGAAGGGTCATGGGTTTGATTCGGGTCCAGGGCACATGCCTGGGTTACAGGCTCAATACCCAGTATGGGGTGTGCAGGAGGTAGCCAATCAGTGATTCTCTCTCATCATTGATGTTTCCATCTCGCTCTCCCTCTCCCTTCCTCTCTGAAATCAATAAAAATATATATTTTTTAAAAAGATTGCCAGTTTGATTCCCTTTCAGCGAACTCGAACCCTGGCAGGAGTGTGCAAGAGGCAGCTGGCTCACACGATGTTTCTCTCGTTCTCCCTTCCACTTTCTCTAAAAATCAATAAAGAAAAAAAAAAACATTGAACTTTAGTTCTTAGCCATGAATTTATGTTGAATAATCTTCTTTGTCTGTAAGTCAAATAAAAAATTAAAATTTTGAAGTAGTTCACCATCTTTGAAATTTCGAAAAGGAGCCCTTAAAACAGGGAGGCTTTTGTGAAGTCAATAGCAACACATAATGCACTAACCAGGACATGGCTAGTTGGAGAGAAATCAGTATTATCAAGTTATTGGCTACTGAAAGAAAAGGGTGGTGTTGTCAACTTCCTTGATAATTTGCTTGAACATTGTAGGTGAAACTTCAGAGATATTTAAGTAGATGACATTATAATGTGACAGCTACATCTTTTCTCTCTGTTCAAAGCTACAAATGAGCTCAACCTTCCTCAGGTTATATAATTTAACATTGGCTACTATTTCTTGTTTAATAAATAGAATCAGCAATGTCCTGGAACACTGCAATGAGAATGTTTTTGTTTTGGGACAAATCAAGGGGTCAAATTCCAGCTTGTTTAATGTCAGTCTTCTTATTATTTAAAGTTTCAAAATATCTAAGGCTTAAATGTAAAGTGGTGCAGAATCCTTTTTTTTAAAAAATCTGTGTGTCATAGGCAAGGGACTGGACATTCAAAATAAGTTATAAAAATAGGTATATGAGTAAAAAGGAGCAAAAAAGACAGTATAAAATAAAATGTTTTATCACTTGAAGGAAATCGATTAATAGTTAAATACACATGGTTTGAAATCTCTATCAAAAGTCATAGACTGTCAGATTGGGCTGAAAAATAAAACCTGCCTATATATTGTATATAAGAATTACACTTGGACAAAATAAACAACATAAACAGTTAAAAGAAGAAATTGAGTTTTTGTGCCCTTTTAAATTTATTGATTAAAGAAAAGCTAGTAATACAGAAACTTCATGTTTTTTTTCTTTTTCTCCTGCAAAATTTTTATTGTTATTTATTTGATGTTTTCTAACTAAAGCTAGGTATAATGCCAGGGTATTTCTAAAATTCATTTCTAGGAAGTGGGAACTCTCAAGTGGTATAAATTGATGAGAATAATTATTACATATTATTCTACTATGTATTTTGCCTGGTATTTGTTTGGAGTAAAATTATTTAATAATAATTTTATATCACTTTTAAAGCCACAGGAAATTTTTTTAAAATATATATTTTATGGCCACTTTTGAATGGCATTCATAGGAACCTTCACATCCTATTTTACTTGCTGGTATTTTAAATTAGCTTTTTTATTCATATTTTCACATGTTATATTTTTAATATTAGAAGTTAGATAATTTTTGAATGAATGGATACAAGTAGAATTATCAGAGAGGGTTGCTCTTTTTTTTTCCTGACTCTCACTCATATTTCGGCCTTTCTTCTTTACTGGAAATGAAGGTGTTGTATTCTAAGGTCCTGGGTAAGATATGGACAAAGCACAAAAAATAGAATGACTAATTGACACACTTGTAGTATCTGATACGAACAAAGAACATAAGATTTTCTATTAATAAACCTCATCATTATTTCTATTTTTTTCTTACTTATATGCAGTAAAATTTACCATTTGTAGGATATGGATCTCTGTTTTGATAAATACTTAGAGCTGTGTATCCTCCTTAGTAGTCATGATTCAAAACAGGTCCAGCTCCCAGAAATTGCCTTATGTTGATCTTTTATAGCCAACTCCTCATTCCAATATCAAAACCTGGCATCAGTGTTCTATTTTCCACCCCTATAGTTTTGTCAGGTCTATATATCTTAGACATGAAATTCACTCTATATCAAGATAAAATTATTCAAATAAGCATTGGCAAATGTTTTGTTTCCTAGGCTTTTGTTTGGAAACTTTTAGAAGTTATTATTTTTTCAAAATCAATAAAATATATATATATTTAAAAAAAAGCTTAAAGAGTTCTCTTTATTTTTCATTTTATGATGTATTGGTCTTTGTCATACTGCCCATGGGCACAAATGGTCCTTAAAGTGTTTATTAAGTACCATAAACACCCAGGAGTTTAACTCATATTTGTGAACTAGAACTGAAACATGTGCTTCCTACACCACTAAGGTCCAGATGCTTTGATTGTTTTCAGATAGACCCAAGTAGATTTGAGCTTTGCTTCTTATTTGAAAAAAAATACAACACATTAGGGATAAGCTAAGATAAATGTTCTGAATTATTTTAGATGTTTAAAAATATCTCTGTGGTATTACAAATTTGTAATTTTGGTGGGAGGAGAATCAGGGCTATAAGAAATGATGACTTTTCTTTAGTGAAATCCTTTTATTTTTAATTGAATTTATTGGGGTGGGATCTATATATATAAAAGCCTAAGCGACCATGACGACCTAAGGACTGAAATGACTGGAAGGACCAGTCAACCAGTTGCTATGATGCGCTCTGACCACAAGGGGGCAGACGCTCAACGTAGGAGCTGCCCCCCTGGTGGTCAGTGTGCTCCCACACCAACCTCCTGGGCCGGCCAACCGCCCCTGGTCCCTCCCCCAGGATGGCCGGTCCCCATTGGCCCCTGGTGCTAAACCATTAGTAGATGACCTGCTTCTGGTTTGAGGTTTCTTATGTAACAGAGCAGCTCCCTCGCTGTGATCTATTGAAAGTCAGCCTTGGACACAAGGGTTTGCCTCATTCTGTCCTCTCCCTTCCCTGGGGGCCGCCCGCCTGCCATCGTGGTGGCTCTGCGGTGAGGGAAGGAGGAGGGGGGGAGGCGGGAAACCGTGGGATGGCAGGGCGGCATCAGAGTCCAGTGTCTGTTTCTTCTGCGCCCGGCCTGGCAACCATTGCCTCCTCTCCCAACTCTGCTGAGGCCCCAGGCTGGGACAGGGAACCAGTGGTGGGTGGCGGCAGACATGGCCCCTTTCCTAGGGGGGCTGAGGGCCAGCTCGAATTCGTGCACTGGGCCTCTAGTTATTAATAAGATTATACAGGTTTCAAATGCACATTTCTGATACAAGATTAGTATATTGTATTGTGTGTCCACTACCCAAAGTCAAATCATCTTCTGTCACCATATATTTGGCCTTCTTTACCCTTTATTCTCTTCACCCTTCCCTCTGGTAATCACCTTACTGTTGTCAGTGTGTATATTTCAATTTTTTATATCCCACATATGAGTGAAATCATTTGATTCTTTTTCGATGAAGATATCACTTCAATACAAAACAGCAGACAGAATTGTTGAAAATTTTCTTATTGTGAAAGATAGTTAGAAAATTGTGTATCAAAACAAAACAAAGAAAAAACACTATCAAAATGTTAGTTACTAGATTTAAGTCAGCCACTATGATCAATCCATCTGATTGTATATTTGAATTTAATATATGGCTGTTTTTTAAAATATAGACTGATTTAAAGTTTTTCAGGTCAGCATACTTAAACTGACTTTTTATTTTAATATGTGATATTAACCATTATGATGATTCACATATACACGATATTCTGTTCTAATTCTGTATATTAATTTTAGCTAATAACTTACTCCTTAAGCTAATAAAAAGCTTTACGTTCAAGGTTCAAATTCTTTTTTGATTCTACAAGTATATTAGGATGTTTCTAAAGTTATATGTATGTGCTGAGCTGCTATCAAAATAAAATACATAATTTCTTTGGAAATAAAAGAAAATAAATGGAGGAAATAGAACATTGTACTCAGATATTCAAAGCATTATCCTTATGAGATAATTTCAACAAATTTTCTGCACTGTGGGATTACAACAGAAATCAATACCAGTGTATAGATCTGAATTTCCAATATTCACTTTGAGAATTCTGGCATCTTGTGATTCAAAAGACCAATTACTGGAAACGAGTAAACGCGTTCTCTTTGTAAAAAAAAATGCTATTCAAAGTGTCCAATAGGAATATCCAAAGGACAGTCTAGCTTTGAGATATCAAAATGTTTGAAACTATAAAATCAACTTGCTGCTCTAGGAGTTTATTTACAACGAAGTATGAACAGGAATCAGATTGTTGATTCCTTGCTAAACTGATAACACAAAATTACTAGTGCAATTATACAGAAATCTGTTTCTGAGAGAGTAAGGAGAAAAATTAGCTGAGGAACAATTGACTCAGTGATTGCTTAGAGAGCTGGCCTACATTTTCCCCGATCTGTAGCTTCCATTTCTCATGGGCAGTGTGGTTTTATCGAATCTGTGACTGTTGCATGCAAAACAAGAAATGAGTTGGAGAGCTGGCTGAGAATTGTTAAAATTATTAATCACAGTTAAGTCTTTTTTATCCTTTAAATTTTTCTTTGATCAATGTATACTTTAAATTTCCTTAATACCTCATTTTCCTGGAACATCAATTTTGGTTGTTTAAAACTTTATGACCAGATAATTTCATGCATAAATATTCTTTTATTTCACTTCATTTCTACATCTATCATATTGTTGTTTTGTTGCTGAATACTTGTATATAACATTTTTTCATAAATTTCTATTTTCTTGCTTCCTTTGTTTCTTGTACAAATCCAATGTTTCACCAACCTTCATTCAAATGACTGAAGTGCTCCTTGAACAAGAACTCCATTGTATAATTCCTTACAGCAATATTTATCTGCACATTTCAAATGACATCTTTCCTACAGTTGTCTTTGAATGGTTATGTAAATATTTTGTTGCTCAACTTTTATCATATTCTGTGATGTACTAATGATGGATCATGTCTATGTCTCAATGATACCAAGCACATTGCCTTGGTATGGTAAATGCTCTGTGTATATTTCCCAGTTTCATTTATAATTTTTTTCCAGCATATTTCTCTGTGAGTTTAATAATGTTATGTTTAGTTTTTAATTTTTATTAGATATTTACCTTGAAACCATAGGTATCTTAGGTGTCTGCTATTTAAAAATATCATCTCATTTGTAGTTTTTTTAAGCTACAACTTTACTGAAGAAAGAAAATATTTTGATATGGCAGTATTTATCTTCCACTTAAGAATAAAATTTGATGGCCTGGCCTGAGTGGCTGTTTGTTGAGCATTGTTGTGTGCACCAAAAGATTACTGGTTTGATTCCCAGTAAAGACACATACCTGGGTTGTGGGTTCAATCCCTGGTCCAGGCACCCTATATAATTAAAGGCTAATATGCAAATTGTCCCCTAGACTGGGAGTTCAACAGGGAGTTCTACCAGGGGATGGGGTCAGCCAGCCAACCACCATGGCCCCTTTCCCTGGCCAGCCCCGCCCCTGATAGGCCCCCCCCACCCCAACCGGATGACCTTCTGGATGAAGCAGGGACTGCGAGGGCCGAGGCCCTTGCATGAATTTCATGCATCAGGCCTCTAGTACATACATAAGTAGGAAATTCATCTCTGGAAACATCTGAAAAAAGTTTTCTTGGAAAATGGAGATAAATACCTAAGAAATATATATATACTTAGATATAATTTAATATTATTATTTCATATATATAAATAATATTTTAAAATAGTTAACCATACACATTTAAAACAGTAAAACTCTGATGACAAACATGAGATTATTATTATTCTTTTTTTTACCCATTTCTCTTTGGGTGATGGGGACTGTGCTTTCATGCTCATAAACACACACAGGAGTTACTAATGTGAATACCTCATGGAAGATTAATTGATGCAATGGAAGGTGTAGAATTATTTCTTGTGAACACTAAGTTGAGACACAATCTCAGCGAAAAGCCCAAATTTCTTTGCGAGACAATTTCTTTAATGGTCGAGGTAAATACCTCTGTTCTTAGCTTAGGTCTTTCCTCATTCAGCTTGGGAAATGTCCCTGTGTCGTTGACCTCCACAGAAGTGAAATTAAGAGACTTGATTCAGCAAAGGCTTATTTGGGTTGTTTCTTAAAAATATATATTTTTCGCCCTGACCAGTTTGGCTCAATGACTAGAACGTCGGCCTGTGGACTGAAGAGTCCCAGGTTTGATTCTGGTCAAGGGCATGTACCTTGGTTGAGGGCACCTCCCCAGTAGGGGGTGTGCAGGAGGCAGCTGGTCGATGTTTCTCTCTCATCGATGTTTCTAACTCTCTATCCCTCCCCCTTCCTCTCTGTAAAAAATCAATAAAATATACATATTTAAATAAAAATATATGCATATATATTTTTTTTCTATACATACACAGTTCAAATTACCTGCAGACAAAGAATCTGCTGACTCCTTTCTCATCAGGCTTCACAGAAAACCAGGGATATGGCACCTATGGTATCTTGAGTTCAATAGATGAAGACTGTGATAGTAGCGATTTTTATTGACCTCTCTAAGGCATTGGCTTCAGCTGGCCATAAATTAACCCTACAAAACTTCAGGGATTTGAGATCTTGTAGTGGCTGCATAAAGTGGTTTGCATTAACTGGAGGAATTGTACAGGAAAGAAAGCCGCGTGAGCACAGATTCCAGGGAATTACAAATGAGACGCCTGAGGGCATATTTTATTTTCTCTGCTTGACGATTATCTTACGGTCTAATGTGTTTTCTCCCCTGTGCACATGTATGCTAATGATATAGTGTGATTTCGCAGAATAACACGGATGCCCTGGGGTAGCCCCAGCAGCCTGCAGGCCAATGTATGAGCTTGTTGTTGTGTTTTTCCCCTCCAGAAGCTTGCTTCAAATGAAAGTTGATGTCGAAACCTTAGTCTTCTGTTTCACTTCAAGGTTTCATAAATGTTGAGTCTCATTAATAATTAACAGCAATGTAACAGTTCAGAACAGACCGAGTAAGCTTCATTTCTGGATTCTGACCTAGCCTCACTTCAGATATTTAAATAGCATGATTTTCTGTCTTTTCAGTGCCCGTTAATTGTCTGGATGGGAAAGGGTTTCTGTTCCTGAAATATGATCACATCAGCTCTTTTTTTATTTATTTTTTTTAGGGTAGAGAAGAAGCTGGCTCCATGCCAGCCTAGATATTTCTTGGGCCATTGCTGTCCCAGTGCACCTGGTTTGACAGGTGTCTAAGTGTCTCTTAGAGCCTCTTGGGGGCTTGCATTACCCAGCAGCTGTGGAAGCTGATAAAGCCATTGTGAAGTAAAATCTGGGATCCTCAACAGGCAGAAGGCGTCCTTAACCTCAGAGTCTGGCATGGGTGTGCTGGTGCCTCCTCCAAAGCCAGAGGGGGGACATTGAGAATTGTATTCACTCCAAAATGTGCACTTGCAAATCTGGCCTCCGATCATTACTTTAATTATCATAATGTATAAATGGCAGAGTCTGATACTCAAAGGAGCCACTGAGATTGTCATTTTTCATGGAAGGAAAGAAAAATGTAGAAATTGCAAATTGTGGAATGATACATGCCATGGTCATTTGAATAACATTACTTTTTTCAAGTAGGAAAATAGAGGCTCAGAAAATGTATATAACTTCCCAAGGCCATAGAGCTATTTTTAAGTAACTAATTTATTATCAGAGAGATGGCCTTACAGTATCAGGAATGTAAGATATCTAGTAGGAAAGATATCTAATAAGAATACAAGATAAGGTATGAAATGAGACAGAATATAAATATTTGTTGGGAAAAGTGCGAAATTACCTATTACTTGTCTGTTCCTTTTTGAAAATACTGTATTAAGAGTTAGCTTAAAGACCAATAATCTTCATCACAATATTTAAATGTAATGCAGTAAATAGTGTGAAAAAGTGTGGTCTTTCGTCAAAATTTAGAACTGTCTTCTGATTTGTGTGGAATATATCAAGCCCTGGTCAATTTTAAAGTTGAAAGTAATGGTAACAGAGGTAGAGAGAGAGAGAGAGAGAGAGAGAGAGAGAGAGTGTGTGTGTGTGTGTGTGTGTGTGTGTGTGTGTGTCTAACAGTGTAATTGAATAATCTGCTGAAAATCAGGCTTTTGCGTTCAGAAGATTAGACATAAGTATTTTTCTCTAGAACTTAAACTAATGAAACAGAACAGTTGTTTTCATTTATGTTATTTTTAGGTATGATCTTTTATTTCTAACCCAAATCAAACTTCCATTTCCCCCCAAAATGATAAGTAAACTCACGTTCACCAAGATGATCAATAATACATAAAAATGTTCTTTTGTTATGAAGTTTTTAAATCAGGGAAAATAATGATCATTTCTGAAAGTTCAGAAACCTGCAGGGCGCTGAGGGATACCCTTGGTGGAGGTGTGTGTGTGTGTGTGTGTGTGTGTGTGTGTGTGTGTGTGTGTATGCATTCCCCATTTTTCAAAAACATGTGGCACAAGCTCAGTTAGTTGGAGCATTGTCCCATACACAGAAAGATTGCAGATTTGATTCCTGGTCAGGGCACATACCTTGGTTGCAGGTTTGATCCCTGGTTGGGGCGCATACTGGAGGCAACCAATCAATATTTCACTCTCACATCAATGTTTCTCTCTCTCTCTCTCTCTCTCTCTCTCTCTCTCTCTCTCTCTCTCATCAATAATGACATATCCTCAGGTGAGGATTAAAAATACAAAAATCACGTGGCATAAGTAATTGACAGTACTTCCTGCAACCAAGCCCAGCCCCACTTAAAACTCCCAGGCAAAATCCCAAATCACTGAATTAAGAGTATATGGGGGAGATGCATTTTTGCCTTCCTTTGTTTCACCATTCCTTGGTCTTTGGCCTTCTCTCTTTTTTTCCTATCCTCCATTTTTAGACTTCTTAATATTCAGCCTCTTTTCCTTTTCAGTTGAATTATAATTGTGGCTGTTTCACATGTGCTACTTATGCTTTGCTTTCCCTATGGATTGGCTGAAAATATTTTATTTTGTCAGGTGTTTCTTCTTATTCATAGGTTCCCTGGAAATCCTTTCCATCCTTTAAGGCAGTGGTTCTCAACCTTCCTAATGCCACGACCCTTTAATAAAGTTCCTCATGTTGTGGTGACCCCCAACCATAAAATTATTTTCGTTGCTACTTCATAACTGTAATTTTGCTACTGTTATGAATCATAATGTAAATATCTGATATGCAGGATGTATTTTCATTGTTACAAATTAAACATAATTAAAGCATAGTGATTAATCACAAAAACAATATGTAATTATATATGTGTTTTCCGATGGTTTTAGGCAACCCCTGTGAAACCCCAAAGGGGTCACTGCTTTAAGGCATAGCACTTTCTGTGTGAAGGTTTTCACAATCACCCTCCACAGAAAAGCATTCTCCATCATTTAAATCTTCATAGTTATTTATTTACACCAATTACAAAGCAAGTATACTATTTGGTAACAAAGCTTTCCTATACCTTATCGCCTCTACTGGATTGTGATTATGTTGAATGGAGATGGGGTTGCATATTTTAATTCAAAATCAATATTCAATAGTGCTTTAAGCATAGTAGCCACATTGAAAAGTAGATGGCATTGATTCAACATGAAGTTGTCATTTGCCTTGAGACTCTGAAGATAGCATTTCCAGATTTTATAAATACTGAAATCCTATGTAGAATGCACATCAACTTCTACATTGTCACATTGCGATGGAAAATACATATCTTGTCTTCCTTTATGATATTTATAAAAATATATAAATACTAGAGGCCCAGTGCACAAAAATTTGTGCATTCAGGGGAATCACTCAGCCCAGCCTATGCCCTCTTGTAGTCTGGGACCCCTCAGAGGATGTTCACCTGCTGGCTTAGGCCCGCTCCCTGGGGGAATGGGCCCAAGCTGGCAGTCAGACATCCCTCTGGCAGCCCGGCAGCCCTCGGGGGATGTCCACTTACCAGCAGGGAGCAGACCTAAGCTGCAGTCGAATATCCCTAGTGCTGCTGAGGAGGCGGGACAGGCTCCCGCCACCACCGCTGTGCTGGCAGCCATCAGCCTGGCTTGTGGCTGAGCAGAGCTCCCCCTGTGAGAGCACACTGACCACCAGGGGACAGCTCCTGCATTGAGTATCTGCCCCCTGGTGATCAGTGTGTGTCATAGTGACCAGTCATTCCCAGTTGTTCTGCTGTTAGGGTCAATTTGCATATCACCCTTTTATTATATAGGATAGAGGCCTGGTGCACTGGTGGGGCTGGCTGGTTTGCCCTGAAGGGTGTCCCGGATCAGGGTGGGGGTCCCGCTGGGGTGCCTGGCCAGCCTGGGTGAGGGGCTGATGGCTGTTTGCAGGCTGGTCAAGCTCTCCCCAGTGGGGACCCTCACCCCATGGAGGTTTGGCCAGCCTGGGTGAGGGGCTGATGGCTGTTTGCAGGCTGGCCACACACCCTTTAGGGTGGGGGGTCCCCACTGGGGTGCTTGGCCAGTCTGGGTGAGGGGCTGAGGGCCGTTTTCAGGCTGGCCAAGCCCCCGGGCGACGGAAGCTCCCAGCCTCTCCTTTTTTCTTTCTTTTTTTATTCTGGGATTTATTTACCTTCTATAATTGAAACTTTGTAGCCTTGAGTGGAGCTCAGAGCCGGCCAGGGCGAGCGGGCAGGATGCTTGGCTTCCTCCATCACTGGGGCAAGCAAGCCTCCTGCTTGCTCCAGCTCCATGGCTGCCAGCCGCCATCTTGGTTGGGTTAATTTGCATATAGTCACTCTGATTGGCTGGTGGGCGTGGCCTAAGGTGTAGTGAAGATGTGGTCAATTTGCATGTTTGTCTTTTATTAGTGTAGATAACAAGAGAAAACTATCTTCCATAACAGCAAGCAAACAAACAAACTTGTCATTGTCGGGGTATGATTTAATACATGATATCTGCAACTATAATTGCTGCTTTATATCATGAGTGTCAATTTGAACTAAACTGTTGTTAACGTCAGTCAAAATATATGATGGCATCTAGAAAATCATACTGTTGAGCAATTAAGGCCTTAGAAGAGTCTAACTTTATGTTTATAGTTTCTATCTATATTTTTGTTATCATTAAGCTAAGAAGCAATGCAAAGACTATATTCATCCTTAAAGTAGATGGGATTTCTAAAAGATTTTGGCAGCTCCAATTTGTCTTGTGAAATTTCAGTGACAACTGTGTGTTTTGATTTTGATGGGTGACATGTTTCTGTAACTTCCTTTGAAACATATCCAAAATGTTTTTTAGTGATCTTGGCATTTGTTGAAACTATATATGTTTGGTATCTGAGTATGTGTGTGTATGAGAGTTTATGTGTTTAATGCTTTCTAGAGATTCAATTGGTTAGCTGATCAAGTAGCTTTGTCTTGGATAATTTTGTTTGTTTCTGTAATATACCATATAGTCAAATGGAAATTTGGGGGTTGAGGCTGTGCAAATGTAATAGAGCAAAACTAATTAGTTTTCATAACATTGAGCTACCTCCTTGAATATACTCACAGCTTCCTCCACTCAAATCTCATGAACAAATATACACTTCATATTGTGTGTGTACTCTGTGAGTTCAGAATAAAAAAATGACAGAGTGAATATAAAAGTGAAAATGATAACTAAAAGTCATTTTCCAATGACTCTACACAGTAGTTATTATGAATTTATAGCTCCAATGTAATTATGTCCTATAAGAATATAGGGTTGTTGTACTCTTAAAACATACTAAAGAGTAAATTGTATTTCTGAGTAAATGTTAATCCTGCCCATTGCAGTCTAATCAGAGTTTGATGATATTTCTTAGAATGTGTTGAATGTGCTTGGTTTGGAATTAAGAGGTTGGCATGGGATGGCTGATGTAGTTTTAAATGTAAAGCCGAAATCCTGGACTAATAATAATATAGTGGGAGGAGAAGTTGTGTGGAAGAGGGTAAAGGGTGAGAGTTGGAATCATTATTCTTAAGGTCATAACATTCTTTTAGTATACATACTTTAATGAATTACCTATATAGATGCTACAAAATGATTCATCCTACATGACCATCTTTTCTTATGCATCATTTTATTTCCCCATTTTCTTCACAAAGACTTCTGTTATAATTTGTCAATATGAATGATATTTTCTTTAACCTGTTATTTAGAACGTTTTTAATTTTCATACCATTTTTTCTCATCATAAAACTGATTGAAAATCTTTGAAAGCAATGAAAATACATTAAACATTATATTCTGGCATATGTTTAATATAGCATATGGGTTAAAAATGTCCCACCCTAAATTCATGTGTCAATGTTCTAATTTGCAGTACCTCGGAATGTGACCTTATTTAAAGAAAGGATCTTTGCAGAAGTATTCAAGGTAAAATGAGCTCATGATAGCAGACCCTAATCCAATATGACTGGTGTCCTTATAACAGGAGGACATTTGGAGACAGACATGCATATAGAGAAAATGCCATGTGAACATAAAGACAGCTACCTACAAGCCAAGAAGAGTCCCTGAATAGATCCTTCCCTCACATTTCTTAGAAGAAACCAATCTTTTTTTTTTAACATTCCCAGTAGATTTATTTATAATACAGCAAATCTGGAAATAACAAATAAAGTCCATTTATAGATCAATAGATAAATTTGTTATCCATAGAACACAATACTACTCAGCAATAAAAAATAATTAACAATCCACATAAGCATTTGTATTGAATCTCAAAATAACTGTGTGGCATCAAGGAAACACGTACTGGTTAAAGAGTACACACCTTATCGTGCTTATGAAATTATGAAAAATATGAACTAATCTTGTAAACAAAGGAAAATCAATGACTGCATTTAGGATTGGGGAAGGCAGGAAGAGAAATTATGAAAGGGCAAGAGGTAAATATAGGATGTGGCAAAAGTAGGTTTAGAGTTGGTGTATGGAAATTAATACAATAATTAAAAAATAAAAATAAAAGAATAAACTCTTTTCTGGCCAGTGTGCCTCAATTGGTTGGGCAACATCCTATGCCCTGAAAGGTCACTTGTTCCACTCCAGGTCTGGGCACATGCCTGCCTGAATGCCCTGTAGGTGGCATGCAGGAGGCAGCGATTCCATGCTTCTTTCTCATATGGCCACTTCTCTCTCTGTCCCTTCCTCTTTCCCTAAAGAAAATTAATAAAATATATATTTTTAATATATAAAATACTTATTTTTTTAAAAAGAGAATAAATTCTGTTTTGTATACATCTGTAAGCCTACCTTTTTAAATTACCTTAAATTTTCTTTTTTAAAAATTTAAATTATTTATTGTTTAAAGTATTACATAAGTCTCCTTTTCTCCCCATTGACCTCTCCCTGGTCGCTCCTATCCCCAGCACATGCCCTCACCCCTCTACTGTCTGTGTCCATTGGTGATGCTCATCTGCATCCATACAAGTCCTTTGGTTGGTCTCTTATCCCCCCTCCCTTGCCTTCCTTCTTAGGTTGGAAAGTCTGTCCCATGCTTCTATATCTCTGGCTCTATTTTATCCCACATATGAGTGAGATCATGTGGTATTTATATTTCTCCGACTAGCTTATTTCACTTAGCATAATGCTCTTCAGTCCATCCAAGCTGTTGCAAATGGTAAAAGTTCTGTCTTTTTTATAGCAGCTTAGTATTCCATTGTGTAGATGTACCACTGTTTTTTAATCCACTCATCTGCTGATGGGCACTTAAGGCTGTTTCCAAATCTTAGCTATTGTAAATTGTGCTGCTATGAACATAGGGGTGCATATGTCCTTTCTGATTGGTGTTTCTTATTTCTTGGGATATATTCCTAGAAGTGGGATCACTGAGTCAAATGGGAGTTCCATTTTTAATTTTTTGAGGAAACTCCATATTATTTTCCACAGTTGCTGCACTAGTCTGCATTCCCACCAGCAGTGCACAAGGGTTCCTTTTTCTCCACATCCTCTCCAGCACTTGACATTTGTTGATTTGTTGATGATAGCCATTCTGACAGGTACCTCATTGTTGTTTTGATTTGCATCTCTAGGTGATTAGTGACTTTGAGCATGTTTTCATATGTCTCTTGGCCTTCCATATGTACTCTTTCTTAAGGGGTCTATTTAGGTCTTTTGCCCATTTTTTGATTGGATTGTTTATCTCCTTTTTTAAGTTGCATGAGTTCCCTATAAATTTTGGAGAATAAACCTTTATCAGAGATCACATCTGCAAATATGTTCTCCCATACAGTGGACTCTATTGTTGTTTTGTTGATGGTTTCTTTTGCTGTGCAAAAGCTTTTTATTTTGGTGTTGTCCCGTTTGCTTATTTTCTCCTAAGTTTCCATTGTCCTAGGAGCTGTATTGGTAAAGATATTGCTATTATGTATGTCTACTCTTTTGCTGCCTATGGATTCCTCAAAGATTTTTATGATTTCCTGTCTAATGTTTAAGTCCTTTATGCATTTTGAGTTTATTTTTGTGTATGGGATAAGTTGATATTCTAGTTTCATTTTTTGCATTTATCTGTTCAATGTTCCCTACACCATTTATTAAAGAGACTGTCTTGACTCCATTGTATGCTCTTGCATCCTTTGTCAAATATTAATTGAGCATAATGGCTTGGTTTGATTTCTGGGTTCTCTGTTCTGTTCCATTGGTCTATATTTCTGTTCTGGTGCCAATACCAGGCAGTTTTGAGAAGAGTGGTTTTGTAATATAGCTTGACATTTGATATTGTGATCCCTCCAATTTTGTTCTTCTTTCTCAGGATCGCTGCATCTATTTGAGCTCTTTTTTTGTTCCAGATGAATTTTTGGAGAGTTCGTTCTAGGTCTGTGAAGTATGCCATTGGTATTTTAATAGGGATTGCATTGAATGTATAGATTGCTTTGAGTAGTATGGATATTTTAATGATGTTGATTCTACCAATCCATGAACATGGTTTGTTCTTCCATTAGTTTATGTCTTGCTCTGTCTCTTTTTCAATGTCCTGTAGTTTTCCAAGTATAGTTTTTTTACCTCCTTAGTTAAATTTATTTCTAGGTATCTTAATTTTTTGTTGCAATGCTAAATAGGATTGTTTTTTTAATCCAAGGAATAAATCCCACTTGGTCATGGTGTATGATCTTTTTAATGTAATGCCAAATCTGATTTGCTAGAATTTTGTTGAGGATTTTAGTATCTATGTTCATCACGTATATTGGCCTGTAATTCTCTTTCTTTTTAGTGTCTTTATCTGGTTTTGGGATTAGGGTAATGCTGACTTCATAGAAAGAGCTTGAAGTATTTCTTCCTCTTGAATTTTTTGGAATAGTCTGAGGAAGATAGGGCTTAGCTCTTCTTTGAATGTTTGGTAAAACTCCCCTGTGAAGCCATCTGGCCTAGGGCTTTTGTTTGCTGGAAGTTTTTTGATGACTGCTTCAATTTCCTCCATAGTTATTGGTCTATTCAGATTTTTTACTTTTTGTGATTGAATTTTTTTCTAGGAATATGTCCATTTCTTCTAGGTTGACCATTTTGTTAGAATAGAGTTGTCCATAGTATTTTTTTTTTGCAATCCTTTGTATTTCTGTTGGGTCTGTTGTTATTTTGCTTCTTTTGTTCCTAATATTTTTATTTGGTTCTTCTCTCTTTGCTTCTTGGTGAGCCTGGTTAGAAGTTCATTCATCTTGTTTATCCTTTCAATGAACCAGCTTGTGGTTTCATTGATCTTTTGTTGATCTTTTTTTAAAAAATATATTTTATTGATTTTAGAGAGGAAGGGAGAGAGAGAAAGAAATATCAATGATGAGAGAGAATCATTGATTGGCTGCCTCCTGCACACCCCCTACTGGGGACTGAGCCCGCAACCCAGCATGTGCCCTTAGCTGGAATCGAACCTGGGACCCTTCAGTCTGCAGACCGACGCTCTATCCATTGAGCCAACCCAGCTAGGGCTGTTGATCTTTATTATTTCCTTCCTTCTGCTCACTCTGGGCTTTTCTTGCAGCTCTCTTTCTAATTCTTTAAGTTATAGAGTTAGATAATTTATTACCAGTTTTTCTTTTCTTTTTTTTTTCCTTTCTTTCTTTCTTTTTTTTTCTTTTTTTTTTTTTTTTTTTGAGGTAGGGCTGTAGAGCTATAAACTTCCCTCTCAGGACTCTCAGGACTGCTTTCACTGTATCTCATAGATTTTGGATTGTGGTGTTTTCATTGTTATTTATTGCCAGGATACTTCTTATTTCTTCTTTGATCTCTTTGGTAACCCAATCATTGTTTAATAGCATGCTATTTAGCCTCCAAGTGTTTTATTTTTTTTTATTGTTTTTATTGTAGTTGATTTCAATATTATGCCATTGTCATCCGAAAAGATGCTTGGTATGATTTCTATCTTCTTGAATTTGAAGAGACTTTGCCTGTGTCCTAATATGTGGTCTATCTTTAAAAATGTCTCATGTGCACTTGAGAAGAATGTATATTCTGTAGCTTTGGCACGAAATGTTCAGATGTCAATTAGTTCTATCTGTACTAGTGAATCATTTAGGATTGCTGTTTCCTTGCTGATTTTTTGTTTAGAGGATTTATCCAGTGGTGTCAATGGGATATTAAAGTGCTTTACTATGTTTGTATTACTTTCAATCTCTCCCTTGATATCTTCCAGAAGTATTTTTTATGGATTTGGGTGCTCCCATTTTATGTGCATATATGTTTTCCAGAGTTATATCCTCTTGTTGAATTGCTCTCTGTAGTATTATTAAGTAGCCCTCCTTATGGTCTCTTGCTATGGCCTTCATTTTGAGGTCTATTTTGTCAGATATAAGTTTTGCTATTCCAGCTTTTTTTTTCATTTTTATTTGCCTGAAAAAAAAATGTTTTGTCCCTTCACTATCAGTCTGTGTGAGTCCTTTGTTCCAAGGTGAGTGTTTTGTAGACAGCAAATATATGAGTCATGTTTTCTTATCTATTCAGCTACCCTATGTCTTTTGATTGGAGCATTTAATCCATTTACATTTAATGTTATTATTGATAGGTATAGGTACTTGTTTCTCATCATTTTTATTCTTTATGCCTGTGTTCCTTCTTCCCTTTCTATTTCTTCTCCTTTTGGCAGTCTATTTAGCATTTCTTGCATTGCTGGCTTGGTGGTAATAAACTCCCTCAGCTCTTTTTTGTCTGTGAAGCTCCCGATTTCACCTTCAATTTTGAATGATATCTTTGCTGGGAAGAGTATTCTTGGATTCAGTCCCTTGCTTTGTATCACTTTGTATATTTCATTCCATTCCCTTTTGGCCTGATCTGTTTCTGTTGAGAAATCAGTTGATACTCTAATGCAGCGGTTCTCAACCTATGGGTAGTGACCCTTTTGGCGGTCAAACGACCCTTTCACAGGGGTCGCTTAAGACCATCCTGCATATCAGATATTTACATTATGATTCATAACAGTAGCAACATTACAGTTATGAAGAAGCAACAAAAATAATTTTATGGTTGGGTCACAATATGAGGAACTGTATTTAAAGGGCCAGAAGGTTAAGAACCACTGCTCTAATGGTAGATCCCTTGTAGATAACTTTCTGTCTCTCTCTAGCAGCCTTTAAGATTCTTACTTTGTCATTGATGTTTGCCAATTTAATTATGATGTTTCCTGCTGTAGTTCTTTTTGGGTTCATCTTGTTTGGACCTCCGTGTGCTTCTTGGACTTGTGTGGCTTTTTTCTTCCCAACACTAGGGAAGTTCTCTGTCATTATTTCTTCAAACAGGTTTTCTATTCCTTGTTCAGTTTCCTCTCCTTCTGGAACCCCTATTATGTGGATGTTAGATCGTTTCGTGTTGCCCCAAAGCTCCCTTATGCTCGACTCTGACTTTTTAAGTTTTCTTCCCAGTTGCTGCTCTACTTGGGTAGTTTATTTTACCTTGTCTTCTAACTTGATGATGCAGTCCTGAGCTTATTCTAGTCTACTGTTGAAACTCTACATTGTGCTCTTTATTGCAGCTATGTCATTCTTCATTTCCTCCTGGTTCTTCTTCATTTCCTCTTGATTCTTATACATGTTGAATTTGTCTTCCATCCTTTTTAGCATCCTTATAACCATTTCTCTGATTTCCTTCTCTGACAAATTGCTTGCCTCCATTTCATTTATTTCCTTTTCTGTTGATTCCTCCTTTTCTTTAAATGGGGATTGTTTCTTTGTCTTCCCATTTTTGCTGTTCCTTTGTGATTGTTTCTCTGTATTAGATCAAATTGCCATACCACACAGATTTTTTGAGTTTGTCCTATATAGTAAATGTTTTGTGAGACCTAGTGGTAAAATCTCTCTGGTCTTCTTGGCTGGTCAATCTAGGGATACTTCCTTCTTGGGATATTTGGTTTCTCTTGATTTAGTTGGGTCTTGAGTGTTATTGTCATGTTCGTGGATGGAGTCTCCTCTCAGGGTGTCTGGTTATGTGGCTTTCTCTCTACCAAACTAACCAAACAGCACAAAATGCAACTTGACAAGACATGACACAAAGGGAACAAAATATGAATATACTCATGACATCGATAACCCCAATACAAGTGACCACCAGAGAAAAGAGAATTAGGAGAGAAAAAAAGAGAGCAAACATTATATTGAGGGACAAAAAAGGTAAGAGAGAAAAGGAAAGGGAAGAAAAAATATATGGGGAGAAAATACCACAAAACAAACAGAAAAACCATAAAATGCAAACAACAAACACCCAGAAAGAAGGGCAGGGAGTGGAATCTGTAGAGGCAGAGCTTACATACAGAAAGTGAGGTTAAGGCATTGAATGAATATGGGAAGGACCTTGGTCCAGTACAGAGGAGGTAGAAAGAGAATGAGTGGATAAGAAGAAAAGTAAGAAAAATAAAAACAAAGATTAAAATAAAAAAGTAAAAAGATAAAACAAAAAATAACTTTAAAAAAATTTATCTATTCATTTATTCATCAATTTTTGGAAAAGGAGAATAGAGGAGAGAACAGGTAGGCTTGAGTTTAGTGAGTGAAACTAATTAAACAATTAGGAGAAGAAGAAATCACGAGAGGAGAGGAAAAACAAGCATTAAAAACAAAATTGACTAGTGAAGAAAGAGAAAGGAGAAGGGTGTGTGGAATTGGAGCAGGGGAGAGGAAATTAGATATATGAGTAAGCCAATAGAAACTACAGTAATAATAACACGTCAACAAAGCATATAAAGAAAATCAATTTTAACAAAGGGTAAAAAGAAAGGAAAGCAAGAAACTAAAGCAGGGACAGGAGAAGAGAAAAACAGCATGAAACAGGGAGAAGTGAGGAAGAAAAGTGTGGAGAAAAAAGGAAAAATAAGGTAAAATAAAATAACAAAATAAAAATAGAATAAATAAAAAAGTAATACAGAAAAAGAACACACAAAAAATAAAGAAAAAAGATAAATAAAATAAAATGAAATAAAAAAGTGAAGTGTGATTTGTTTCAGTTGCATTTTAAAGACCCATGGGGGCTGGTTTAAGACCCCACTTTTCTGTTCTGTCTGCCACTTCTCAGTTTTCTGTTAAGTAGTCAGCACCATGTTGAACTTCCAAGTGATCCACTGCTCCTCTGATGGTGTCTTTCTCCACAGCCTTGGCTGCAAACGGGCAGGACCAATCTGCCCTCTTGGCCTGTTTGCCTGCTGTCAATCTTAATCTCTCAAAAATCTGTCTCTGACAGGGCTATAGGTGGGGAGGGTGTTGTATTTCTTTCTGGGACTGGACAGCCTCTCTTCAACATAGTCCCTGAAGGCTGTTTGGGACTATTCAGAGTCTTTGTGTCCTTTGTACAGCTCAGGGTGTAGTCTTGGTGTTTAGCTGACTTGAGGCTGCTGGGAGGGGCTGGTTCTTCAGGAGAAAAATGGCTGCTTAGGTCTGGAGGGTCAGGAATGTATCAGTGTCAGATTCCTGGTCACCTCTCCCCTACCTACTCTCCTCCACAGACTCTTCCCATACTCCATAATTCCACACCTCCACGTGCACCTCAGCCACAGGTGAGTGTTTATATTTGAAAGGTACCATGAACTGGATTTAGTGAATAAAAGCAAAGACAAAACAGAGGCAAAACAACTGCACAACTGCTAGTTTCTCTCCTCCCCCGCAACTGCGTGGCTTGGGCAGCTCTTCAGGCCGCCTTTCTGGGGTCAGCCTCTCATGGCTGTGGACTTATATCTAGAATCCCCTGCCAGCAGCAACTCTGTGGACTTCCTTTTCACAGTTGGATGTTATGCCTGTCCCCAAGGGATGTGGACTTGGTGCCAAGCAGCTTCCTTCTGACCCTTTCATCTCATGGTCTTGTGACTCTTTCCAGCCCAGATCCCCGATGCTATCATTCTCCTGCTGTCCTCTGCCCTTCCCGGCTGCAAAGTGTCTCACCAGCTGTGTCTACTTCACCAATTCCAGGTGGATGTTATTCGATTTAGATGCTCCTTCTATCTGCCCCAGGATAAGGCTTGGGGCATGTCTGCCTATTCGGCTGCCATTTTCCCCTCTCCAAAACCAATCTTGCCAATATTTTTTTCTCAGACTTCCAGCCTCCAGAACTGTGAGATAATAAATGTATGTTTATTTACTTCCTTTTTTACATTGTTGACAGTATTACAGAGTCCGCCATTTTCCCCTCTTCATCCCCCTCCACTCAGTCCCCAAACCCAGGCCTTCACTACACTATTGTCTGTTTCCATGGGCTGTTTTTCAAAACCATTCATTCTGTGATGCTTATTTTATCTTAGTAAACTAATACACATATTATTTTATATTTTGGTGTACCACATTTGAGTCTATTTTAATAAATACCCCACAAAAACAGATATGCACATATAATTTTACATCTAGCTACCTGTGTTAACATTGTACATCAAGTATTTCCTTGCCATTTAAATAGTGTTTTGTATTATGACTTTAATCTGAAATATGAAAGAGTCTACTACAGGGCTAAATCTATGTGTCACCACTTCTCTTGATTCCGAGCTCTGTACTAAAATTAAACTCTAGCTAAGAAGGTTTTTCTGGAGCTCTCTTCTACTTTATATTATTACCTTTATAATGCCCAACTCATCTCAATCCCTTTCAATGGACTAGAAAGACTTAGACCTTTTAGGTATATCCAGTTTCCAGGCTTCCTGCATGGATGTGCAACCTATGAAGTTGCTCAGGATACCACTTGTTCTAAGGATCCTTCTAGGACTCCATGCTTGGTTAGTGCTCTGTTGTCTCTGTCTTGAAATTCATAAAAATTTCTGAAAAAAAGGGCCTTGCATTTTTACTTTGTGTGGGGAACTACAAATAATGTAGTCAATCCTGCCCAGTTCTTCATCATCCCACTGTGTTCTACCTGCTATGGAATTCTCAAATTCCACTTTGCCATTCCTTGTTGTTATTGGCGTCTGAATCTCCTAGGGTTTTCTTCTTTGGCAAATGCTTCAGACAGTTCTGTACTGGGTGACATTTTGGATATTTCTGTCCCAATATTGGTTTCTTCCTTGGTGACTTACACTAGTTTTCATACTCTTATTTCACAAAATGCAATCACATATGAGATTTTTTTAAATCTAACTGTCATAATAAGAGAGGAGACAAAGACATAATGTTAGGTTAATAAAATTTGAAGAAGTAGGTAATTGTTGATTCTTACTACCATTACACTGGGATTGGTTAAAGTTATAATTTGTGATAACAGAAGAAAAAGTATTGTAAGTTGGATATGCAGGATCTACCTCCTAGAATGCTTTTAGCTAAATACCAGCAAAATCAATCTAAAAGTAGCATATTTACCAACTTTTTATTATTCACAAACATTTGACTATTCATGTTTTTAGATGATAAGAAAAGCAGAAGTAATTAAAGAAGAAGGTTGGTGAATCCAACAGTTCAAGGTCCTCCTGAGGGACCTTGGTGCTAGCACTATCCATATTTCTACCTCTGACTTGTTCAACATATCATGTTTACATGATAGCTATGGCACTTCCATGCAAACTCCATGACCTATACTTAAGAAGAGAAAATTTATATTCTATACATTTTACTTTCTTAACCAACAGCCCTTTCTGAAAAGTCCCACAGAAGTTCATCCAGTGTCTATTAATTAGAATTGGGTCACAGGTCTATGACTCAACTGCTCACAATTATGGTAAATGAAATCTCCATGATTGGTATAGGCAAATAAAATTATTTTCCTAGATCTTGGGAATTCTTGCAATCTACTTGGATCTGTTAGGGAAAGAATTGGAAATGGCTATTGATTAGGTAAAAAAAAAGGAGGTTTCCCCCCTCTCTTAAATTGCTAAACTATTTTAGAATTGGCATGGTAGATTAGAGCACACAGTTTTGTAATCACGTAGTGAATACATGGCAGTGTGTGGGATGTCTACACTTACATCTGGGTGTATTCCTGTCCTGAGGCACTTAGAATGCATGAGGTAATTGTTGCTGAATGACCATTCATACAAAGGAACAAATAACATGTGGATCTCCCTGGGGACACAACCAGCTAAAATTGGTCGGAGTCATGCAATATGCATTGACCTGGTCAAGAGAGGATTGGTCATAAGCTCAGGAAGAGTGTAATTGGCTCAGGACAAAAGAATGAATGAGACTAGGTCACAGTGAGGACCTGGATAATATCCCTAATTCAGCAGAGGCTTTTTTCATTCTTAGCCTGTGGGTATTATCTGATAGATATTTTCTTTGTTGTCATAATATAGGAGTCCCTTTGGTGGTATAACAAGATGATTCTACTATAAAATAAAATAAAAATAACAAAAAGAGATGCAGAATGGTGAGAGCAGGTCCAGAAATTTTATTTTCTCAGCATGATTTTTCATGCAAGCACTGGGATGCATTATGACCCATTAGTGGCAGTGAACAAGGATGTCCATGTTGGCTGACAAAATGCGAGAACCACAAGACACCTTAATTAAAGTCAGAAGCAAAATTTGCAGTCCAGAATTTGTGAAAATTGGGGTTGAAAAGAAGCCTCTTTATTTTTCTCTTTATATCTGGCTCTCTGTTTTTCAAAACCACAGGATAGAAACAAAGTATCAATAAAAAATGTCTAATTGCAATACATTCATGGCAAACTATGATGAACAAGTTCCTGCAGGAGGTGATAAATACTTTATAGGGGAGTATTCCTAATCAGTAATCAGTGAAGTAGGTCTAAATATTAGGCCTTTGGGCAAGGTGTCTAGAAAATGCCCCTTTTCCTTTTGTGAATATAATAATTAGAATACATAAGGACCTTCTTTTAGGTGGTGGTAGGTGGCAGCAGGTTGGGTAGCAGTTTTACCTTCTGAGTTGGTTCTAATTCCTGTACCATATTTTTTGGAACAACTAACTAATTGAGCATGCATCATTAAACTTCCTGAAGCATAAGAAGAAGAAGCAGACGTGTTCAAACCTGGGCATAAGGTGGTAGAGTGGAGAATGTAGAGTCGGAAGGTGAAAACTAGCATTTTCTGGGATCCTACTGAGATTTTCTGATAAATCACCCACCTGACACCAACTTTCTTCACTTAATGATTCTCTGAAAGATAATATGCTTAATATATTGATATTATTAAATATTTCATATGTATCAGAGATTTTTTATCAAATCTGGTTTTCTAATTAACTGCTGCTGGTAGCTGATAATTTGCCAGTATCTTACAGATATCTTACAGATATGCCATCTGTAAGAATTTTTTTAACTTTCTGTCTGATTACGTTCTTTTCCTTGTTTATCATCTTTCTATGAGTGCCATGACTGTATCTTAATCATGTATTCATTTATTTTAGTATCTTAATCCTGTATTCATTTTTACTCCACCTTATTTCAGAAAAGTAATACACTTATGTATTGCAAACACGACTTAGGTTTGTGATTAAAAAAGACGCACAAGATAAAATCTGTCAAATCATTTACTAGAAATTTTCCAGGCTGTTTTTCATTTTCTTTTCAGATTGCCCATGTTCTAATTATTGAGTTTGGACTGTTTCATGGAAGTGACAGATCTAATATTAATATTTACAAAGGATCAGTCAAAATTTAAAAGTGTCATAGGCCATAGCTGTTCACACATTTTTAAGAGTCTCTATGAAACTAAAAAGAGATTTGAAGATTTCAAAAATAAAAGTGTGGCCCAGCTGGTGTGGAGCAGTGGTTGAATATCAACCTATGAACCAGGAGGTCATGGGTTCAATTCCCAGTCAGGGCACATGCCCTGGTTTCTGGCTCGATTCCCAGTAGTGGGCGTGCAGGAGGCAGCCTAACAATGATTCTCTCTCATCATTGGTGTTTCTAGCCTCTCTCCCTCTCCCTTCCTCTCTAAACTCAATAAAAATATATTAAAAAATAAAAATAAAAATGTGTGTCTTCTACACAGTAAGAAAGCCAAGAGGAGCTGCAATGTTGGGGATTCTGTGTACATGTTTATATTGATGCTCTTATCACACCACAATACAAATTTCTGCTTATATAGGTGTCTTTTTTATTGGTCTGGAACAGGAGAGGCAATCCATATGACATTAATTTTATATCACAGACATCCAAATAATAGAATCACAGTGCCTGTCATAGGGTGGTTGTTTAATAAGCACATATTGAATAAATGAAGAAGAGAAGGGAGAGAAAGATGTTTTGCTAAAAAGGAGCCATGTTTTTTTCAGTGTAGACCCACAGGCTGAGAGATGGCAGACAGTCTTTGCCTAGAGTATTTTTTTTCTGCTGCAATAAAGTCAGGCTCTCAGGGGTGGGGAGGGGACCTCCTTATTCTCCATATGCCAGAACACCTAAGTAGTTCCTTTGACTTTCTGTCCAAAGAAGATGCTCATTTGGGAATGAAACTGGGACTTGCTTCTACCTCATCCACTTCCCGTCCAGAACCTCTCAATGTGTCCGCACAGCTGTCACAGACAGCAGCTCTTTTGTGCACTCTTTGCTCCGAAGTTCCAATAGCATTTATGTCGCCTCTCAAAGTTGTAGTCTCACACTCTGTCCTCATAACAAAAAGTCTCTCAGGTAAAGGGCCTAATGAAATATACATGGGTTTTCCTCTTGCCAAAGCACCGTCCAATACCATTCCTTCACATCTGCTTAAGGACAGGAGTGCTTCGGTTTCCAAAAGAAATGCACTTTGTTCTAAAATAAAATATGGCACCTATGAAATCATGCAAGATGTAATTTAAGAAGCACCCGCTCAGTAGTATAACAGGATTTTCTTATCAAGCTCTCTCCAGATGCTGCGGCTGTCACTTAGGCCATGCCAATGTCTGGTGTCATGCCAGCCTGATGCCAAGTTGGTTCCACTTGTCACCCTTTCAATTTCCCAGCTGGCCTCAATTTTAAAGGGCATATTAGCATTATCATAGCAATCTTAAAGATGCGGCTTGGCTTGACTTTCAGCCCATTTTGTTTCTAAGTCACCAAGTGTAATGAAATGCCACTGAGATAAAAGGGACTTTTATTGTCTATGTATGACATCAAATATTCTAATCTCTGACCAAAGAAATGGAAGGATTTTACAAAGGTTGTTCTATGAGACACACTGCAGTGTAGCATCAAAGAGAACAAGAGGTGCTTTGGAACACATTAGATTAAATAACAGGTAGGGGTATGTGTTCCCTTGCACATTTTGTAAAACCCTATGCCTATCCGGTGAACACAGTTTTAATGAAAGTCTTTAGAAGATTACAGAACTGTGCAACAAAGTAGAGAAGTCTGAAAATATAAATGCACTCTAAAATAAATCACTGAATAATAAAATCACTCCCTGTCAATTATTAGTGGCAAGTCTCAACCTTGCCTAAATACAGATATTTACAGCAGCATCTTCAGATTTATTCTGTTTGCCTGTGCTGCTGCTTTAAAACTACATTAAACTTAAATTTTGTGATAAAGATGTTTGCCTTAAGATAAATGAAAGTCTCGAAGAGACTATTAGTTGCTAATAATATTATTTGACATTTTTAGTCATCATTACAGAATCAATATAAAATATACACTGAGTGGCCAGATTATTATGACCACCTGACATTTGTAGGCAAATTAGCTATAATTTCATGCTGAAGTTGCTAGAGGGCCAGACTATTATAAATAGGGAAGCAGGTTGTTTAGCACGACAGTAGAAGTGACTTTTTTCTGAAGATATGGGTAAACAATGCGATTTAACAGCCTTTGAACGTGGGATATATTTGAACGTGAGTGGCCAGATTATTATGACCACCTGACATTTGTAGGCAAATTAACCGTACACTACATCATATGGGATATGGAAGCTGAAGGCCTGTTTGAACATCTTTGCTGTCTGCAGTTACCAAGATAAAATGTCTCCAATTCTCACAGGAACACAATGATTGGACAGTCCAGCATTGGAAAAAAGTCATGTGGTCCGATGAATCACGTTTCCAGTTGCATCATGCAGATGGCAGAGTGAGAATTTGGCGGAAACAGCATGAAAGCATGCACCCCACATGCATGAGTACAACCCTTCAAGCTGGTGGGGGCAATGTTATGGTTTGGGGCATGTTTTCTTGGCATGATTTGGGCCCTTTAATTCATGTGGAACAACGTCTGAATAGCACAACATACCTAAATATCATTGCTGATCAAGTTCAGCCTATCATGTTGATGCCGTATCCCAATGGAGATGGCTTCTTCCAATAAGACAATGTGCCATGCCACAGTGCTCGTATTGTGCAGGAGTGCTTTCAAGAACATGAGGGAGACTTTACCTTGCTTAGGTGGCCCCCACAATCACCAGGTCTCAATCCAATTGAGCATTTGTGGGACGAAGTTAAAAGAGCCATCAGGCAGCTGGTTCCACAACCATCACATCTCACAGAACTGGACAGTGCTATTCATCAGGCATGGTGTCAGATTCCTTGCATCACCTTTCAACATCTCGTGGAGTCAATGCCAAGAAGAATCGCAGCAGTATTGAAGGCAAAAGGTGGCCCAAGGAAGTACTGATGGGGTGGTCATAATAATCTGGCCACTCATGTTCAAATATATCCCACGTTCAAAGGCTGTTAAATTGCATTGTTTCCCCATATCTTCAGAAAAAAATCACTTCTACTGTCGTGGTAAACAACCTGCTTCCCTATTTATAATGGTCTGGCCCTCTAGCAACTTCAGCATGAAATTATAGCTAATTTGCCTACAAAAGTCAGGTGGTCATAATAATCTGGCCACTCAGTGTATATATATAAAGGCTGTCTAGATTTTTTAATCCTTTGTAGAGTATCCTTTTTATCTTCCCTCTGTTATTTCAGATACTCAAGAGCTCTACTTTTTTCAGAGGCGGGGAGAGGATGCAAGCAGTTGGCCGGCTGGCCCCACCCCCTGGTCAAACTCCCCATTGGACTCTCAGTTGAGGGGACAATTTACATATTAGCCTTTTATTATATAGGATCATTAGGATCCTGATTTGCATTATGAAGAAATAGCAAACCTTTGCCCTGGTTGAGAAAATAGGATAACTTTGTATTTTCCCTTGTAACATAATCTAAGTGAAGTTTCAGAGCAGAGATAGCTTCAGATCTATAACTCCCTAACCCAGCATTAAAATAAAACACATCCCCAATCTACAGAGCCTGTAATTGCCTAGTGCCCTCATGTGGTCTTGGAATAGCAAATAGCACCACATCTCAAAGGGATAAAAGAAGGCAAAGGGAAATTGAAACAGGTTGTGAAAAGAATTGTTTACATATTGAGGAGTTAGTGAGGAGCCATTGAATTACTTCTGTACAATCTAGTTATGTGTTCAGATCTGTGTTTTAGAGAGTTGATTCCCTAGCTGCACCATAGGAGCCCCAGAGTAAAGGGAAATTAGTACCAAAAAAGTACAAAAGTAGTTAGGAGATTATTTTGTTGATATATGTTTATTACAATATCTCAGTAGAAAATAAGTAGAGGGCAGTGGTTAAAGGCTTTGTTCCTAAATCCTGAGTCTGAATCCTGGTTCTTCCCTTACTAGCTAAGGGGACCTGAGCAAATCACCTAATTTTTGTCATCGTGACTCAGTTTCCTCATTTATAGAACATTAATAGCTATATTATGGGATTGTTATGACAACTAACGAGATCCATAGATATAAATTTCTTGGAATTCTGCCTGGAGTACTGTACGTATTCTATTATTATAAATCACACAAGGGCAGACACTAGATACTTCAAATGATTGGCAGTGCATTCCTTACCTTATTGGAGAGGTGGGTAGTTTATGTTTTAAATTGGTGGGATACAAATCTAATTTGCTTGCAGTCCTTATACACTGTACCTATCCCTTTCCCATTTGCAGTTTGAGATCCATGTACAAACATATGGCAGATTAATATACCTTCAGATTATGAACCATGGCAATGTCAATGACATGAGTTCATTGGAAACATAAAGGGAAAGTCATCTAGCCCTTCATGTCTGCACTTGACAATTCTGGTCCCATGGAATTGTTTGGAGGAGTGACTGTATACTGTATAGAAACGTGCCTAAGAAATAAGAAGTGCTCAATTCACTTTAGTGGAATTTGAATTTCATCCTCATTGTCTTTCAAAGTCATTCTACCTTGGGTAGCTTGAAGCTTCCTGAATATCCATAGACCCAGTTGTTTATTTAAAATTTTATTTTTTAACCTATTCAGGATGCTAAAAAGTATAAAAGTAGTTCATATAAAGAAAAAGTGTATTTATCTTCTAGTCCAATTTCCACTGACAACCATTACAATTCTTGACATTATTTCTCCTTTATTTACAGTATTATTCTTAAACATAGTTATAGTATTTCCTAACTTTTCAGTTTTATATATTTCCCATCTTTTTCCTACTATTTAGTAATTAGAATTTAAAATTTACCTCTCTTTTATTATCCAACATGTCTAAACAGATGTACCCTTCATCTAGACATAAAATATACTTATAACTCATTTTTATTAATTCCATATAGACAGGTTTCATCATAAAAAAGACATAATGTTTGTTGTTGTTTGGATTGCTAAGTCAAGCAGTATACTATGAGTTTACTTCCTTTTTTGAAGATCTTTGAATTTTTTCTGCAATTATGTGGCTCTTTTATTACCTTTGTTTGGCACTCCTCTTGTGCTAGTTTTCCACAAAGCCAAAACTTTCTGATAATCTATCAGTTTCATTTTTTCTTGTTCTTGGTTTTACCCTAGAAATTCTTCTTTGTTAATCAGGCCTAGTCTGAAACCAAACGGTTATCCTGGGTCTTCCTTTTGTGTTTTTATTGATTCTCTTTACCTTCCTACTGTTTGGTCCTTGGTTCATGGATCCCATGTCTTCCTCATTCTTGTTTTATTCTGAAACTCTTATTGCTGAATACAATTTTAGTGTTGTCTTTCTTTATGTCTGCCTTCCATCCTTAAGACCAAGAAGTCATTTGTTTGCAGCAACTAGTGCATGAGCTAGTTTGATCATTTGCAGGCAAACTGGGAAGCAGACCTTGATGTGCCCATGACAGATACAATATCTTTCTTGCAATAGAGTATTGATCTTATAATGATAGTGACTGAAGTATTCAATTGTGTCTTCAGATTGTACTCCAACTGCTCAGTGGAGCAGGCCCTTTGTCAAATATCTAACTTAAATTTACTATAATTTTACTTCATTGACTTAATAGCTTCCATGTTCTAGATTATAGGTAATTATTTTTGATTACTTAAGAGAAGCTTTTAAATTTTTGTGTGACCATATATTGTAGGTATAGTTACAAAGAAAACATATGATGAATAAAATCTAACAAGCAAAAAGAACATGTAAAAAACTCTTTCTGTAACTATTCCTGATACAATAAAACTCCAAATTGAAAACAGCAGACTTTTAATAGCTAGCATGAGAAAGATTTTGTTAAAAAACAATAGCAAACCTACCAATAATTTAAAAGTTAAATTTTGGCAAAATGCTAAAATAATGAATATTAAAGGCTTCTTATTGTTTCTAGGTCATAAATTTAGGACATTTGGAAAATATTAGAAGCTAAGAATAATGAGTGCATAACAACTAACAGTTGGGATTATCTCTAAAATATGATAAACAACATTGTAAAATTCGATTCCAGGATATTATTTACCAAACTGCTATGTTGGGTTGTAAAAGCAGTCCTGTAAGTGCCTTATGAATATTGTATTCACCTTGCAAAGATTATTTTCTTAGAGTCTGTACACTAGCAGCATCAAGCATAAATGAAGGGATAGATTCAGGCTGTTTTATATCAAGGAGATTGTCCCTTCCATGAGGGAAGCAAGCAAAGAAAAACTGATGATATTCTCAGATAGCATTAGCCATTGTCTCCCTAATAAATCAATGTCTCCCTAATACAAAAGAATGGAGAGATGGTCCCTTCATGCAGTTTCACAGCCTGGGGTCTTTATTGCTACAGTTTAATAAATATTTCTTGAGGACTCATTGTACAGGGCCTTGTGCCAAACACTAAAGATCACCAAGAGGATAAAGGAAATCTATCCACTCTCAAGATGCTAAAAACCTCATGGGATTACTAGTGCATACCCATACCTATGACACAAAAGTAACAAGAGTAGAGAACTTAGTCAAGTGCTAAGGCCATAAAGAAGAGACAGATAAACATGGCTGAGCATCGACCTATGAACCATGAGGTCACAGTTCAATTCCTGGTCAGGGCACACGCCTGGATTGTGGAATTGATTCTCATTGGGGCGGGGGGTGTGCAGGAGGCAGCTGATCAATGATTCTTTCTCATCATTGATGTTTCTCTCTCTCTCTTCCTTTCCCTTCCTCTCTCTGAAATCAATAAAAAAACATTAAAAAAGAAAGAAGAGACAAGTTCATTCTGACTAGGGAGTTTCAGAAAAAAACTTCAAGGAGGAGATTATTTCTGTGTTTTGAATGATAGTAGGGTAATTCACAAGGAAAAGAAACTAAGGATACATCACAACTTATATTTATACTGATTTACAGCCTACAGTATTCTTACAGAGCTCTTTTATCAGTGTTGTTATTATTGTTACTACCATACTCGTGAGGTACCTGGAAAGTTACTTTCTTAAATTTCTAATTGTTATAAGTGGTCAGGAATGGCCCAGTTGAAAAACGCCTCCAAAATCCAATCTGAGTTTTAAGAATAATCCACTCAGGGTGTTATGGTTGGCAGAGACCTAGAAATGTCAGTCTCACCAAATGTGATTTTGTGTACAGGAACAGAGTGTTTCTTTGATTCCAAATTGCCTCTGCAGTGCTTCTAAACGTTATTTGCCACAGTGAATATGGATGGTCTACAAGACTGCTCCAAGTCTTCCCCATCACCTGGATGACCCAGAAAATATTTTAGAAACATATGTTACAGCCCCCATCACTGCTAAATATTCCTATCTATTTTATCAAAAAAAATGGAACTGGTTCAGTATTTTTAATTGCTCCTCAGATAACTAAAATTATCAGCTGAAAATGGAGCATACAGTTCAAAAGAAGAAAATGAGAAATGTAATTATTTTTTCAAATCACCATCCTTTTCCAATATAAAACTGTATTACATCACTTCTATATATAACTAATGTAATTTTTGGTGTAACAAGGAACACTGATGTGAAACCACAGATGATAATAATTAAAAATGGACATACCTGGTTACCTAGTCATTTCAGCTAAGAACAAGCACGTGTTTCTAGGAAAGGTTTTTACTGAAGAAGCCCCCTCAAGCCTACAGTTTCTTCATTAGGCTGTCTCTGACTATTATCGATGTAGTTACTGCTCTAATTCTCATGAAACACTTCACTTATAGACACATGACTTCTGTGATGTAAGGAGGAAAACAATTACAATGAGATTTGTGCATTGTGTATTTTTAAAAGCAAATTCTCTTTGTTCTGAGGAGTTTGAGTTGTTTGCTCACCACCATATAGGATAATAGAACGTACTAGAGGCCTGGTGTATGAATTCGTGCACCGACTAGGGTGAGGGGCCATGGACAGTTTGCTGGCTGGCCCTGCCCCCAATTGAGGTGTGTGTGTGTGTGGGGGGGGCTGCTTGGGGGCGGGGCTGGCCAGGGTGAGGGCCCGCAGGCGTTCTGGTCATTTCGCAGTTGGGTCTATTTGCATATTACCCCTTTATTATATAGGATAATCAGAACTGTTGAAATTATCTGAAATAAGAGGAATGTAGAATAAAAGATTCTAGGATACACTATAAAAGGGAATAGCAAACATCTCACAAATAACCACAAGACTTCCCTCTGCCTTGAACTATATAGGATTTGATTCAGTCCTGGGTTGGGAACTGACTCTGCTAATCATAACGTTTGTGTAGCAGTACCTGAGTCAATTTATTTTTTTTTCTCTGATTCTCAGTTTCCCATCAGAGTCATTTCAAATGAGGAAATGCAGATTATAAAACTTCACAAATTGTGATGTGTGATTCAAATATGCTAAAGATGAGATGCTGATAATAATGATGATGATAATTGAGGCTCAATATGACATAGAGTTCCTTAATAAAATAAAATAAGAATACACCAGAACTATACCTTTTCCTGAACAGACACAAAATAATCTTCAATCAGAAATTGGGGAAGGAGTAACCAAAAATGTCTCTATATAAGAGATCTATACAAGATGCACAGCCCTGGAACTTTTTAAACTCAATAATATATAATGTTCACGTAAAGTTATTTCATTGTTTCAAAGATATATATGATATTTACTTTTTGTGCACTTTTAAATTGAGATTAAATTATCATAAAATAAAATTAACCATTTCATAGTGAACAATTCAGTGGCAATTAGTAGTATATTTATAATGTTGTGCAACCATCACCTACATATAGTTCCAAAATATTCTATGTAGTTTAACAATGGCCTAGTTTCCCAAATAATAGCTCATTATTTAGTTTTATAACTAGGAAAAATATCATATATTTTAGTATTACAAAGGAAAATGCTACACTTTTCTTCCTCAGAAAGATTTTTATATTTATAAGTAAAGTAAGCTAAGAGCCTTGCTTTCAGAAATTTAACCGTTATATCAGGAAATCATGCTGGCATATTCCTGTCATTACACAATAACTATACTCCAGTTCTCTGTCCATTTTTTCAAATTTTACAAATACGTATATTTCTTCTACTTGAATGTATTTCATGTAATTCTAGTTGAAGGTTGTTAACATTTAGATGCTAAACACCAAGGGAATTAATTACTCTGCACTATAAAGTTGATAAACATGAGGATTTTACATTTTTTATTTTAGGTAGCTAAACACAATTTTGTAGTTGGGTGGAAGACCAGGTAGGAAAAACATATGCTGCATATCACATTTTAAAAAGGCAACCAGATTTAACTCATCTGGTTATTTAGGTTGACTATGCTTTTAGAATTTGATCATTATCATTTAATCTCAAGTTGGGATGTTTTCAAATCTGCTTTGCCAGGCACAGATTGTTCTCTTTGAACTTGATGTATGTCAAAAGAGCTCTGTAGTTAAATATAGACTTGGGATTTCATGGTTAAAATATGTCTGCTAGACAAAATAAAGTTTTCATAGACAAATAGTTTTCCTTTTATAGCTTGGAAAAAAATATATTACTAGCATGAATTTCTATCTCTGTCTTTCTCTCTCTGTGTTGTTTTTCTTCCATCTTATAACACATTATGTATTTAGCTTTTCCACTGTGTACATTGCAATCACATTATAAAATTTGAGAAATTAATTGACTCAATATTTTTGAAACTTGCTGTTTAAAAGTGTAGGAAAATTCATTATGGGAAAGATAAAAATGAAATTATTGAAAGTTGCTATTATGATTGCCTCTAATAAAGCAATTCCAACTTAGAAGAAGCTTTCTTATAATACACTGTCACTAATGGATGCTGATCTTTCAATACCACTGTGGTTTGTTGTGAAATAGGGCAAATGACTGAAATTATTTGAGAGTTGAGGAAAACCTCATACGTGGAAGTAATTTGAAATATAATTAATTGGGAAAGATTTAAAATGAGAAAAAATCAGTGAGACTATATTTCCATGTACTGTTATAAAAAAATGTTGTGTCCTTACCAGTTTGGCTCAGTGGATATACCGTTGGCCCGTGGACTGAAGGATTCTGGGTTCGATTCCAGTCAAGGGTATGTACCTCAGTTGCAGGCTAGGTCCCCAGCTTTTGTCCGAGTGCATGCAGGAGGCAACCAACTGATGTGTCTCTCTCACACTGATGTTTCTCTCTGTCTCTTCCCTCCCTTCCACTCTCTAAAAATCAATGGAAAAATATCCTTAGGTGAGGATTAACAGCAACAACAAAAATAATGTTGTAGCCCATTATTACCACATCTTTGGAGTCAAATGACAAACATGTCCTAGAATGGGAAGCACTCTGAGGTAATTGATGTTTAGCACATCCTGAAGCTTTTTCTTGCTCTGAGATTTACAAGGTGTGTAAACTTGGACAAACTATTCTAACCTCTACGTCTCATTGTTGTCACCCAATGAAGAGGTTTTATACTACCATGTCCTTTCTTCCAGAGAGAATTAAATAAGATATGTATAAATAAGATATAATAAATAAATTGCTTAGGGAAGTGGCAGTCTAAGATTAGACACCTATAAAATTCAAGCTATTTATCATGTTTGTATAGAGAGTATTCTGGTGGTAAGACTCATTTAGATGCTATTGCTATGTATATGCATCATGCTATCTTTTAAACTAAAGGATATTTTGGAAGAATAATCTGAACCTATCATTCTCAATGTATTTTATATGCTGGAGAGAAAGATAACAATCTACCGTGGCAGTGAAAGTCTCCCGGTACCTGTGGGTGGGCATGCACAATTCCCAAATGGCTCTAAAACCTTTACTTCCTTTCTCTATCTTTTCCACTAGCTACAATTAATCACTACCTCCAAGAAGGTAAATAAGGGAGTCTTAATTTTACCATCACTTGACCCTAGAATTTATTTTAAGTTTTAAATGGTGAAGAAGCATCATTTCAAATTCAATTAATCTCCAAAATAGGGAAATTTTGCCAAATCTTGGTGATTCATAATCATCACCAAAATAACATTTTATTTAGGTTGACATTTATAAGACACATTGACATTGACTGATAATCCTAATTTCTTATGGAAACAATTCATTTGTTTTTCAGTAACCCTTCATGAGAAGCATGCAGTATATGCTTCCTAATTATTTGTAAAAGGAATTTACACATATTTGCCATGATGCTTTTTCTCACTGTCTCTGATAGCTGATTTTCATGTGTTTTTAATTTTTTTAATGTGAAACACAGTTTATTATTGTATTATTATTTAATTTATCTTTATTGTTGAAAGTATTACAGATGTCCTCTTTTTAGTTCCCATTGATCCCCTCCTCAGGCCTTCACCCCATATTGTCTATGTCCATGAGTTATGCATTATGCATATAAGCTCTGGTTGATCTCTCCTCTCTACTCCCAAACCCTCTTCCCTCTGAAAATCCTCAGTCTGTTGCATGCTTCCATGTCTCATTAGTTTCATTTTTTAACATGCAGCGACATGAGGAAGTCAGGAAGCACATTTATAAGAAAGGTTGAGGGTGAAATTTTATAAAGGAACTCTTGCTGTTTTTGCCTATTTTTATTCTTCCTTCCTTCACCCTCGCTGCCAGCTTATTGAAGCTATTGTGTCATGAGGATGTGTGAGAGAGCTAGCATTAAGCTACCTCTCTTTCACTCTATTTGACCCTCAGTGCTGCCATTGTACGGAGGGTCATTTCTGAACATTTGTAAGGACATTCAAATTCAGTACAATCTATGATTGCCAAATGTTGGCCAATATGACAGTGAAGAATAAACAAATTGTTGTTCAAACTACCCCAGAGTCTTTGAAGACAATCTAAGGACTCTTAGAATTAAGGCTTCTGAAATGTTTTAAAATTTGTCTAACAATCTTTTTGTTTTCTTCATATCTTCACAATTAATAGCATCCCAACTACCAATATATAAAAAATAGACAAAATGCAGTTTTCAGTACAGGGAAAGAAAGAGAACAACCATTTATAGGCTGATATTGTGATTAAAACATTCTCAATGCTATGCTATTGCCCACTTTCATGCTTGAGTTTGTTAAAGGATTTTTTTCCATATTTAGGTATCAACAAAAAGTTATTTAGGGTAACTACATGATAAAAGCATTTTAAATAACACTGCTTTTAATCTACATTTTCCTTGATATTATATGTTGCTAAGAAATATTTTCATATACACATAGTGAAATTTTTTTCTAGGTAGAACAGAATAATGCTATTAAACCTGAAGCTTTATTTGTATTATTTTTTTTATAAAAGAGTATCTTTCTGTACTCTGAATAACTTAGTTCAAGTTATGGAATAAGAGTGACACCAGTTTAATTTTTAAAAATCTGTTGCATAGAAGAATGTGACACAGTTTCTCAGTGTCTACTTAGACATGGTGGAATTGTAATAACATAGAAGATTAGATACAAAAAGCACCTCCTACATATTCTTGTCCAATAATTTATAGATCAAGAAACCATTATAGAAAAGTGGAATGATTTGATTTCTCCAGAAAAGAAAGCTGAAGATTAGATCAAGATAATATTCATTGCCAGGAACTGTACTTATACTGCATTTTCAATCTTACAGCAGTTTTGTGAATTTGGTATTTTTATCCTTGCTTTATAGATAAGAGAGATTTCAAGACATGAGCTATTTTCTTGTATATCAGTTAGTTAGCATTTTGCTAATTAGGCTAACACCTATTTTTTGGTATACATGATAAGTCAGTAAATATTTTTTGAGTAAATGAATGAATAAATGAATGGGTTTACCAGAATGATTTCAATGTATCACTGTCCTGCAAGACACCATTGGAGATCCAATGCATAATTATTTGTTTCAGTTTATCCCATTCAAAAAAGCTTAATTATCTTGTTTAACCTTAGCTTATCATTTTCTACTAAGATTAATACAATAATAATGGCACATGTCTTTGCTGATAAAGAAATGACCTACAATTATTCATTATTAAATATATATGTGCAAATTCCAGACCTATCAAAAAATGATGCCTTGGCTTAATTAACTTTGATTTATGGACCTACCTAGAAAATGACTGTAAGTAGGCAGGTATTTAAGTCATTATGGTCTTCCACATTATTCTGAAATGAAAATGAGTGCATATTTAATTGTTCACAAATTGTCTTCTCCTCTGTTCTAAAAATTAGAATAATTAAAAGGTCAAATAATTTTGAATAATTTGCAACCTAAAGCACTGGTAGACAAACACGATCAAATATATATCTAATTACATAATTTTAAGAGTTAGATTAATTACTAAAATGAATTTTCACAGACAATTTTCTATAATATAAAACGTAGATATATTAAAAAATCAAAGTACTTCGTCTTAATTATGTTGAAAATATAACTAGTTCTACTAGTAATTAAATCTCTGTACCTACAGGAATATTTAATTCTGCTTGAAATGTATATGTGGTAATCAAAATCTGTAACAATTACTTTTCATTCATTTATAGACTAGGCATGGAAACAGGTTAGGTCTTTCTGGTAGCTGGTATTTCTAATAAGAGAAATGGTAACAAAAAGCAAAAATATAGTATAACAAACCTACAAAAAGAGTAAATAGTTGTCAAATGACAAATCCTTTATGTTATTGAATTGTAAATGTTTTGTTTCTCATTTGTTTTTTGGGGGGGTTGTTTGTATTTTTGTTTGTTGTTTTTTTTTAGAATAGCCTGTGAATATATATATATGTATAGCTAATATGCAAAGTGTCCCCTTGGGAGTTCTACCAGGAGACTGGGAGTTCAATCACTCACTATAATGTGTGCTGACCACCAGGGGGTGGCATGGAGTGAAGGAAGGCCCCAGCTGGCAGCCAGGGAAGGAAGGCCTTGGTCAGCAGTCAGAAGGAAGGCCCCAGCCAGCAGCCAGAAGGCCCCGATTGGCCCTGATCTCCGGCCAGGCCTAGGGACCCTACCCATGCATGAATTTTGTGCACTGGCCCTCTAGTAGTAACATAAATAAGACCACAACTTTTTTCTTTGCATTTTGCTTATTAAATTTAATAGGATATAACTCAAAGAGAGTAACTTGTATTGGAGCTAATTTTGTACCAATGAATTGTAATAAATTTCCAGTGTATAGAATATAAGATGAATATTCATATTGGAGGCACAATGTTCTGGGTCTTAATGCCATCATTAGTATTTACTAGCTGCAGTTTTCTCTCTCTCAACCTCAATTTTTCAATCTATAAAATAGAGATATAGATGATTTTATTACAGAGTTATTGTAAGAAACAAAGAGTAAATTAACACAGCATTTAGTATATGCTATGTAGGCACTGTCACATAACTCATCACTCTTTTAGACTTTATACAATAATGTTCAGTAAGAATTATAATCCATATCATTTTCAAGTTAAAAAACAATAACTTTCTCATGTTTATGTGGTTCAATGTTATAAGGAAGAAAAACTCATTCCTCAAATTCTGGGTTACTTATTTGCACTGTACCAAAATGTTAGCATTGCATAAAAAATATCTAGTGTCTAATTAGCATTCATCAATCGTTGAATATAAGTGGGTGCATGAGCTATTTTACACCTAGTACAAATTTTACCCTCTTTTTTAATCTCTTGTTTTTCTTTTAGCTCCAATTCAAAAGTGAAATCAGAGCAGAGTATTATGTGTGTGTGCGCACACATGCATGCAGATGCATGTGTGTCTGTATATATTTTTTAGTTTATGATCTAAACTAGATTCAAGTGAAATCATTGAACATTTTTCTCTGGGCACAGAATGACTGAACTTCCGTTTGATTCTCAAGTAACTAACCAATAGGGGGCATGAGAGCACTATAACCAATTGTCTTTGGTGCTTGTCCCTTTTAACAACAGTTATCTGACTTTCTCAAGACACTTAAAATATCTTTATGGCTGGCCTTGGTATTTGCAGTTGTTATACTAGAACTAGTTACTGAAATTAGTGAATTAATAAAATGCTGTAACTCTTACAATGTTAATGAATCATGTTGATTAGCAAGGCATGTGCAGGGGGAAAAGTTGAGATTGGGTATTCAAATGAAAGTAATTAAAATGAACATAGAGCTGAAAATGAAAATGTGACACACATAAATGACCCTATTATTTCAAGATAACAAAATGCTGTTCAGGCAATTTTACTGTAACGGAGCAGACCACTAGTTAATTGTCTGTCCCTTCCCTCCCACACTTTAGCTAGAAATACTTTTTGCTCTGCTATTATAATAGGAGAAGTTTAGAGGAAAGAGTCTGAAAAAGTTTGAGAATGACTCTTAAGAATAAATTACAGTACCATTCAAAGACATCTAACAGTATACCACTTGTTTTTATCCATGTCATGTCAAATAGAGAATTATCTGTCCTGTAATTTTCCATCAAATGCTGCAGGGCAGTGCATGCAATCCTAGGGAGTGAGCAGGAGGCAGTGCTTGATTTGTTCCCTGTCTCCCACAAAGATATTTGAGAACCCTCAAAACCTTCCTGAACATCATAGAACTCTTGAAATATAACTTGTATCTTGAGCTTTTCCCCAAATCTGCCAGAATGGAAAGACAAGAGATGTGACATTTCCCTTGTGAGTGAAAGTAGGGAGAGACAAGGTGAAGAGCCAGATTTGTGGATTAAAGGGGGAATGGTGAATTGCAAATTATGCTGTGGGCTTGCTTTTGGTTCTCAAATAATCCACTCTTCTCTCCAAAAGTAATTTGCTCACTGGTCATATTCTACATTATCATTTGTGACATTATAATGAGAATTTGCCAAACAAGCTAGTTTAGCGATACCTTTTTCTCTCTTATTTCTCTGGGAGTATCATAAAATTGAGTTCCAGACATGCTGTTTTTGTATAACAGAGTGGCTAGTGTATGTTACATATGTGTTGAGTATTACAGCACTCAATTGTAGGATATGAGTCTTAAGATCCAGGGATAAAAAGGAATTGACTGTAATTTTTCCCTGGATAAGGAAATTATGTGGATGTGTTTGAAATCTATGACTTTCCTTTCACATGACTTAAAATGGATCACAAGTCTAAGGAGAATTAGAGCACAATCATAAGATTGGGCGGGCCTGATTGGATACCAGGTCTGCTTTATACTGAGTAAAAGGTGGAGCAATTGCATGTCCTTTGTTTGCTGTTTCCATTACCAGCCTTTATTTTTCTTATTCCTGCTTCCCTTCCTGGTTCTGCCCTAAAAACTATTTTTATCCTTGTCTTGCTTTTCTCTCTCATCTCATATATTTGACCCACCTCAACTAAAATCTATGTTTTCAGCCATATTAGAACTAGGATGTCTGAGACTCAGGTAAAAAAATAACACACCTAAAATACCTAACATAGGGTTATCAGGCAAACTCTTGATTTGGTTAAAAACACTAATTATAGAGTTCAGAAGGTCTAAATTTTGGTCTCAATATTCACTTTTCAGACTTTTATAAACTATTTGTCAGTTTTAAATAATTACAAATGAATTCCACACTACAACGCTGGTCTGGAAGATAGTGATTTGAGTTGGTTTTGACAGTCATACTAATGGATTTTCTCTAATCCATTCTTTCTTGTCTAGCTCCTCTTGTGACCAATAGGACTCATTTGGTCAGTAGCCATGGAATTGAGTAATGTTAGCCATCCCATATGGCGATTGAACTTGCTTGATTTCATTAGCACCACACTCCAACTAGCTGGGCTAACAAGCCAAGAAAATCAAATTAGATACTATGCAGAGTTCCTGGTTAATTGCATTTTCCTCTTTGGGGCTCTTCATTATAGCCCACTTTCATCAATTACCAGCTTCTAAAGGGTGAGGATTGAGTCTATATGGCTCTTGTTCATTTCACCCCTTATGTTGAAATTGTAGAATGAAATGTACTATTTAAGTTCAAGCAGCAAAGTCATGAACATATATCAGCTAAATTATAGTACAAAGTGTTCTTTGTCAGATGCCAGAGTAGCACATTTCAAACATCCCAAGAGGAAAACTGCTGCATTTTTTGGACAAAAAGGGTGATGAAAAAGCAGCTCTCTGATCCATTTTCTCACACCTACTTTTCAGTCTCTCAATCTTATTTCCGCCTTCAGTTGCTACCTGACTTCATGTTGGAATATTTACTTATGCTTTCATGTGAACCCTGGATTGCAGATGAAAACTGACTTCCAATTATGCTTAATGACCTGGCACCTCAGCATTATATCTTGTGGCTGGAAATTTGACTTTCTGATTAGCATGTCCGAATAACAGTATGTCTGTGATTCTTGGTAATTAATCTAGTGTTCCACTCATTAGGAAACAGGTTGAACAGGACCTAAGTCTTTCTTTGCCTAAATTGCTAGGCATATATAATAATAGTTTTGCTAAATTTAATTCATTTCAATTAATTAACATTTTGACATGTATGCATTTATAAACTCCCAAGGCATTTACTAGATTAATGTTTTATGATGGACCATTATGTCAACAAATATTGTGGCTCAGATATTTAAACAGACTGACTTGGAATGCATTGTTGGCATTACTTGGTGATGTATTATTTAAGATGTTGGTTTTTGTGCATGAGAGGAGTTGGTGATTATAGACTCATTGAGTGTCTCTTAATACAACTTTTAAGTTATATTTTCTGTGGGTTAAGATGAGTTAGTAAATAATTAAGTGAATTAAATTAAACACTGAATATTATAGTTGGTCATTAGAAATCATCCTATTATTGAAATGATAGAAGAGAAAGTGTTCTCTCTTTGTTTTCATATATGTAGAGATCATCCACTTCAACTTCATTTTACACATGAAAAACATAAAAGAGAAAGAAAAACCAAGAGGGATCGAGAGGGAAGGATCTGCTGAAGGAACTTAGTGTCAAGACCAAAGGTAGAACCCCAAATTCTTATGTTGAAGCTCAAACCCTCAATGTAACTGTATTTGTGCTTTTGATAAAGTAATTAAAGTTAAATGAGATTATATTGATGGAGCCTTAATCCAATAAGACTGTTCTTATAAGAGGAGAAGCAGACAGCAGAAGTGTCTCTCTTTCTGCATATGTACAGTGAAAATGCATTGTGAGGACATCAATAAGACAGAAAGAGAGGCTTCACCAGAAACCAACTCTGTTGGCACTTTGATCTTGAACTTCTAGCATCTGAACAGTGAGAATATATATTTATGTTGTTTAAGGAAACCAGCCTGGGGTAATTAATTCATTTCAATTAACTAACATTTTGACATGTATGCATTTAAAGTCTACTGCTAGCTAAGATTTGGAAACAGCCTAAGTACCCATCAGCAGATGAGTGGATTAAAAAACTGTGCTACATCTACACAATAGAATACTATGCTGCTGTAAAAAAACAAAGAATTCTTACCATTTGCAACAGCATGGATGGAACTGAAGAGCATTATGCTAAGCAAAATAAGCCAGTCAGAGAAAGATAAATATCACATGATCACACTAATTTATGGAATATAATGAACAACATAAACTGATGAATAAAAAACAGATCCAGAGACAGGGAAGCATCAATCAGACCGTCAAACCTCAAAGGGAAGGTAGGGGAGGGTGGGGTAAGGGGTAGAGATCAACCAAAGGACTTGTATGCATGCATATAAGCCTAACCAATGGACACAGACAACATGGAGGTGAGGACATAAGTGGGAGGGGGCTTGGGGGGCAATGGGGCAATAAGAACACATATGTAATACCTTAATCAATAAAGAAAAAACATTATATATATATAAAAAAAGAAGTCTATTGCTATCCCATACTGCTATTACTGTGTTAACAAGAAGCATACATTTTGCTTACCATGCACATTATACAATAGTTGTCACAAGAATAGACCAACTCTTAACATAGTAAAATTAACTTTAAAATCAAATGGTGTTAGTGATAGAAATGTTTGGCAGGTATTGGATCCCTCTTTTGTCTTAAAACCTGGCATAGACATTGGCACAGAGCTGGTATTAAATTGCCTTGGATCCCCCTTTTTTTCTCTTTTTCTTCATTTCAAAGGCACCTTCAAAAATAATTGTCACTTTATAACTTTATTGGATAAATCCTTCCATTTTATAAGCCTGGAAAAGAGAGAGTTGTATCACTTTCTCTTGTCCATTTTCCACACAAAATTCTTGTCAAGTTCCTGACCAATAAGATCTGGATTCTAAGATTAATAGACAATTTAAATGTGAGGAAAAATAGCTTAGTAATTTAGCAAAATTATTTAAGCATAATACAAATGAAAACTTAAATCATTTTGCTTTTGGAAAACTGGTAGTATGCATTCCATTTTTTTCTGTGCTTTTTTAGATTATGAATATCACTTAAGGCATGAAAATGATATTGACATTGGTAATGAACTTTAGCAACACTTGCTGAATTAACTATCTCATTTGGTGAATAAAATCCCTTTGCTTTTATACGTATATAAAATAAACCCTTTGTTTAAGATCTTATTTAAGAATAAGATGTCAATGCCTGACCAGTGTGGCTTAGTGTTTGAGCATTAACCTATGAACCAGGAGGTAATGGTTCGATTCCTGGTCAAGGGCACATGCCTGGGTTGAGGGCTCAATCCCCTGTGTGGGGCATGCAGGAGGCAGCCAATCAATGATTCTCTCTGATCATTGATGTTTTAATCTCTATTCCTTTCTTAAATCAATAAAAATATATTTAAAAAAGAATAAGGTGTCAAAAACTATAATAAGACCAGAAATCCTACTGTTAGGTCCCATGTTCTCCACTGCTCTGACATTTGTTTTTGGCACAAAACAATGTATATGTCTTGGGCACAAAATTCCTAACCTAGGTTAGAATGTGACTCCATTTAAACTGCATTAGGAAACTCATAAAAATATGATTAATTTTATTTGGTGCTTTCCAGTATTTGAGTCACGGAGACTACATGACCTTTTCAGCTTCTTTTCAGCTGTGGAGAAATAAAATGCTTCCAAATGAACTTTTTCTTTGCTTCCACTTGAAATTTCAGCTGGGGCCATGTAAGGGCCCATTATATCCAATAGAAACATTGTCATAGTGAAGGATATTAGAACTACGGAAGCAAAATACCCTAGGAAATCTAAGGGCAAAACTACATATGATATTTGTTAGTAAGTTAGTGGTGTTTAATTAGTTACACTTTTAATTTCAGAAGAACACTCAACAAAACTAATTATTATAAGAGGTAAGACAAGTTACATAGCCTTTTATTGGCACAATTAAGGAGTTCTCATTTCTATCCCTTTTCTAGCATCTGTGTGTGGTATTTGATCCTGCACAGGGAATGTATCTACAGAATGTAGGATATATGCTTTCCTTTTCATTTGGCCTGGGTCCTCATTGTATACAGACAGCCGCTTCTGCCAGTTGAGTAAATGGTTAAAAAATACAAAGAAACAATCCTCAGCATGCTTTACCAGACTCTGCCTAAGGGATCCTCCTTCTACCACATTTTCTCTTGTTCAGTACACTCCAATCATACTGGTCTTTCAGTTCCTGAAAGACACCAATCCTATTTTTAAACTTGTCCTTCCTACTTTTTCTGTTCTAAAATGCTCTTCCATCAGAACTTGACAGGGCTGCCTCTTTATATTTTAGGCCTTAGCTCAAATGGTACCTCTTCAAGAAAGTTCTTCTTTATCAACCTATATGTAAATAACCCCTCTTCTTCTCAGTTTATCTTCATTTCTCATTTTATTTAAAGCATTTATCACTACTTGTAATTATCATGCTTACCTACTCAGATAAACTTTTATCATGTTATTGTATTCTAAATGACTAGAGTAGAGCATTATTTTTATCAGACAATTGATCAATAAGCATTACAATTATTGGAGAGTTATATGGCCATACACAGGAAAGATTACAGATGATGTAGTGTATAAATCACTTTGGCATCTATATTTATATTATGTGCTTTCACCTTCATTATTCTGACCAGCTTTGCAGTAGACCTATGGAAGGATTAGCTTTGCTTTCTCTGTAGACATCTTCTGATAATTTTTTCATACTCTGTGAGTTCCAGGTGCATGTCTTCACTTGCAATTGTAATTGTTGTTTAAAATAGGGTTAGGTATGATCTCTGTTTCTGAAGTTCTTTTTTTGTTTAAAAGTTAATGCTATTCCTGAAAAAAAATACTATGTGAGTGCATGGTTGAAATATTTCTGTAGCTTAAGAATATAGCTGTCCAGTGGGTGGTGCTTTCAATTGGAATTAGTGCTAATGAGTTGTACTTACATTTTTATTCATTAAGTTTATTTATTAACCAGATATTTATTAAATAACTACCATGTACCAGATAGCTAGCCAGGAGCTAGAAATGTTCTGAATAAGAAATACACACAGTTCCTGATCTCAGAGATCAGAGATCGTGAGAGAGACAGAAAAATGATAAACAAGCAAAGATAAATTTGTAACTGCAAAGTGTCTGATTTCCTCAACAATTAAACTGGCTTGAATAGTATGAAGTGAAGCTGGAAATCACTTGAAGATGTCATGGAGAGCTGTCTAATGAGGTGTATTTTAATTCAAAGTTAGAAGAAATAGGTAGAAAAAATGTTCAGTAATATTGTGGCATGAGACAAATGCCATTTCTTACTCCAGTCCCTTATTTTTAGTGCATATCACATTGAAAACCATTTTTGAAACCAACCACTGAAATTGTAATGGTCTTACTGCTGCTGATGTGTTTTCTTCTTATGGCTTTTCTTCAGAATCAAATGCTGAGTGAAAGGAGTATTCGTTTTCCAGCAGTCTGTCAGAATAAGTTCCACACTGGAAACTGGAATCAATTGTAAATCTGACAACAGGCGGAATGTTGTTAACTTTAAAATGCCTTTTAGAGAGCACAAGGGAGTTCTGAATGGTCTAATCACTTTTTCCAGAAGGCACCTGTAATTTTGCTAATTTGCCTCTGAGGAAGTCCGTGAAGAGGGAGAGGAGAACATAAGGCTCTCAGTAGCTGAAGTAGGTAAACTGCTGTTTTGCACTTGTTTTCTCTTTATTCATCGTTTTGCAAGAGGAGCTATAAATTGGTTAGTAAAAAGGATGCTTGGAGTGCTTTATTCAACTTCTTTCTGGGAATCTGTAAAGTCTTAGATCTTTGTCCATATGTACAAAGACTGTTTGGAGACTTAGCAATGCTCTGGAATGAAGCATCAATATTTAATATGCTAAAAGATTTTTAAAGGCTAAAAGCCTTTATGCTAAGGCCCTTGCTGTTTCAATAAGATCCTGAGATACTCAGACACAGTGATAATGCTCAGAGTGCTCCTAAAGTACAAACTAAAGTTCCAATTCGGGTGATAAACCAAAACAAAACAAAATAAAACAAAACAGCATGGCAATGTGTGTGTGTATAAAATAATTTTTATTAAAAACAAGCAGTTTGGACAAATAACATGTGATGTTCACATCATTTGACTAAATATATTTAATAACTACTGGGAATATATATGCTGAGAAAGCATTGCAAAGAAGAAAATGTTATATTTAGCAAGATAGCCATTGCATTTTCACCTATAACAACAAAATCTTGGAAGCTGTCCAAATGTCCAACAATAAAAAAATAAATAATGTTGAATTTACTCACTGTTATATTTTGTCTGCCATAAGTAAAGTTGTGGAGAATATGAAACAAAATCGGAAAATATGTGAGCTAAAATGTTAGTGATAAGAAAAAAGAGATAATTATAAGATTTTCCATTTCCTCATAAGTTACTGTTAACTGATGGCCCCACCGAACTCTCAAATGCAACCTATGCAGGGCCAACTTTTCACCTCAAAATAGCTCTTCTTTCTGTGTGCCTCATCTTGCTGAACTTTGTCAGTATAAACACCAAACCGAATCTAGAATGTTCCCTCTCTGAAAAAATTGACCGTCTTCACCCTTCTTCCCCATGGCCTATATCAATGATGGCAAAGGTGACACGCGAACTCATTTTTTTGGTTGATTTTTCTTTGTTAAATGGCATTGAATATATAAAATAAATATAAAAAATATAAGTCTTTGTTTTACTATGGTTGCAAATATCAAAAAATTTCTATATGTGACACAGCACCAGAGTTAAGTTAGGGTTTTTCAAAATGCTGACACACCGAGCTCAAAAGGTTCTCCATCACTGGATACCTTACTTAGTCTGGTCCTCACCACATTGTGACATGCTACGTATAGTAGTTACCTGATGTTTTATGTTTCCGCCCCCAGGTTCTACCTTCCATAGTAAATATATTCCACTGAAACTCAGAAGTGATCATGTCAGTGCTCTGCTTAGAAGTACTAATGGGACTCCATTTCACATGGCACAAAATCTCAACTCTTTTTTATGTGATAAATGGTGACAAATATGAACTTGTACATTATCTTCCAAAGTCTAGTGAAAAATTTTGATCGAAAGGAGAGTTTGAGACTTTTGGTACTGAGAATAAAGAGTTTACAAATTAGGGTCAGATGTGATATTAAAGATTTGGGGTGAATTGGCCATGTAGAAAGTTTTGACAGCCTAGTCATGTATCCCCACTTTTGAAAAAGAGAATTATATAATCTTACATGTTGTGAGCATATTTGAATAGGCATAGAGAAGGTGTGAAAGAACACATACCAGGTTATTAACATGGGATGTATGGAAAAATATTTTTAAATTTTATATGTGTTTATGGAGTCAATGTTTATAGTAAACATGGTGTTATTTATTATTTCTGTTGTATTTATTTTACAAAATAGTTTTAATAAGTGGAGCTTAGAGTGAAAGAAAAAAATGCAAATCCACTGGTGAAATAAAAAACAAAACAAACAACTTTTGATTGATTTTTAGAGAGAGGAAGAGAGAGAGAGAAACACTGCTGTGAGAGCAAAACATTGATCAGCTGCCTGCTGCATACCCCCTACCCAGGATCTAACCCATAACCCTGGAATGTACCCTGACTGGTAATCAAACCAGCAACCTTGTGGTGCAATTAACTGAGCCACACCAGTCAGGGGCAACTGGTAACAATTTTATGTTAATGGATTAAGGGTGAGTTGCAAGATAAATTTTTACTTATCTTTTAATTTGCCCAGTTCAATTCTTTGGGAGAAGAAAGAATAAAATGATGTTGGACAGATTCTCTGTACAGAACAGAACATGCACCTTTGCGTGGACTATAAATTCAATGATAGCCATTTTACCCCCAGTACCTAGAAGATGCCTAACAGACTAGGAAGGTAAATAATGTTTAAAAAATTATTATTGTTTGGAAATCATCTATGATCCATGTTAAAGGAGAGAATAATTTTGAGAGGCTTGTATTTTCTTATCCTTAATATAAGAGACAAAGCAATAAGAGATTTTGCCTGCTCAGCACTAGGCAGAGGGAGCTGAATATAAAAGACTATGGGTTGAGGCAAACAAGACAATCATTATAACCTTCAGGCCTCCTTGAAAGTGACAGAAGGAGTAAAAGACTCTTTAGGTTGTATAAATAGAGCTTGAAAATTTGCTCCTGGGAGGCTATAAGCAAGAATTGATTGGGTGCATAGTTATCATTTGAATCTGCATTCGGATTGAAACATTTAATCAATAGATATTGAATAAGTAATTCCTATGTAGTCTGCTAAAGAACTATGTTGCTGGCATATTCTTTTAGAAGGGTTAAGTATTGTATCTCTCAATCACTTTCAAGAACAATTAAACTTTTAATTAACAGAATCCTACTTTATTTGGCAAGAATTGAAGGCATTTATTTAGGAAAACTGCTCAATTTACCAGTTATTACTGGGCCTGTTTGGCAAGCATCATGAAGAAAAGAAGCAGAGAGTCAAGTTGATGCATCATTCGACTTTTTGTGATTTTTTTCCACTATAACTTTTCTTTTGCTTCAATGATTTTTGCACTTTTGATGGTGGTGAGTATAAAATGTATAATTACTATGAAATAAATGTTCATTATGATTCTCATTCCATGGTTGATATCATTCTGTTTTGTACCAGTCCTGCATAAGATTTTACGGCTTATTTCTTCAACCCCTTGATATTTTATGATAAGACTAATAGAAATGAACTAAGATGAAACTAATAAGCAGAAAATAATTTTACAGCGCTGGAAAATGCATAGTTAATTTGGTGACTCCATAATGGATACTTTATAAATTTAAATGGTTGCTCATTTAATTTTTCTCAATTACCATCCACCAATCATATCATTTCTTTTGTCTTTCTCCTTAATCTCTATTATTTGAATCAGTTGAGATTCAGCCGAGTATCTCTTCCTCAGGGGAGACTTTCCTCTGTTCAACACTCTCAGATAAGCGAGGTAGCTTTCCTCTTGTCATCTGTAGTCATCTGTGCACTTTCACTGTACCTGGCATGCAAGGTGTGGTGATATGAATTTACTTGGTTTTTCTTGCAAAAATATCGATTGATTATTTTCTGGCTTTCATAATTTTTCTTGCAAAGTCAACATTTAGTCTGTTGCTGCCTCTTTGACCATAATATGTCTTGGTTCTTAGACTAATTTAAGTTTTTAAAAATTATTTCTTAAACATTTTTTCCCTTTCTCCATGGTCTGCTTAGTCAGTTGTACTATGATGTAGCTAAGTGACTTTTCTTTGTATTTTGCTGCTTGGGGTTCTGAAAGTTCTTAGAACTGCAGATTGGTGTCAATCATTGGTAATAGAATTTGGAAGATAATATCTTGTCAAAAATTACTTTTTCCTATTCTTTATCTTTTTCTCTCCTGAGACTAAAATTGTACCTATGGTAAGCCTCACAATTTTTATGTGCTTCCTATCCTTTTTTCTCTTCATGCTTAAACCTGGATATATTCTGCAAATATATATAGTTCAACTAACTTATCTTCTTTTAGCTTTGTCCAAGTTACTTAGTTCACAATCTTAATTATCATATATATATTTTTTTAAGTTCTAGAGTTTCCATTTTATTTTTTTCTATTGATGTTAGTTCTCTGGTGAAAATTTAAATCTTATCATATATTTTCTACACCATCTTAATTAGCGTTATTTTAAAGTTAATAGCTGATAACTTCAACAGCTTTGTTATTTATGGTTCTTTTTTCGACTGTCATTTTTTCAACTTTTGATTACATTTCAGATATTTTTGCATGAAGAAATGTAGACACATGATGTCATCTTCCTGTAGGATGTGGAGGAGCAAAAAACCTCAATCACCCAGGGACTCCATTCCATATATGCTGGATTCATAATGATTGTTCTTCTCTGATTTCCCCAATGCTAGTATATGGTTCACTAGAGTTTTCAACTGAGTGTGTTAGGATTTACTAAGATCTTCCCCCTTTGCTAAGACTTGAAATATAACTTTTGACTTCTAAGCAATGTGGCATGATAGTCCTGCTCTGTATTATAGCTGCTTTCTCTCTCCTTTTTATACTCTTGTCTTGTGCATCTTATTCCCAAATGTCTTGTGGAGAAAACTGATGCCAAATGTTGCGCTCCTGTCCTCAAGTCTATTGACTCTTGGGGATTTTGTTGCTTCAAATGTAGGCTGCTACAGCACTACAATTTTTAATTTTTATCTTTCTGGCTATGTGGATCGCCTAAAGCCCAGTTGTCCACATCTTAGTAGAAACTCTGTCTGACTTGACCTCAAGATCTCTTCCAATTATTTTTAAATGTCCTGAGAGAAAAGAGGCAGGCAGAAAATTGAGATCATCTCAATTAGCTTCGTCTTAAGACCTAATTGCTTTGGTAATTTCCAATATAGTTGTCAGGACTCACCCCAAATATCTCACATTGCCATATTGATTATTTCAAATTAAAATTACTTAAGAAATTGCCAATGCAAGAACACTATCCTCTCTCTCTTTCCCTCCACCTTTCTCTCTCCACCCCTGAAAGAAAGCAGACCATAAATCTCCCATGTCAAAGGTGTCCTCCCTGCACCTGAAGGCTAAGGAAAGAGGAATCTTTATCACCAAGTTAGGGAATTAAATGCCAAGAAATTTATAAAGCAAGCATTGTTACTTTTTTTTTTTTTACTAATTTACTACCCAAGCCCAAAAGTGCTTAGATTCCTCACTAATGAGCTCCTAAAGTTGTATCCTTGTCCTGTAAATTCTTCACAAATTTATTGTTTCTTTTTCTAAAACATATAAAAAGCTGCCTGCATTGATCATATCTCAGGATATCATTTATGATCTCCCATGTGCATGTTTTATAATGTGTTTTATCCTGCTAATCTGGTCTTGTGTCAATTTTATTATTAGTTCAGCCATGAGAACACAAAATCGGTAGAGGGGGCAATGTTTCCCTCCCTGTACACTCAGATAAGATAAGTTTTTTCAAATTTATATGACATTTTTGCTTTTGTTGTTAGAGATATTACTTGAGTACAAACTATTCCATCATGGCCAAAGCAGAAGTCAATATTCTGTATTATTATCTTTGGAGCACATAACCATTTCTATATTTTGGATTACTTTACCAGTCTTGTTTGTTTGTTTAAGAAACTGATAAACTGTATGCTCTGTAGTCACTAATCTCTTATTCATGGACTTGCAAAGCTGAGCAGTTGACTCCATGAAACTGATCACCTAGCCTTTGTAGGCAACTCTCACTTGTCTAGCCTAGCTACTCACTTTAGTCATCATCTCTTTGTATTGCACATTAGAATTGTCTTATTTATGTCTTGTGGCAATTTATCTTTTATTAATTTTCTAAGATGTTCATCTAGTCTATGCTTTATTATATTTAATTCCCTTTTTATACTTTACTGGTTTATTATGTTGCTTTATGGATCATCCACTCACTTGGAAATTTTTTGGTGTAAAGTGAGAAACATAAAGCTAATTTTCTAAAAATGTAATTTGTTGCCAGATATGCCACTATTATTAATTTAAGATTTTTTTCTATTCACAGATTGGTGATGACTCCTTTATTGTTTGTTATTACATAATGCCTGCCTGATTGCCCCTAACCACTCGCCTGCCTGCCTGATCTCTCCTAATCACTCACCTGCCTGCCTGAGTACCCCTAACCACCTCTGCCTTGGCCCCCGCTGCCACGGCTTAGTCCGGAAGGACATCTGGAATGACGTCCGGAAGGTCGTTCAAGCTGTCTGGTCTAATTAGCATATTATGCTTTAATTATTATAGATAGTATACATATTTGGAAAAATTGATTCCCTTTATTTCTTAGGAATTTAAAAATATTTTAGGTATATAAATTTATTTGCATTTTGGAATAGATCTCTCAAGTTCTTTATTTCCACCTTTTTTAATAAAAATAATATTTGGAGAATTTTCCATTAGAAATTCATTGAATTAAAATATGCATTTATAAACTCCTATACTTAATATGTTTATAGTACCAAATATTCCCTTTCAGGAATATAATATCAATCCAATTTATTGAAACTACTTTAGATCTCAAAATAGTTTTGCATTCAATTTTCTATTTGTTATAATTATATTTTTATTCCTATATGCTTTATATGTTTACCTATTATTAATGACATTTTTAGCATTTTATTTTATGAATTGAAATAAGATTTTTCTACTGAATTATTTTAAAATATCCATAATTTATTTGGCTTTTTTGTGGTCTCTTTTGCATTTAATCTTCTTAATTTTTAACATACTAAGTTTTTTTTTTAATTAAGTTGTAGAATCATTCTATTTGTGAATATTAGTACAGTGGGGCCTTGGCTTACGAGTTTAATTCGTTCCGTGACGGAGCTCCTAACTCAAATTACTCGTATGTCAAATCAAAAAGTGAACGAGTAAGACACGTGATGTTGGGCTGATGTTGTGGTGTTCACTGTGATGTTCGCTGCGCCAACTAGCGGTGGGGTATCTGAAGCTGGCTCATAATGCGAATTTTAGCTCGCAACTCAAAGCAAAAAATCGTCTGAGAGACGGCTCGTATCTTGAAAAACTCGTTAGTCAAAACACTCGTAAGTCAAGTCCCCACTGTAACTTAAGGATGTTCAGATTATGAGAAGGCAATGACAATTTTTTCTCTTGCTATTTAAGGGTTTTATTTTTTATTTCTGTTTTAGATCTTATTTTTGAGTCAAAATATCTTCAACATTAAACATAATGGTTTATCACATTTTCATAAAGATTCTTCATATAATTACAGATATACACTTCAAATTCTAATTAAAATATTTTTTTCTCATCAATAAATACTGAATTGGATTTATAGCAGATCTTCATACTATTCATAACTTTATTAAACTACTTGATGTGATGATCTATATTATTAAATATCAACATTTTCTTTAAGTTTTATTCATCACATCAAAGCAACATGGTAATGGTGACTTTGAAAATATACTACCAAATGTTGTTTTATAATTTTTATTTGACATAAATTTTGTGCCTAAAAATATCTTGTTTGTAACTTAGTTTTTTATGCTATCATTGAAGGTTCGCTATCAATGCTATCATTGTTAGAATTTATTATGGTTGCTATATAGGCAGAATTATATAGCTTTTGAACTATTTCTATATTCCTAAAAAGTTTATTATTATTATAATGGTATCTGCAATTTGTAATTAGAAAGTATTTACAGATATAATCATCTGTACAAAAACATGCATCCCTGTGTTCAAAGCAGCACAATTTACAATAGCTAATATATGAGAATAGTCCAAGTGCCCATCAGTCGATGAGTGGATAAAAATGCTGTGGTACATTTACACAATGGAATACTATACAGCTGTGAAAGGGGATCTTTTATCTTTTGAGACAGCATGGAGGGACCTGGAGAGTATTATGCTAAGCAAAATAAGGCAGTCAGAGAAAGACAAGTATCACATGATCTAGCTCATATGTGGAATCTAAAAAACAAAATAAACTGAAGAACAAAATAGATCCAGAGACATAGAAGCATGGAACAGATTGAAAATCTCAGAGGGAAGGTGGGGGAGGGAGGTAGCTGGGGAGAGATTAACCAAAGAATTTATATGCATATATGCATAACCCATAGACACAGAAAATAGTGCAGTGAAGCCCTTGGGCAGAGGTATGGGTGGAGGGTGGAGGGGGCCAAGGGGGTAAAAAGGGAAACATCTGCAATACTTTCAACAATAAAGATACATTTTTAAAAGTTTTTAAAAAAATAATCCCTTGAATTTTTTCTCAATTTCTTTCCTTGTTATTGGGTCTTATTTAATTCGCTGCTTTTCCTTGAGGCAATTTTGATAATTTCTAGTTTATAAAACTATCCATATCATTGAAAAAATGTATTCTATTGACATATGGAACAATATTTTCTCAAATATTTAATTATAAAGAAATCTGTTTCATCTTAATTGTCATCATTCTCCCTAATTTTATTGTTTGTCACATTTTCCCCTTTGGACATTATGTTGATTAACCAAAACACACCAGACTAAAACAAACAAGAAGAAATGTATCCTTAATCTTGACTGAAGAACTTCACAAGACTTAGAATGAAGATAGAGAGCACAGATTACCTCTGGTCCCTCAGTGACACCCAATATTGATAGATTCTTCTTTTCTGCTGTGAAGCTGTAAGTTAAATTCTTGTCCTTAGCATCTCGCACTCTTGTTGATTTCCAGCTGGTGCAATATTTGGAGAAGAACACGTTATTTGTGCCAGGGCTCTAACTTGAAGAAAGGTCAGTAGAAAGAAGGCTGATTCATGCAACTCTTAAAGTTTTATACCCCCAGTACACAATTTCTAAAGAATACTTCAGAGGCCCTTCTCTAGATCCTCTTACTGCCATCAGCAATGTATTCTGTGGTATTGTATGCGTGTGCACCCCAGTGTCTGTGTTGCTAATCTCGGTTACTGTCTTCATCCAATATGGCAACTCTATTTCTTTTCACTTGTTTGGGGCCATCTTTATCCTTCTCTGCCTTTCCTCCATCTCTCTGGTGAGTTCAGCTCTGTTTTCTCGCTGCATTATAACCTCACTTTGTTACTCCCAGACTACTAGAGCTGAGACCACATGACAAAATCATGTCACCAGTTAAATAAATAAATAAATAAATAATATAATACAGAGTGTAAGTATAATGTACATCATTAATAAATGTTACTGGCCCCTGCCCAATTAAGTCCAACTCTAGAGATATTGGCTGTAATAAAGCAAAGGTTGAACATTACAATTATTTTAGCTGCTCCTCACTTCCAAGAATACTGTAATAAACCACACAGGATTTTCTAGGTTATTATGCATGAGAGGGATCTAGAGAGCCTATGAAAAATGTACCAAAATTCAGAAACAAGTGGCTTGAGGCTGGTAAAAAGCTTGTCATAAATCTACAATTTTATTTGTTGTACTTTCAAGTGGGTATAATATGAGGTAGAAAAGAAAAAAAATGCCTAAGCTTCTGACACCTGATTTTCTCTAAATATTTATTTAACTTATTTAAAATGTGAATTTCCTTTGTCTCCTATATATTTATGCTGGGTTACAAAATTAAACATAATGTAGAATGCAATAGTTACTGATTCAAACAGAACAGAGACCAACTAAAGCTGTATTTCTTAATATGTGGTAGTCATGTATCCCTTTCAGAATCTGATGAAAGTTTTGGGCCCTTTTTTAGGAAAATGTATACATATAATCATAAAGATTTCACCAACTTTCTGAAGCCCAGTCATATATAACCAAAATAATAACTTCTGTTTAATGGTAGCAAAAAAGAATGTATTTGTGAGATCTTAACTTTATACGTTTGATATTTGAGACCATTAAAGTTGGCTCTGAGGTTCTTAACAACTGAATTAAAAATAGAGAGGCATTTAATCCAATTTCAGTGCTAATTGGGGGTTCTTATTCACCACAAAATGATTAATGTAAAGGTAACTGATCTAATTCATTCTAAAAAAGAAAAGGGAAAAATAGTGTTATTCCCATGGCTTCTGAGCAGGAATAGAGTAAGGCCTAGGAAGTCATGTACCATCTTGCTCCTCACATATTTAGAAATCAGTCCTCAGTGTCTACATGAGGGTCAGAGATACCAGCTTAAGTGTCACAACTGAGAGAATCAAATGCTACTCTGCTTTTTTAAAAAATATATTTTATTGATTTTTTTACAGAGAGGAAGGGAGAAGGATAGAGAGTTAGAAACATCGATGAGAGAGAAGCATCAATCAGCTGCCTCCTGCACACCCCCTACTGGGGATGGGCCTGCAACCAAGGTACATGCCCTTGACCGGAATCGAACCTGGGACCCTTCAGTCCCCAGGCCGACGCTCTACCCACTGAGCCAAATCGGCTAGGGCTGCTACTCTGCTTTTTAAATTTTACTTGTGGCTCAGAACAACTGAGCTCTGCTCCAGAATCCCTACCTCAAACAGTAAAGGTTGGTATCTCTCCTTTGGAGATTCTTCAAATGATAGTACCCATTCAAACGAAACAGCAAAAACAAAACAAACAAAAGAAACAACCACAAAAAACACAATAGTGTTTGTGGTCAGGACTGCTTCCACTATACCAAGAGAGGCTATTTCACAGATTTTGGTCATTCACTTAAAGCAGAAAGAGGAATCCTATATAATAAAAGTGTAATATGCAAATCAACCGAATGTTCGAACAACCAGTCGGTGAGGGGCGGGCCCGGTGAGCTGGCAGCGCCAAGCTAGCCAAGGAGCATGCTAGCGGGCAGAGGGAGGAAACAGCGATGGGGGGGAGTGGCAACAAATGATGTCGGAGGGGCAATGGGGGGGCCTGGCACTGTCACCTGATCAGCTGGCCTGGTCGCCTCCCACAGAAGGAAGCCAGACTGCAGCTTAGGCCAGCTCCCCACAGGGAGTGGACCTAAGCCATCAGTAGGACATCCTTTGACGACTCCAGGACTGTGAGAAGGTACAGGCCTAGCTGAGGTACTTTCCCCTACATCCCAGTGCACGAATTTTCATGCACTGGGCCTCTAGTATCTTGTAAATTGATATAGTCTGATATAGCACTTTTCAAGCTGCTTTTTGGGGGGCTACATATCTCAGGGCTAGTGAGACCACATGCAAGCCTCCTAGGAGGGGATCCTATACTACTTTGGGTCCCTTAGACATAAGCCCCATTGGTTTTCTAAGCAAGACATTTTGGGGGCTCATTTGTCTGATGCAGCTCTTAGGGCTTGGGATATCAACTACTCACTCCTCCTGGAGAAGAACCTGTCTGGTGAGATCCTTTCCTATTGTGTGTTGCCTAGCTGGGTGTGAGTTTGTCTTTTTGTTTGTTTTGTTTTTTAAAATATATTTTGTTTATTTTTTACAGAGAGGAAGGGAGAAGGATAGAGAGTTAGAAACATCGATGAGAGAGAAACATCAATTAGCTGCCTCATGCACACTCCCTACCGGGGATGTGCCCGCAACCGAGGTACATGCCCTTGACCATAATCGAACCTGGGACCCTTGAGTCCACAGGCCGATGCTTTATCCACTGAGCCAAACCGGTTAGGGCTGGGTGTGGGGTTTTTTGTTAGACCCTGTCTCTGCCTCTCCTACCTGTTTCAATATGGTCTTTGTATCCGTTGTTGTGGGGAGCAGCTTATCTAGTTTTCAGATCATTTTCAGAGGAAAATGATTCATAGATAGCTGTAAATTTGTTCTGTCCAAGGGAGGAGGTGAGTTCAGGGTTTTCCTATGCCACTTGGACTCACTTCTCTGCTTTCACTAAAGTAGAGATTTTATCATTGACCTCCACCAAAGGTGAATGTCACAAATAAAGTATATCTGCTATGAATCATGGATAAAAGCACTGAAAATCTAGTTTTGTTAGAAGAAGCATGAAATAGAGTTCCCTATTGGTGAAGAAGTCCCTGGTGAGCGTAAGTGACACTAACAATTTCAGGAAGCAAGCCATGACTCAAACTCACTTAAGGGAAAGTTCTCTAATAGACTGTAGATTTTCTTATTACCAGCTTTCGTGGTCATGAAGGGTTTCTCACTCAGGCTGATTGTTACAGTAAATGGTCACAGAAACATCAACCCATCTTTTTATCAATACGACATTTATGTTATACCATTTTCATTATCATTGTATTGAAATAAATCAGTGTAGAAGAGAACTAACATTTTTATAGCTTGTAATATGTATCAGGAACCTATCATGTGTGTTCTCCTTTAATACAATAAATACAGAAGATAGGTCTTTATTTTATAGATGCAGAAGCTGTACCCAAGAAGCTAGCCTAAAGCCACATATTTCGGAACGTGGCTTTGTAGAGATAAAGTTTCCTGGATAACAACTTAACTAAGAATTTGATCTACATTTTCCAAAAAAGGAGACACTATTCACAGAGGACTGAAAAAACTGGAAGACAGGCATAGCTTAGGCAGAGGCTATGTCTGGCTGGACAGTGCCTTGAGAATTGGGACAAGATATAAGGACACACAATATCTATTTATGGATCCAGTAAGAAAATACTGAAAAATTATGTTTAACAGTGACACAAGTAGATATTTTGAAATTAGATTGCCTATCCAAGAGGGAGAAATTAACTAACTACATAATTTTCAGCATTGATGCAGAATCAGTGAGGGAAACAGTGGGAAAATTAACTAATGATGGCTTCTGAAGAAAACATGCAGGAGTTTCTAAGGCAACATCACATGGCCCAGTAGTGGCTTTACATTACTAGGCAGGTATGTGTGGGTGTGGCAGATGCTTTTCAAGACAGTCTGGAAAGCTGTTCACTGGGCAAAGTTTCTAAAAAGAAAGATGGATAAATCAGTTTTAGAAATATTTATAAACATGATATAAACCATATAGTGTCTTATTCTTTCTGTAGAGGACACTTAGCACAAACTGATATTTATAAAATTTATTTTTAAATTAACACCATTCTAAAGCTATTTGCTTTAAAAACAAAACCATCATCATTGATTGCTTGTGACAGCTAGCATACATACCACGGTAACATACATACCATGGTAAAGAGTTATTCATACAAAATATAAACTTAAAAGATGGATATTTCAATATAAAGGAATATATTTGAAGATGAAAGTACATATAAGAGCAATGGTTGGTGAATGTTAATGCAGTGGCCTCAGAGAAATATCCACCTGGATTTCTGGCAACTCTCAGAGCTCCTAGTATAACGCCTGACATGGTGTGTGCTCAATGAGTATTAGTTGAATAAGTAAGTGAATAGGGGAAGAGAATGTCAATTTTCTCTAAAGATAAGCCTCAGTAACAAAAACACACACAAAAACACCACCAAGCAAATAAACCATTTTTACTAAATCAGAATAATAACCTGAACTTGAATAATAAATTGGAACTTGCTCAATGGAATATGACTAAACCCAAAACAAAGCAAACAGTACAAGAAATCTCTGGTACTCTATATATCAGATATGCATGCAATTAGTGTGTTTCAATTTCTCAGTTTACTGGCATGAAATTAATGCCACTCAGAAGACATTGAATTAAATTTTCTTTTTAACCTGTAATGATGCAAGGGGAAAATGCCCTTCTATGAAATATTACCCAAATGAAGTGGAGGCAACATTTTCTCCCTTGTTTCTGTCCATTTACATTATTGTCATTTTCTTTTCTGAATTTTATAATATATTTTCTAATTAAAATATCCTTGTCTTGATTTCTTCCCTTTATCATCACTAACACAGCTAGTGTTTTATTATTTTTTTCTAAAGAAAATTTAGTAAAAACTTAATGATTGTACATAATTTTTGGAGGCCACTTTTCTCCAAACCTTTATGTACTCTTGATTCAAACATTGATTCCTAAGAATTTATTCAAAAGCTATCATAATGAGAATAATTATTAATTACTATAATGTTGATTATAATGATAATGGTAACATGAATAAATCTGAAATGCCTCAAATATGTGGCTTGGTAAAAATTAAGTTTGCAAATAGATGGATAAATTACTCTATTTTATATAAAATTATCTTATAAAATGTTGAAAAAAAACATATTTAAATTGGTGTTGTACAAAAGTGGATTTTACCCAGAGAGTCATGATAGATTTTATTAGTTATAAAACCTTCTTTAAGTTATAACTTTTTGTATATAAATGCATGTCATTTTATTAAAGAGGAGAATGACATACATCATACATTTTATCAAACTATCAAAAGGCAGCATGACCAAATGTAGAAGAATAACTAAACACATTGAGAAACATGTGTAATATGTTAAGTTATAAAGGAGCTACAGGTTTAAAAAGTTTACAATGTAAGAGAAGTTGTTTGTAAAAAAAAAAAGCTACATAGGTGCATATATACAAATACAAGCATGGAAAATAATGTATGCTACAAAGTATAAATGGTGGCTATCACTGGTTGATTTTGACTTTTTTTTCTCTTTTTGGTTACATGCGTTTTTTCAATATATTATAGGACTGAGCATACATGTGTATAAAAGACAAAACAATGAGAATTTTTAAATGTGTAAGGATTCAGAGAGAAATTAACAAAGAAAAGGATAGTAAATTAAAAAAACAAGTCTTTGATCTTCATGTAGTTAACCTGAAAGCCTTATCCTACTGCTTCCTCTTAAACTATTTGTCCTTCTCCAAACATGCCATGTTCTTCCGTGCTTTTGTGATTTGCTATTTACTAGTTCTTTTCCCTTATCATGCTTAAGGATGAAGTAAATTCCTTATCCTTCACTTCTTCTCAGTGCTCAATATAGTGAAATACAGGGAGTGCTCTATATACATTGTTTGCTTAATTGAAGAACGAATGTGTCCATATGTTTATGAATGGAATACAGAAAGATGGGTAGAATTAGGTTGATACAGAGAAGTGGAGAGGACATTTCAGAATAAGAGGAAACTTGAGTCAATCAGAATTAATACTCTATTCAAATCACAATAAAGAGAAGGAAATTTGCTATGGGAGATTTTGTGTATTAAAAGATGATTTCATAAGAAATCATAGTTGGAGAGAAATGAAGAAACCTATAAAAAAGCTTAAAATTGTAGAGAAATATGAATATATCTAAAAAAAAACTCTCCCTGTATCATCAAGCTAAGAAAAATGCTAACAGCTTTCCTTTCAAGGAATTCAGTAGAAAATGAATCACTTTCTCACATTCAGTGTTTATATCCTTTTGTTTATTTTGTTAAATTTCAACATTTTCAATGATACTTTTTATATCTGGCAGTATCTTTAATGTTTCTTATATATTACTACCAACTGATATATACATATATACACGCACCCCCATCCGAACACACACCCACACACCCATGCACACACAACTCCTCTTTATGTAGCAGAAGGCAGTTTCATTTAGTGATGGCAGTGATGGATAGTTACACACTCACAATGGATTGCTTCAATACCTGCTCATAATCCTACGATATTAAAAAGAATCCCTTAACATTTACTCTTAATGCTCTTTAGAAAGCAAATATATTTCTGTTCCTGGGTAAAACACTGAGTATTAACGATTTAGATAAATTATACTGACTGCTGCCAGTGGTGTCCCCTGCAGTGAATTAAAAAATACATTTAGTATGAAAACAAGGAACAGATGTTATTTTTGCAGTCATTGTTCAAATGGCTCCAGTGAGCTGCATTTTCCCTAGTGCTCCTTTGACTTCTCTCATAGAGAGGATGACTTATAGGTTCTTTATGTCTATGAAAGGATAGACAGGGTGGCAATAGTAATGGTCATTTAACTCATAATCATTTCTTAAACTATCTCTCTGATGTTGAGTAACAATTTAACAACATATAAAGAGCCAGCTCAGACTTGAGAGCTCTCGATTAGCAAAGTTCTTCCCCTAACACTGTGGCACAGAGCCATGAGAATTTACATGCTTTCCTAGCAAAGGTAGAAATCATTCCATTGCATCCATTTAGGGTAAGCGATGACAAAGAGGATTCTGGGGAAAACCCATTCCATCTCTTTAGAGTTCATCTAAGATGTGTTGAGCCACTGTACTTGGTAGAGAGCATCTTTCTAGACTAGACGAGGATATGATGGTTAATTTCTCCATAATACCAAAGTAGCACAGGTAAATGTTATAGAGGTAGTCTCGCTCATTTGTATAGTGTGATCTAAATAGTGACATCTTTACCAGCTCTTAGTTTGTTCTAAGGAACATCAACATACAAGGAGAGTAAGTCTTTTAATTAGTTTAATGCTTATTAGGTAAAGGATTATATGTGAATATGATTAATATGTATTTGTTTCCTGAATAGAACTCTCCTATTATATGTTAGATATAAAGTAGGTTGTTTGAAAAAAAATGGTATAATGAAAAAAAAAACATGGAAAATACTCTTTAGATGTAGACATTCTGGGATTTGAATTATAATTTTCCATTTATTTGCTGGATGATTTCAGGAACCTTTAAGCCTTATTTCCTCATCTACACATTTTGCATAAAAATCCATACTTCCACCCTAGCCAGTTTGGCTCAGTGGATAGAGCGTCGGCCTGCGGGCTCAAGGGTCCTGGGTTCAATTCTGGTCAAGGGCATGTACCTTGGTTGCGGGCACATCCCCAGTGGGGAGTGTGCAGGAGGCAGCTGATCGATGTTTCTCTCTCATTGATGTTTCTAATTCTCTATCCCTCTTCCTTCCTCTCTGTAAAAAATCAATAAAACATATTGTAAAAAAAAATCCATACTTCCCAGGTCAGATATGAGGATGAAATTAGGCAAACTCAAATATAATCTAAAGAAATGAGTGTATTCATTTCCTGCATTTGCCCTTTTATTGTCTTCTTAAACATAATCTGCTGCTGACAGCCCCTTTACTTTTATTCAAATCTTTCCTTTGCCTGGAATATCTGCCCCCTACACTCTTCTTCTTTTCTATGTGTTTTCTAAGTTGCCACCTTTGATTGCTCCAGAATGGAAAAGTATACTTTTTCCTCCGAACTCCTAAAATCCTCACGTCTAGAAGGAACTTTGCTGGATTTTGTTGTCTTGGAGATCGGGGGCTGTGTGATGTCCATTATTTCCCCTAAAATCTAATTCTCTGCCTTGCTCATGGTGAATACTTCCTATATATTGCAACCTGACTAAATAAATGTCTGATGAGTACATGAATGAATGAATGAGTGAATGAAGTGTTAATCTAAAATATTTGCACATAAACTGCTTTCATATACATTTTTTCAAGGATGGATAGAAAATGTTATTTTTATTTAAAATGATAACAGCAGCTACTAATATTTGAGAACCTAATATATAGTATGTAATGAGTTGATATGTATATAATACATATAAAATAATATATATATACTCATTACATATTACATATGAAGCCTAAAAGCTAGAAGCTATTATCTTCATATAACAGATGAGGAATGCATGCTTTGAGTAGTTAAATAACAATTCCAGCATCCGGTGTCACGTAGCTAATAAACACTAAAGCTGAGATTTGAACCAAGTTCATATTTCAAAACTGAATTCTACATTCCTCATATTAACTGAAATGAAAATGCAAAAGACTTTGTGATTTTGTTTAGGATACTGATTTAGGGACAGAACGAAAACTAGAACTTAGGTTTCCTGAAAAAAAAATCAATAAGGGAACAGAGTAGGAGATCTGCATTTCAATTCTAACCCAGATGGACAATTGGAGGCTATATAATAAAGAATGTTAATAATTTATAAGAACCTATTTCCAGAGATCTGTATCTCTACCTATGAATGTGGCTCAATATGAACATTGTTTTGCCTTATTCCCACTCTAAAGAGTAAACTTATCTGAACCAAAGACAGGAATATAGAAGAACATCCTTAAATTCCCCATCACTCGAGATAGAGTTGGAGGAGCAGGCAATAGATTTCCAGAACCCTTTACGGGGCCTAATTACTTTTGCATTAACTCTGTGGTGCTGTGGGCCAAGAAAGAGCATTCATTTATACAAAGTTGAACAAACCTCTGAAGAAAGGAAAACCTCATGATCTCTTGTTTAAATTACTGGAGTAGCCTTTAAAAATGGTTTCCTGCCTGCACTCTTGCCATTTTAGTATCACTCTTTTCCCACAGGACAGCTAGAATATAATCTTTTAAAATTTTAAATTATTAGACATTATCAGTTTTTCTATTTAAAATTTTACATTGGCTTCACATTACACATAATATCTTATTTAACATTCTTGCATTCCATTTACTGGGTCTTTATCCTCAATTGCTTTCCTTGCCACAGTCCTGATTTGATCGTCTTCTCAAAGTTTATCCAACCAAAGAAGCAAGATCTTTTCTATGATGAGGACTTAGCCTGTGCTTTCTTCTTCATCTAGAATCTTCTCTCCATCCTTCTTCCTTCAGGTATCAACTTAAAGAGCAGATCTTCTAAAAAGTGTTTTCCTGCCTGGCTAGCATGCTAAGTGGTTGAGCGTTGGCCTATGAACCAGGGAATGCTTTGTGGTTACTCCTAGCTAAAAGTTGGGTGGGTGATTCCTTGGTTGCCTCAGATGTTTTCCCAAGAAATTTACCCACAGCAGTGCACTAGTCTATGAGTATGATAGTCAGTAATCTTCTATTCTATGAGTGCAATATCTGCGATCCTAAGTTATTATACCAATGCATGATATACTCCTGTTTCTGAACTACCCCTTTTCCCCATATATTATCACAAGCATCTTGTATCCAGATCAGTAATGGTCACTGTATATTATTATAAAGTTAATGCACCTTAGTATCATTCTGGTTTGTGCTGTACATCATCCTAGGCAGAAGTGTCAGCTTCGTGCTCGCAGCTGCTCTCAATCTGTCATCATAAATGATAAATGAGCATCACAGTCTTATTTTCTATTGCACATTATCCTCACTACAAGAATGCAAAACCAGCATATCTTTGATGGCTCACAAGACCCCGTATGAAGATAAGAACTTTACTAGAAAAGCAGGGACCCTTACCTTTCTAAGTAAGTGAATAAAACTGCAAATCTGCTCAACTTTTGGCTCACAACCATAGAAACTTTAACTAAAGCTTAACATTATATATAGATCTTGACTTAATTATTTAAATTATTACTATTATTTTAAATATATTTTTTTTGATTTCAGAGAGGAAGAGAGAGGGAGAGACAGAAACATCAATGAAGAGAGAGATTCATTGATTGGCTGCCTCCTGCATGCCCCCTACTGGGAATCGAGCCCGCAACCTAGGCATGTGCTCTTGACCAGAATCGAACCAGGGACCCTTCAGTCCACAGGCCGATGCTCTATCCACTGAGCTAAACCAGCTAGGGCTGTTCAAATTATTTTTAATTTCCATGGTTCCTGGTCCCTGAAATTGAGCTGATAGAATTTATCAAATGGATATTATTGAACACTTATCAGAAAATGTAAAATATGGACAATTTTCCATAGGTCTCTCACATTTCTGTATGCTTTCCATTTGTTTTGGACTATTTTTTCTAAGGATATTTTTATAGTGATCAGTCTTGGAAGATAATGATTTTTATCTCCTTGTGGAGTAAATTACCGGTTTTCTTAAAGTTTGGAAAAACAAATATATTTTCCCCAAAGCAAATGTCAGGAATGCTTACAGTCCAGTATAATAAAATTGTCTTTCTATGGAGCCCAGGGCAGGCATGTCACTGCCAACCATCAAATATGGGGTTTCCTATGCCCGGGATTGTTCCGCTGTAAGGCAACCCATTAAATGTACAGGCATCTATCTGCATCCATCTGTGTTGTTCCTGGGAACTTAGAGGGGAAAGGTTGGGAAATACATTGTAGTTCATGATGTTTGTTGTGCCATAAGAATCAAGTCTTTTGTTTTTGTCCATGGAATTTCCTTTCTTCTGCCAATTTCTTCTATGAAACTTTGGTATGTTATCTTGTTAGGTTATAAGTATGGTAGGAGCAAGACTTTTATAAATCTTGACAATATGGGTAGAAAATAAAGAAGGTGCTTCTGAAATTTTCAACAGAAGACTTAAGAAAGCAAATGCAGACAAAACAATTAATAAAACATATGCTTATTTATGTTGATTTCTATCCCATTCCTGATTTTTTAAAAATCTACCTTTCAATAAGGTTTGTATACTATCAATATGTTTTAGTGCTGAGAGAGCAACAGCATCAATAGTGTCAAAGGGGGAACAAAATCTTTGGAACAAATATTAACATACATTTTAGATACACAATTAATGAATGTATTTATGTGTGTGTAAAATTTATTATTCTAAGTGACTACTCATTTCATAAAATGTAAGTAATACTTACAATAGATATTAATCATGGCATAGTCTTTATTTACTTTTATGTACAGAGAAATGTATTCTAGCCCTTCTAAAAATGGATTTGGCCAGACTAGGTATTAGATAAGAACTTTACTAGAGACCTATGATTCTATACCCTAATTTTATTTTAATGCACTATTAGTATTTTTCTGGAAGAATGTTCTAATGACTTAAATTTTATTTTTATATTTGTGTAATTGACTATGTTTTTAGACTACCTAATAATTACAGGTAATTTTCTCCAGTCTAGCTTTCTAGCTTTCTTTATGTCAATAGAACACTAATTTTATTATAATAGTCTATCACTTTCACATGATCGTACACTTCACTAAGCCATAGTGAATCTATTGTCCTTGCCAATACTTTGTCTAGGAATAAATAGTTGAGCAGATGTGAGAGGAAGTCTATGGGAGCACCTCTGAATATGAGATTCTCATTCTAAAAAGGAAGTATGGAAGGAGATGCTCTCCTTTCCTTCCAATATAATATGGTGTCTGAAATTTTAATAGCCATCTGTGATCATAGGTACTGGTAGTCTAGTCCTAATTTGTGTAATAGTAATTTAGTGAAGAGTTATTGATGATGTTGTGTCACTGGATTAACCAAATTTAGGGCTAATTATTCAGATATGGGGTTATATGAAATAATACATTTTTTTACTGTTTAAAGCCACTGTGGGAACCCTGTACAGAGTACACTGGTTGTTCCAGGCCAATTTGAGTGAAGGGGCCCTGGCTAGAGTACTCCAGATGTTCAGGGCCAAAGCCAATTTCCCAGGACACAGGTGCAGAAGCAAGGGAACAGCCATCTTACTGTACCACACAAGTGTGCTCTTCTATAACCTAAGTACTTATGTCACTATTTTGGCAAGAAGTCTTTCTTGTCTAAGTTAGTATAAAGACATATTGTTGACCAGCTGGTGCTGGACTACTTTATATGATGGCTCCTATGTTTGCTGAGGATGTTTTATGTACGGTGCAACTGCTTGGTATGGCTCCTGTGTTTGCTACTGTGTTAGCAGAGGCTGCTTTTATATAAGGAGGCTGCTGTGTGTGCAATAGTTGTCTTTGTCAGGCTACTTTGAAGAATTGCTTTGTCTAATGGCTCCTTAGTAGCAATGGCTACTTAGGCTGCAATAAGGACTCTCTTATACACCTACTAGAGGCCTGGTGCACAAAATTCATGCACAGGTAGAGTCCCTAGGCCTGGCCAGTGATCAGGGCTGATCAGGTTCCCCACCTCCCTGCCTTCGCACTTCCTCCTTCCCTTGCTCCCTCAGCACTGCACTGCTGCCGCTGATCACCTGCCATGTTCTGCGCCACTCCCTGGTGGTTAGCACATGTCATAGTGAGTGATTGAATTCTCAGTCTCCTGGTCTAACTCCTGAGGGTATACTTTGCATATTAGCCTTTTATACATATAGACTAGAAGACCATTGCACGAAGTTCATGCAATACGCCTTTCTTCTCCTGGCTGCTGGCACCAGTTTCCTCTGGCACCCGGAACCCAGGCCTTTGGTCTGGCCGCAGCGGAAAAGCCAAGCCCCTTCAGTCTCCAGTCTTCAGCCTTCACTCCACGCCTTCATATGCAAATTAACCACCATCTTTGTTGGGTTAATTTGCATAGTCACTCTGATTGGCTGGTGGGCACAGCAAAGTGACACCAATTTGCATGTTTCTCTTTTATTAGGGTAGATGACTTCTCATATCTTCTTCGTCCACTACTTAGTGTTTATGAAGATCCAGTTCCTGGCAGGGGAACTGAGACCCCACAGCCACTTTATTATATTTTATGGATCTCTTAAATAAAATTGTGTGTGTGTGTGTGTGTGTGTGTGTGTCTGTGTGAGGTGTGTGCCCAGGGAAGAATAAAGGGTCTAAAAGTCATAGATAGTTAAAGTCTGCCCTAGCTCCAGCCAAAGCTAAAATTAATGAGGTCAATTTTGAAGCTGGTTATGGTATTATCACATAAGGAACTTCAATGATCATTTCTTATTAATCATTCTAATTAACTTCTGCAAAATAATAAATAATAGTATTTGAATTCTATCCTTTTTTATATTTTTGTATCATTTATTCATAAAGAATCTTACCCGACTCCCAATATTTCAAACAAATTAAGGGCAATCTCTACTATCTTAAGCAAAGGCATAGACAATAGAATGAATTTTGCTTCTGAAACCACCACTTTCCCTCATTCTAAGTGGCCTTACCTGGGGGTGTTCATGGAACCCTTAGAGCTCAGTATGAAAATCACAGCAAAGTGGAGATCTGTGCTAGGATTCCAGATGCAAGCTTAAGACAAAATTCAATCTTACATTTGGGACAATAGGTTTATTGCTAGCATTGTGTCCAGCATGTACTCACTAAGTATGCATAATGATGGTGATAATTTCAGTATCATAACTTATAATTCATTTGTTAAAGTATAAATGCAAATGGTATGTTTTATGTGACATTGATTTTAAGGCAAGTTCTTAATAAGATGGCAATAGTAGATTTCAAGAAAAGCACTTTCAAGAGTTTCTATATTGTAGTGAAGTCTCAAATAACTGTCTTTAAATAGAACACAATTTCAAGGGAGAAAGACAAAGAGGATGATAAACAAAACAACCCAACAAACGAAAAATACTTATTTTTTCTTGTAACAAAGCTTTTTTTATAAACTATCAAGAAGGAAGCTTTAGAAATTGGACCCTACCATAGTTATTCAGTCTTGCCTCTATACAAAACAAATTCTACTAGATGAAGGAACCGATTAAAAATGCTTAGCACTTGACATTTATTTTTGCTTGGTGAAGGTAAGCAAAGCCATATTTTATTGAATGTGAAAAGATGCTGCCTAAGTAAGCATGGGCGATTTAGAACCATTCATCTCTAGTATGTTATTCAATTTACAATCTTGCAAAAAAATCAATAGGCCTGATTCTCTTCTTGTCTCCCCTCCTTTCTGCTAGCCTCATGCCATTAATCTGAGTTTAATGGGCACAGTAGCTTTAATGGATGTTGTCTTTAAGGTAATGGAGCAATTCATCCCTGGAATCACTAATTTCTCTGCTTGAGCAATATGGTAACCTCTTCTTTCCTGAGATCCTCTGGAGACTAGCTAATGCCCTAGTTTCTGATGCCCCAAATTCCCCCTACTGTCCCCTGACAACTTTCAGATCAACTTTGCTTTCAGCCTTGAGACATAATACATTTGTAATAGTGAAGAGTGAACTGGCAGAATTCGTGAAACAAGTGTGAGAAAGGACATGACAAGTAAAGGTCAGACAATTAAAACATAAGTTGATCATTGATATATCAACTTCTGCTAAACAAGCAGTTAAATATAAGTAACATTAGTAAGAGTTGTGATTACTCAATACTTATTCTATGCCAAAATCTGAGTTAAGCAATTTTTGAGTCACAGAATAATTTCTTCTTAATCTCATCACTCCTGTTAAAACCTTTAAATAGCTTCCCATTGAGTTCAATTCTAAACCAAAGTTATCATGCCTGGACTGTGCTTAACCTGCTAATCTCATTTTTGACCACTTTCTTTCTTACTCAGTAGACTACAGCCACACTACTCTGAGACCCTTCAACTTTAAGGATTTTATACTTGCTGTCTCTTCCCAGAAATCTCTCTCCTCAAATCTTGACAAGATTGAGTTATCATCCTGTTCTCTGCTCGGTTACCATCTCCTGTAGGAAGTCTTCCTGATTAACCAATTTAAAGGGCTCCTCTCCTCGACATTCCCTACCCCCCAAATCAAATTCCTTTATTGGTGACTATTTCCAAAATAAAACATTACCCAAAACATGTTAGCTCCATGAGATAGATGAGAAAATTTAGGGTACAGAACTTAAGTTATTTTCTCAGTCTTATGACTGATAAGGGGTAAAATTAGGTATCAATTTACCTCTGGCTACCATTCAATTATCTATTCTATTGTTATTTGTTGTTTGTATGTTTGGGCTCATATGAAAAAATGCAGCTCTGAACATTCCTACATATTTATTCCAGTGAACATCTTGGCAAGGGTTTTCTAAGGGTTGTATCTAAGAATGACATTAAACATTCCGATAATTTATTTCTTTTGTTATTTGTTATTTGCAATATTTGCAATCTTTATTTGTTATGTGAAATCCATCTTTATTTTCATGATTTGCTTCTTTTTATGTTTTTTAACTGTGGATGTAATACAGTGCTCCTCTGGGCTCTATATTTTAGAATTCTAAGAAGCTGGGTTTGAGAGTATATCCCTACAGTGAGAATTTGCTTTATCTAGGCTTCTGTATAGTGTAGTAATATAAATTCAAACTCCAGATTCATGTAAGGCCAGTCTTTTGCTTTACAGATGCTAACAGGAATCTTTTACACCAACTTAGGTCCCAGGTCACAAACAACAATTTTCTTTCTGTATACATTACAGATGCCATCTGGCATTGTTTTAACTAGTTATAACTTATTCTTTGCAGAATCTCAAAACTATCTCCCTAGGCTGTGCAGGACCAAGGCTTTTTCTCATGTCAGGTTTTTCAGTTAGAATTCTACGTGTCATATGATTTCACTCATAGGTGGAATTTAATGAACTGAACTAACAAACAAAATGGAGACAGATAGAGAGCAGACGGACAGCTTTGGTGGGATGGGGTCTTGGGGGTGGGTGTGTGGAGGGATTGAGCAAAAAATAAAAAAATAGAGAAAGAACTCATGGACATGGACAACAATGTGGTGATTGTCAGGGGAGGAGGTTGTGTAGGTGGAAGAGGGTACAGGGGGGCATAAATGGTGATGAAAAAATAAAATAAGAAAAAATAAATAAAATAAAATTCTTGCTTTTAGACCAAAGATTTCTGCATTTTTTTTTTCTGATGGCACTTGCATTGTTGAAGTCATTTTATGACTGGCTGACAGTTTTTTCTCTTACGAATTGGTCTCAGTATATTTCTTCCCTTTTTTTCTGAGTTCAGTTCTGCTTAGCTCAGGATTTTTAAAATTTAATATATCTGTGTATTTTGAATGGCAAGGTGTTCTAGAACATGTAATCTTTATACAACCCCATACCTAAGTATGTTTTTCCTCCTTTCTTTATTATTTCTGCTAATTTAATACCAATAAAGTTTGAACAATATATTAAAGTAAAAATATTATTAAACTTATATTTTGATTAAGCTCACATGAAGACATCTACACATATAAGCTTATATATCTAACATAAATTACATTCAAAATCTCATTATTAATAATTTTCTCTTTCCTTCAAATATTCAAATTCCTGCTGTGTTAGGTTGCTTTATACAGGGTATCCCAAATATATATATACACACTTTTTAACAGAAAACCTACACCTTATGCTATTTTTTTTATAAATTCTCCACTTCTTTTAATGATCAGATTATATTTAATTCATATATTTGATTCTCAAAAGTCTAGGTTTTTTTTCCTCTACACAATTTGTCAATGGCTCCAATTGAGTAAACAAATGGTTACCTTAGTTTGAGTTAGTGGAATGATGGCCCATCAATAATGATCAAGTGGATTTATTATAGAACTTCAAGTTTGACAATTCTATCTCAAAAATTTTATTGAATATGGGTTTATTAGTTACCCATTGTCATGCAACAAACTACAACAACTGTAATAGCTGAAACCAATGCATTTATTATCTCAGAGTTCTATAGGTCAGAAATCTTGGCATTGTAAGCTGGTTCTCAGCTCATGTCCTCACAAAGCTAAAATCGAGGTGTCAGCCAGATGCATTCTCATCAGTAGCTGTTCTCATCAGTAAGGTCTTTTGCCAAGCTCACGTGGTTGTGATAATTCAGTTACTTATGGCTGTCAGCCAAAGTTACTTTCAGTTCCTAGAGGACGCCTGCATTTCTTGCCATGTGGCTCCTTTTCAAATCCAGAAACAGAGAAGTTTTTTTGCATTGAATCCCTTATATTCATGTCTGACCTCTAGATGTCTGACCTCTAGATGCAGATTAAAAGAGCTCATGTAATTAAATTATGCTATGCATGTACCATAACCTAATCAGGGGGGACAAAATCAAGCATATAGAGGGTGCATACATCAGAAAGGGATTTCAGGATTCATATCAGAATTTTACCTACCACAGTAGCATTATAAATGACAATATTTTAACCATCCTATATAATAAAAGGGTAATATGCAAATTGAGCCTAATGACGGAACGACCAGAACAACTGCTCGACCAGTCACTATGAGGCACACTGACCACCTCTTGGTCCCTCCCTCTTCAGCCTGCAGGTTCAGATCTCCCAATGGTGAACGGGGAATCAGGGGTTGGTGGTGGTGGGGGCGGGGCCAGCTGTGAACAGCCAGGGAAGATGGCCCTGATTGCAGGCCAGTCCTAGGGACCTTACCCAGCAAGAATTTCATGTGCTGGACCTCTAGTTAAAAGGTAAGTACATATCAATATGGCCCAGGTCGTATTATTTTTAATAGTCTTTGATGTTTATGGCCTGCCCCCTCTATGGTTCCCTGCTTAAAGGGCTCCCTTTCCAATTTCTTACTTCTATGACAGCCTCAATTCAAGGGTCTGACTTCCTAATCAAGTGAGGTTTTGGCTTCCTGCTTCAGCTCTGCCTTTCACAGCCAGCTGGGATATACTGGGTATATATCTATAAATATACATACTGGGGTATATGTTCCCCAGAGGAAAAACTATACACATGGATAAATATGATATCATTTCCACATTTCAAGGGTTAAATCCCTTTAGTTTCTGCCAGCTTTTGGTAACTCTCTGGTATAAAAGGTATAATTTCCTATTATTAGAACTATTTATGACAGTGCAGTAGAATCTGCTATTATCAGAAGCTGGAATTTCCAAAATGACATTTTAATTAATTAAGTATTCCACTAATTCCTTGCAATCTTAAAAAATAGTACCCACATTTAAAAAATAAATAACATTATCTCCTTGCTTCTTAAAAATTCCCCATTATAATAAAAACTACAGCTGAGACACTATGCACCAAATGTAAGGACCACCAAAATGATTCTCCTTTGTTTTATGTGCTATGGTTTTTATCATTGCAGAACCATTGCTAGGGGCTTATTGATCAAATAATTATGACTTGTATAGAGAGATCTAAGGAATAAACACCTTAATTTTTACATTTTAAGTCCTGTTCTACAGAATCATTGATTTCTGCACAGCTTCTTTAGGAGTTCCACTTCTATATAATGAGTAATATATCTATATAATAAAAGCCTAAGCAACTGTTATGTTGGAATGACCAGAAGGACCAGTCGCTGTGATGTGCACTGACCACCAGGGGGCAGACGCTCAATGCAGGAGCTGCCCCCTTGTATCAGTGTGCTCCCACAGGGGAAGCGCCACTCAGCCAGAAGTCAGGCTCATGGCTGGCAAACACAAAACATTATGTTAATTGATTTTACCTTAAGCAAATAAAAATACATGTTAGAAATGTAAACTAACAAATACAGTATCATTCATTTTATCCATTAGGCTTTACTTGAGAAATAAGGTTATATTAACAAAAAGGAGAGATAGAAAACTGCAAATCGATCTCAACTCCTCAGAAACCTATCCCGCTTATTGAGAAGACAGAGAGAAGCTAGGTAGATAGGGGTGGGACCATGGGGGCTTAGATATTAGAATCTAGGTACCTGACTAGGTGGAGTTACTAAGGCACCCCAACTGGGTAGGGAAGGAAGGGCGCATGAGAGGCAAGAATTCATAAATTTTTGAGGATTGCTAAAACAGGCAGCTTACAGATAACCAATCACAAGATAGTAAGGCATAAAAACCAATCCGTAGAATGTTGCTAAGGCAAAACTCTTTGAAAGGGCCAATCAGGAACTAACAAGCATATATACCAAAAAGCTAGCGATTTTATTCCTCTCTCACTCATGTACTAGGTTGATGGCAAGAGATGCACTCCCCTGGACCCATGTGGCTTATGGCACGTGGGCCTCCACACAAGGACTAATGGACTTTAATTAGCTTGGATGCTGAACTTCTCCCGACTGTAAATGGAAAGGAAGCTCTGGACACTGGCCTGCTCCTAGAACCCCAGCTACTCCTTTTCCATGACTGGCTTCTCAGAATAAACTTTGGTTCCACTAATTGTTTTTATCCGAGACTTCATTCTTTGATTTCGTGAGACAATAAACTTGGACTCAAACACTCCATATTTTGGTTTAATGATTTTGTAGACACTTATGTCACCACCTTTTTAGTAGTTTGATGAACGTATGTTGTTGTGTGATAATCCCTTGTTATGAACTTCAAGAAATCAGTGTTCTGTATCCATCTTTGATCAGCCAACAAGTGCTGTCCCTTCTACTTTTGAATGTTTCTTAAATCTAAGGCCCTTATCTATCTGCTATTGACTTATTTTACATGGAAAGATTATAACAGTCAATTACTTTTATCTGATGTCAATTTTGTACTCTCAATCCTACAATTTCTTTTAAAGCATTTTTCAAATGGTTCTCAGATAAATCTTTTAACTCCATCATTCCTATTCTTAACTCTTAGGCCTATGTATTTTGCACATTTTTCCTAGTAAAATTTCTAACACTTAATAGGCCCTCCCTGAACAAAAGCTGTTGAAACACCTTAGTGCTCCTTACTGCTTGTATAAGTTCCCTTCATTAACAGCCAATCTCTCTAGCCTTACCACCACCAGCAGCTCCCATACCCTTTGATCCAGGATTATTTATAATATTCCACACATAATATAACAAATTTTAGGAATATTCTGATTATTAGTTTTATCAACATGAATAACAATAACATTGCTTTAGACACACGTTACACTACTTATGTTAAGTATAATTTAAATTGGTTCATTAAATCATTTTAATGTCCTAGTTGGAAAAACTCTGTTAAAAGAAAATAATTGTGTAAGTGATTATTAATATCTCTTTTATAAATAGATTAATTAAAATTTTCTAAGCTTTAAAGTTTAACATTTTTTCATTCTAATTAGAATGTCAATGTTTAAAAATACTGGTTGAAAAATACAATGACTTTTGGGTAATAAACTTTCAAATTTTAATTGTCTACATTTATGTATTTTTCAATATTTTCTAAAAGACATTTGGACTTTGAGATAAGAAAGTGATATTTGGATTTGATTCACATTTATGTTATTGTTAAAAACTGTATTGGATGTCTATTGGATGCATCATACCAGGCAAAAGTGAATAAATAAGACATTTACATTTTTTTTCTCTACCATTAGACTAAGGATAACATATAGTCATGTGGCAACTGTCAGAGAAGGCATAATTAAAAAAGCAATGCTTTCTTTTTCTCTAAGGAATCTAAATTTAGTAATGGACCAAATAAGGATTACTTGAATGAGATTAGATTTGAATGTTTGTGATACATTGTAGGCATCAATTAGTGAAGAAAATAAAATGTCAATCTTTTTTATCAGGATGTGGTTAAAAATATTCAATACTTTGTTAATCAAAATTATTAAATGGTTTTTTAAATTAAATATATGGGCGTGACATTGGTTAATAAGATTATATAGGTTTCAAGTGCACAATTCTGTGATACATCATCTGTATATTGTGTTGTGTGCCCACCATCCAAAGTCAAATTATTGTCCATCGCCATATATTTAAACCCCTTTACCTTTTTTAAAAAATATATATGTTATTGATTTTTTACAGACAGTAAGGAAGAGCGATAGAGAGTTAGAAACATCGATGAGAGAGTAACAACAATCAGTTGCCTGCTGCACACCCTCTACTGGGGATGTGCCCTCAACCAAGGTACATGCCCTTGACCGGAATCGAACCTGGGACCCTTGAGTCTGCAGGCCGACACTCTATCCACTGAGCCAAACCGGTTACAGTAAGCCCCTTTATCCTTTACTATCCCCTATCCCCTATCCTCTAGTGACTGCCATACTGTTATCTGTGTCTATGGGTTTTTATTTATTTTTCTTGTTTGCTCATTTGTTTCTTTCAGTATGATTTCACTCAGGGTGTCATTTTATACTGTTGAGCTTAATGTGATATATATATATATATATATATATATATCCGTGATAATTTAAGCACAACCTGGCCTACCTAAGGATTTTTGTTCTGAATTCAACTTACCTAAGAGGTTTTAAAAATCCTATGAGAGAAATTATTTGAAGTTGATTTTCTTTATTCACTTTGGAAGCAAATAAAGAGAGTTGAAAGTGCCCGAGGTGATCTGCAAACATCTTTTCTGGAAGAATTAATCTTTAATGTAGGTGTGCTATGATTTCCACAGCTAAAGATCTAGAGAACAATAGTTTAAAATCAGAATATACCTAAGAGGAAAAAATGAAAGCCAGAAGAAACAATAGAAAATGGATACAAATTTTGGCATTATCAGGCACAGGATATAAGATAGTTTAAGGATATAACATAGACATTCAGTTTAAATAAATAAAAAGGGAAGTTTTAAATGTAATTAACAACCAAAGGACCATATGTGATGATAAAGTACTTATAAGAAATAATTGAATAGCAATTCTAGGAATAAAAAAATGATAATTACAATTTTAAATTAAAATTTAAGAATTAAGGAGCAGTTTATGTACAACTGGAACACAAAAAACTACTATCTGGAATATCTCTATATATTTATATATATAAAGAATATTCAAAGTACTAAAGAATATTATTAAAGAATAATTCAAACTATTCTGAATACAGCACAGAACTAGAAAAAATGAAAAATATAAAAGAAAGGTAGGTGGGAATTTACTACATTTTCCAGAAGGTGAAAATAAAAATACTTGGAAGGATTCAAGAGTAGAATAGATTCTGGCCATCAGTTTCTCAGAATTGGAGAAAGTCATCAATCCCTAGACTTTTGAAATTCACTGGATTCCAAGCAGAGTAGATAAACATAATCCACATCTAGATATGTGGTTCTACAACTTCAAATATTATTTTTAAAAATACATCACAAAGATAAAGAACTACAGAAAGAAAAAGAGAATGTATGTGTGTGTTTGTGAGAGATAGAGATCTTTAAAGAAGAGCTAGATTGACAACAAATTTCTTCACAGTAAAAAATGGAAGCTCTGGGTCCTTAGAATAATATCATTAAGCTGAAGAGCATTATGCTAAGTGCAATAAGTCAGTCAAAGAAAGATAAATATCACATGATCTCACTCATTTGTGGATTATAATGAACAACATAAACTGATGAACAAAAACAGATCCAGAGACAGAGAAGCATCGATCAGATGCTCAAACCTTAGAGGGAAGGTAGGGGAGGGTGGGGGTAAGGGGGAGAGATCAACCAAAGGACTTGTATGCAAGTATATAAACCTAACCAGTGGACATGGACACCAGGGAGATGAGGGCATGAGCGGGAGGGGGGCCAATTGGGGGAAAAGGACACATATGTAATACCTTAATCAATAAAGAAAAAAATAAAATGCACACAAGAGAAAGATAATATGCAAATGAAAATAGTTCTATTAAGATGACAGAATTATGGGGAATGTTAACCATTTGTATGCCATAAGCATGTATAGGTGCAAGCGGCGGACCTTTTTTAAATTAAATTGAAAATATCCTGGCAGTTAACTGGTTAAAATCATTTGTTTAAAGTTTGACTAGACTTATATTTCCAATAAAATATTTTAAATTAAAAAAATTCAGAGAATATAAACTATAGTTTTGTGTGCAGAAACATGATATATAAGGAAGGAATGTAAAATGACATTTTTAGCAAACAAAAACCAGAGAGTTTACCCCTCATATACTAGTATCCTATTTAAAGATGTACAATTCTTAAGGGAAATTATCTCACATTGAAGATCAGAGATGCTGGAAGCTAGAGGGGGAAAGACATATTTTTTAAAAAACGATTAGCTGAAATCAGCATTGACTGTGAAATGTTATAATCATATTGAATTTACATAACTAATATTACTGTGGCAATTTTCCAGGCATGATTTTGAGCACTTTATAAATATTCGTAAAGTTGAATCATCCCATCAATCTTTTGAGAAATGTACTATAATTGTCCATGTTAGAAAAAAGAAATAGAGAAATAGTGATGTTAATAAATGACACAGTGTCCCACAGCAAATATGCAGCAGGGCTAGGGTTTGAACAGAGCCATCTGTTTCCAGCATCTGCACTCTGGAGCACCATACGTGGGATTTATCTAATTTATGGAGGCAAATAATAATAATAATTAAACTTTTGACAATAGCCACAACTGAGATAATATCTTTATATATTCAATTCTATGTAATCCGTTGCAATTATTTAAAGAAGCAAAGACATTACTACTTAATTTGCATAAGCTCTATAAATTTAAAACCACCACATAACTGTAGCATGAGCCATAATTTCATTTCTTCTCAAATATCACCAGCAATGGTTCTCAAATCTCAAAATGAAGAACAATAGGACTTGATTATTTTTTTAAAAATTAAATCAGTTTTATAATGTTCCACGTAAAATCAAGCCAAGGATTTGTATAGATTCCTCAACAGATTATACACCCAGTTTACTGAGTTCCTAATTATGTGCAGATATTATGCCTCCCAGAAAGTTAGACAAATTACCATCAGTCCTTTCTCACAAGCAGAGAGATAGAACCATGATGGCTGATTTCAGGGGATCTTGGGAGCACGTGGTTTACCAGTGACAGGAGAAAATTTTGATCTTAGCTCTTTAGAAACCAAGACCAACCAACTCTGTGAATTTGGTTTTATATCATGAGTTGAGTTGGTATTTTGCTTATTTCAAGCTAAATTTTAGGGCAGATGATACTGTTCCTAGGGAGTTATTCCACTTTTCAATTGAAAAGTTGAGTCCCATTGTGGCGCTTAAAAAAACAAAGCTGGTATTCACTAATCACACAAATAGTAGAAGTGAAATACCAAAAACTAATGAAACCTTGCTTTGATTTGTGAAAAATTTTCTTAATTTATTAGTCCCTAGTTAAATTTATTAGTGCCTTTCATTTTGCTTAAAATTAAAATGGCCTCCATGGGTATGCTGGCGTTTTCAACAAACAAATAACTGACAAATGACTGACTTCCATGACCTAGATATTTTATTTGTCTTCCTTTACCAAGATCTCACTTAGTATTATTTAAATTATGAAAAGATTTTCATAGATGTTTAGTCAGTAAGTTTTCTCTAAAACTCCATTATTACAATTATCTCTGATCTTCATTATCCAAAATAAAGATCTCTAATTTGTTCTCTCTCTCTCTCTCTCTCTCTCTCTCTCTCTCTCTCTCTCTCTCGTAGTTTTACAGTGAACTACAGGAATTACAAGCCTTTATATTTTGGAGTACTCTTAATTTACTCCAGCTAGTCTATAATTTATTTGCTGCTTGGCACAAGCTTTAGGCTTCATAAAAACTACCAGCTATGTTCATAAAAAAAAGCATGAGATATGTTTCAGAGAAGAAAGACTTCAGTTGAAGGGACAGAACAAGTGATACTGAAAATAAGAGGGAAAACAATAGCCTAGAGAACAGGAAATACAAATGTTGTCAGATCACAGTTGAGATAATCAGATACATCCCAATGCCAGGTTTGAGAGGAAAGTGCAACTGTCACATGCAGACAGTATGTAGCCATGGTAAGAGGAGGAAGATTACAAGGAGGAGGAACAGAACCAAAACATTCTGTTCCTGAATCCCAGATACAGCTGGGTTGGAGTCTGTTGTCTAAGGAACCATAATAAAGGCTTTAAAGGCGTTGCACTCCAGTGTATTGAGTTCTTGTTCTGAAATCTCTTCATATTCAGAGGTTTCTTCCTGGGAGCAGGCAGGATCTCTCCCGAAAGTAGGGTTTCCATGCATCAGTGACATATAGTTACAAAATCAAAAGTCCAAAGTGACAAATAAGAGGGTTTTGTTGAATGCTGAGGGTATGCTTGGTCTCAGGGCAGGGTTAATGTATGGCAATAGATCAAGGAAAGAAATCAAGTATAAAGAGCCAGAAATATTTCCTAACACATTTTCCTTTTGGACTTGTGAGTTTGTGGGTCTATGATTACATTGTCATTAACCTCACCAATCCCATTAACCTTACAATGCCATTATCTGAGCATGCTTGCTCTCAAACAGAAAGCTTACTGAGTTATCTCCATATAGCTACAATCTACACTGTTGTTTGGTAATGCATGTTTCAAAGGATGTAAAAACTTCACCATAAAGACTTGAAAAATTAAATCAGCGTTTGAGGTGACCTACCATTTATCAATAGATTACTTAAAGGGGCTGATATTTGAGAGATGAGGGGGAAACGCACACTGCGTTTTCATTTTCCTGGATACAAATTCTATCATCATATCAAGTTGGATCATCACAAAGCAAAGTAAATGGACTGTGTTATCTCTGCCCCCCACAGATATGCCTTCACTGAATTATCATTTAATGTTATGCCCTCAGCTTGGATAACTGGGCCAAAGCTGCCTGAGCCTGATTAGATTGTGCTTTCTCCAGGTATTAAAATAGCAGGTGGGGCATGAGGCTTGTTCAAATAGAGGGGAAGTGCTGAGGTTGGGTACTTGGTATACTTATTTATTTATTGTTGCATACTTAGGAAGCAACAGAAATCTGATCTGGATTCTGAATGTGTCAGTTGTGTGTGTATGTGTGAGTGTGTGTGTCTTTAAAAATATGTGGTTAAAAGTATTGTCTCTTCCTTTACCCTGTGACATTTCATTATTAGTACCAATGCTAATGGCAATAATAATGAAATAATATTACGTTAGTGATAGTATGACTTATTAGTGCTTACTTAATTATTTTTGAGTAAGGTCGATAATCATAATAGCAATGATGATTCCTATGGCTTCCTAATATAAAATCCATTTTACATTAATTCAGTGGCTAAGTGAGAAAACAATCATTTGTGACTGGCACTCATTTTTGAGGAAGATAAGAAAAAAAATTTCAGAGAATAAATTTTTCAGTGAACATTTTTAGAGATCAGCATAAATATGCCTGAGGAAGAATTTCAGCTGAATTACTCATTCACCAATATTAAAAACAAGAGGCCCAGTGCACAAAATTCATGCACTCGGGGGGGGGGGGGGGTAGTGGTTCCCTCAGCCTGGCCTGCACACTCTTGCAGGCTGGGACCCATCACTCCTTACCACCTGCCTGCTTGCTGCATCTGCCCCCTGGTGTGTAGGGACCTTGGGAGGGCTCCAGGGCATGTCAGGTCTCTCTCGCTCAGTCCTTATTGGCAGGACACCAGCAGCAATCTAACCTACCAGTCGGAGCATCTGCTCCCTAGTGGTCAGTGCATGTCATAGAGAGTGGTTGAGCGGGCTTAGCATATGATTAGCATATTACGCTTTGATTGGTTGAACGGCTGAATGGATTACCAGAGACTTAGCATATTAGGCTTTTATTATATAGGACTAGAGGCCCCTTGCACAAAGATTGTGCAATAGGTCTTCCTTCCCCTGGCTTCCAGCACTGGTTTTCCTCCGGCACCCAGGACCCAGGCCTTTGGTCAGGCCGCAGCAGTGAGGCTAGGCTTCTCTGCTCCAGCTGCAGCAGAGAAGCCAAGCCTCTTCAGTCTTCAGTCGTCTTCAGTCTTCAGTCGTCTTTAGTCTTTGCTCTGTGCCTGCATATGCAAATCAACCACCATCTTTTTGGGGGGGTTAATTTGCATACTCATCCTGATTGGCTGGAAGGCGTAGCAAAGTGACACCAATTTGCATGTTTCTGTTTTATTAGTGTAGATGAGAAAAGAGTAGGAAGGAAAAGAGGAAGGGGAAAGGAAGAATATAGAGTAACAACAACAAAAAAAGCAATAGACATTGCTCTCATAACTGCAAGAAACAGATAGACAAATCATCACAAAGTCAAACCAAAAAGTTGATAACCTGATAAATTCTGATGATAGGTGATTGGAATATATCATCAGAGATATAGAGCCTGACACATCCAGAAGTGTTCTTACAGAACAGGGACTTGCTGAATTTTGTGTAAAAGACAGATGATAATAGCATTTCTTTGAGGTTCTCTGTTAGACTATCATTTACAAACTGTGTCTCAAAATTTGGCATTCACAAGAGTCACCTGGAGAAACCTTTCTAGAAGTGCATACCTCCTTTCCCCCACCCACCAAGAAAACCCTCATAGCCACAGATAACAGTATGGTGATTACCAGGGGGAAAGGTGGGTGCAAGAGTAGAAGAGAATAAAGGGGGGATAAGTGTAGATGGAAGGAGACTTGACTTGGGGTGGTGAACACACGATATAGTATACAGATGTCGTATTATATAATTGTACACCTGAAATCTATATAATTTTATTAACCAATGTCACCTCAATAAATTCAATTTTAAAAAAAGAGAAATAGAGCAATACATTTACTACTACTTCAGTAGAACCCAGTACCTGCACTTTACCGCACTTGGATCATTCTGTTGGGGAAGGCCCATGAAGTCTGATTTGAGACATGCTAATAATTTTCACTTTATATTACTCAACATAAAATAGATGTATTTTAAAATTTCTTCTAATACTAAGAGCAAATGCAAATGCTATGCTATATGTAAACAGGTTCAAAACATCCTTTTAGATGGTTTCTGGGGCAGCATGATGAAGTACTTCAAGGAGCAGTGTTCACAGTTAAAGGGACCAAGATGTGAGCCTTGTTTGCAGAATGATCTGGCTGCATAATTCTGAGTGCATCACTTACTTTCCTTGAGCCCTAGTTTTTATTTCATACGATGGGGAGACTAAAGCTCAATGTACAATATAGTTGTGATAATTGAAGGAGAAGAGAAATGGAAAGCACTAGGCACAGTCCTTAGCATATTATTAGTATTATTTTCTTCTGCATATTTACCCTGAGTATTCTATTTGGCATATCTCTAACTTGTAAATCACTTGACATATTTTTAATTAGGTTATAACTTACTAGAAGTATGTAAGAGAGTTATAGAATTATATTTCTTGATAATTATTCAATGAGAACACAGGCAAATTAAATTTTAAAGTTAAAATCTGTGATGCAGTTGCAATTATTTAAAACATAACAATGCAGGAAATGCTTCCTATTATCTTTTTTATAAAACATATGTCACAAAACTACCAAAATTAAAATAGCTATAAAATAATTGGACTTTGAAAATATTCCTGGCAGCATAGGGTTTTGAAACAGTTGGATTTTTCTGGGAGGAAACAAAAGGAAGTACAAAACATGGTCCTAGTGGAACTAGTCTGTTAATGGGAAAAAATAAACTTACTGTGCATGGACAGATACAAACCTAGTGATGAAGTTTTATCATATTGTAGAAATTGTGCTCCAATGGCAGTATAATCACCACTTTGAAAAACAGCAAAAGGAACACACAAATAAATATGTCACTACTTTCGGACCTCATGACTACTTCAATCCACATTGACAGGACTCTACTGAGAAATTCATGGACATTGGAATGGATTCCAAGTATTTTGCCACACGAGCAGATTGTTTTAAGGAAATATGAAGAGTTTTGTTAGTTTGGCATCAAGTGTGATGTTTCATCAGAATTCTGACCACTTTTTCACTCTTTATCAGATTAATGTACTTATGGGCATGAGAGTAGAAATTAGTAGAAACTGAGTAGTTTTGTTGCACAGAATGGAAAATTTTATTGAGAGGGAAATCTTAGAATTCTATTGTTGCTTTTAGGACAAATTGAATGTAAGTTTAATTTTAATGTCCAAACGAAGTTTGGCTTTAAGTTCTTTCCTCTTCGACAAGGATGCTCTGAAGAAAAGGGAGATTATCTTCCTGTCGCCCAGCCATCTCAAAGAGACTAAGAGAGTGACCTTCTCCACTAAGGGCCATCATTAGCCCATTAGGCCATCTAATGCCTGTGTGAGGACTAGGAAAAGAGGGCCCTTCTTCCAAACAGTGCTTTCTATGCCAGCGCACATGGCATAGCAAGGGAGGTAGGGGCTACAATTCAATCTCCCCTTTTTCCTTTGGTGGGATGCCCTTGCACAGAGAACATCTGGATCTGCCCAGCCTGGGAGGCCCTATGGAGAGTGTCACTCAACTGCTGCTCTGGCAACACAGTGAACTGAGTGGGTCTGGACACTGGTATTTCCTCAGGACTTAGGGTAGCCAAGGTGCATGCTGGACAAAGCAAGACTGGTATTGGACTTGACTTTTCACAAGTTTCCCACTGCACAGCTGCCAGTGCCCACAGCTGCACTGGCTGTGCATCTGGCACATTTCTGTGCTGAGAGAGCAAAGCTATGGATCCATTCCAACTGAAGGGCCATTTTTAAGGATAAAAATATCCAAAGCTCATTCACATAGGCAGCTTGTAGGCAGGCAGAATAGCTGCCTAAATGACTAAATTTTTCATTCAATTCTCTCTCAACTATAACCTTTATTATTGAGGTCACAACTTTTTTTGTGTGTTTGTCTGTGTTTAGTGCTAATTTGATGATTAATGCTGATGATTTGGGCACAAATACTCAATTATGAAGGATCTCCGTGAATCCTAGATAAATGTTTCCATATTAAGATTGAACTACATAAAAGTTTGCCATCTGTGCAGGCCAAAGACCAAGGGGCTGGCTGGTGCAATAAAAAGTTGATTCAGTAAATCTGGGATATTCAAACTTTGTACATTCCAAAGAAAAGGCAAGCGCTGGTGATGTTCTAGGAGTTAATCTCTAAACCTTTGGAATATCCTACTTGATAAGAGTGTGTTGGTAATTCTGGGTTTGCTGGGCCACTTCAGATAGTTTATGCTAACAATGTGATTTATGAAGTGAGCCTTGGGCCAAAGCTCTATTTGTTTTGCCTCTGGAGGGGCTGGAGACAGAGTAATTAAAGTCAGAAAGGTGAGTGCTCCATGCTACATGGCCACACACACCCCCCGCCCCCGCCGCCACCACCACCACCACCACCACCACCACCACCACCACACACACACACACACACACACACACAAAAAAAAAAAAATGCTGGAGTTCCCTGGCTGGTAATACTCTGTAGATATCAGAGAATTAAGCTGACCACAACTTCACTAGAAGAGGCCAACTGGGACCTTGAGCTCCTGGACTCTGCCTTTTTTTATTTGCTGATTTTAATCTGTATGCTTTTTCTGGGATAAAAGATAATCATGAATATATAACAGCTTACCAGTCTGTGAGCTCTAATGAGTCATTGAACCTGAGGTTGGTCTTAGGAACCCCAAACCCAGTAATAAGGGATTTTTTAAATCTAACTTAGAGTTGAATAAATATGTGTTCAAACAAATAAAATGCCATGTGCGCTGGACAAAAAAAAGAAAGAAAACAGAAATAGTGATTATAGCCAGTGCTGTAAAATATATAAACAAATACAGTCTGATTATTCTTGGTAGGGATACAAATATATTTTTCTCTTTTTAAAAATTTATTTGTTTATCATATTTCAATATTTTAATTTTTTGGAGCAGTTTTAGCTCTACAGAAAAATAGTGGGAGGTACAGAATTCCCATGCCCCACCTGTAAACATTCATGCATAGTTCCCCCTATTATCAACATCCCCAACTACCTATATTGGCACATCATAATTATTCATAGTCTATCAGTTACATTACAGTTCACTCTTGGACATTCGAGGGTTTTGGAAAAATGTATAATGACATGTATTCATCATTGTAGTGATATATAGAATTTCCACCGTCCTTAAAAATGCTCTGTGCTCCACCTCTTCATTTTTATCATCTAAATCTCTGATCTTTTTACTGTCTCCATAGTTTTGTCTTCACCAGAAGGCTATATAGTTGGAATTATATAATTTTTAGCCCTTTCAGATTGGCTTTTTTCACTTAGTAATATGCTTTAAGATTTCACCATATTTTATCATGGGTTGATAGGGTCTTCTTTCCTTTACTTTTTAGTGTTGAGGTTGGATGAGAGGAATTTATATAAACGTTATAGCTTTAATTTTCTGGGATTCTATAGTCCTCACTACTGGGAGAATAGATGACTTCTGCACTTAAACTCTGTGTAACTAGCTGATCAAAGTGGCATTCCACATTCGGAAGGAGACCATAATTCTCCCCTAAGGAGTTGGGTCCTAAGTCAGGGGCAGAATAGTGTGGTTTCTCTTGAGACCAAAACTATATAAGCTCTTTGCAAATGTAAAACTAGGTTGTCTCTGCTGCCAACTTTTCTGCCATGTGAACCATGTGACAGGTCTTCAGAGAGAGACAATACTAAGGCAAACGGCTAGAGAATAGCAGACATGGAAGTTGGCAAAATAGTGTCATTCAATCTCTTGTTCAAGTGCTTCCCAAGGCTTAGTTATACTGTTGTGCTGGTGGTCTGTGAGACACCACATTGCTTGCACAATTCATTTCACTTTTTTTTTTGCAGAAACTATTCCTATTTTGAATTTTGTGACATGTAATGGAAATAATATTATCTAATGTATATCTTCTCTTTCCTTTCCATTTCCCTGTCTGGGCTCTAGGTATCTTGCATATTGTTTCAAGTCATTTGTCTAAAAGAACAGAGTAATATGTTAATTTATGTCAAAATACTGATGGCAATATAGAACATATTTCAGGAGCATTTGTTATCTGTAAAAGAGATGATTTTTTAAATCAAAGGAATACACTTCTTGTTAGAAAATATGTTTTTATTGATTTCAGAGAGAGGGAGAGAAAGAGAGAGGGGGAGAGGGGGAGAGAGAGAGAGAGAGAGAGAGAGAGAGAGAGAGAGAGACATTAATGAAAAGAGAGAATCATTGATCAGCTGCCTCCCACACACCCCCTACTGGGGATCAAGCCCATAACCTGGGTATGTACTCTGACCAGAATCCAGGTTTATGGGTCAATGCTCAACCACTGAGCCACACTGGCTAGCAGGATTACACTTCTAATGGGATAATTTTAGGTACCATTCCACCTGGGACAGGACTTTACACTGGTGGGGAGAGAGGTTTAGTCTTTCACTGAAACTGTGTAAATGCCTGATTTTGTGACCATGTACAAAATTTGAGGGGTTGGCCAAGTGAGACTGAAGATTGATCATTCCCCAAGAGTTGTTTAGATTGGTCATCTTACCATTGCTCCAGCAATTTTGTTACTTCTACAGGGTAAGAAGCAGGCATTCTATATTTGAATGCTTTTGTATTGGGAAACACAATGATCAGCATTGAGATGATGGCTGCATTTCTTTAAATTGAGCTCATTAAAATAAAATTGTACTGATAGCCTTTATATTCCATTTAAGAGCTTCTATAATTAAAATTTTGTTCTCATTTAAAACATAGACTCATAATTCACAAGTAGATAATATTGCCTAGGCAAATATTACAAAAATGTAAACAAGTTTCCACTAGAATGACCACACAATAAAAAAGAAATTGCCTTTATTATTTTTTGTACTGATAAGTAGTTAATAATATGATTTAATTAGCTAATTTAAAGCTGTTAAACATAATAAATGACATAAACACTCTAGATCAAATAAAAGAATAGTTTTACACATTATAAATTATTTTAGGTCTATTGAATATAATTTTAAATATGACTATATTATAAAATTGAAGTCACTAGAAAATATACCTGCGTAATGGACCTTACCGAATGTATGTGTCTGGGAATATGTATATATCTATGCTTTAACCTATAATCTATATATCTGATGTTTATAATATGTATATACATATGTATATATATGTATAGATATATATATGAAATGACTACATGCATGTTTATTATGTATTGCATATTGTATATAAAATGATGTACATTGGCATCATTATTACATACACATACAATCACACTAGCTCTGGTAGCCAGAAGCCTACATTTGCTATGAAAGAAAAACTTATCTGGGCCTCAATTTCTTCATTTCTATCAAATCAGTGTATCAAACCATTTGTGATAAAGGTTAAATTGAGTCAGAAATACAAAGTGTCTCAATGGACATTATTTTTCTTCATTATACATTGTTACTTTCAGTGCTACAAAGCTACTTTTTAATATTTTTTATGCCTTGCACTATAATTTTGCTCATACTACCTAAAATAGAGAATTAAAGCGACTATAGTAGCAATTGAGGTAAGATGTGTGATGTACCAGTATATCATATACTATATATGAACTTTATCCAGTCAAGTCTTATCTCATGCAATCTCACAGCTACTAAATCAACTGTTCTGGATTAAGATCTTTGCTAGAGTTCTTGATAATAGAAAAGCAGGAGGAACAACCAGAAACCAATTTATGAGAATGTTACCATGTGTGAGTACAGTGGTTTGTCTAGTTCTCCTTGGTCCTTAGCAGTCAGTGGAGCCTGTAAAAAGAGTTCTTTATTCTTTAAACTTATTTTCTTGGAATTAAAAATGTGTTTCATCTTCTAGACTGACTTATTCCCAGGAAAGTACTGTTATCAAACATTTGCACATGATATAAATTTCATTGAATATGGATATTTAGTTGATCTATACCCAGGGGTTCTGCACGTGAATTTATCTTGCGAAACATACAATAAAATAGCATTTTTCCACTGAGTAAATGTCAAGCGTCAGTGAGCTGTTGGTGAGCTATTTGAGAGGACGATGCTTTTTCCATAGCGCTTATTAAGTCAATCCCTGGAAGTTATCACTTTGCAAATTCATACTGCTAATACTTAAAAACATACTTTTTCAGAACATTTCTATTTTCAAAGTCTGATTGCAAGAATGGTCATCAAGATAGAGGTGATAACTATTGACTGGTTTGTTATGTATGTTAAAATATTATCTTCAAATATTTTTGGAACGCTATGCTTCCCAACTCAAGTTCTTCTGTGTATAACATGGGACTTGATACATCTTTTGCCCTTCAGTCTAGTACCCATGTCATGGTTAAATTTGAATTTTGGGGAAATTTAGTCATTTTGGTTAAAAATATGTCAACATAAATACCTAGGGCAACATATAATCATTAATGGCTTACAGCAGTGATGGTGAACCTTTTGAGCTCGGCGTGTCAGCATTTTGAAAACCCTAACTTAACTCTGGTGCCGTGTCACATATAGAAATTTTTTGATATTTGCAACCATAGTAAAACAAAGATTTATATTTTTGATATTTATTTTATATATTTAAATACCATTTAACAAAGAAAAATCAACCAAAAAAATGAGTTCACGTGTCACCTCTGACACGCGTGTCATAGGTTCGCCATCACTGGCATACAGTCATCCTATGGTGATGGTATAACCCTCCTGACTTTCAGAACCTTAGTACTCATCTGGAACATTTTCACTATGTCAGAAGCAATTGTAAAAAAGCATTATAGGCTGGTGCATTTTACTCTTTAGAATGTTTGGAAATATACTTAGAGACTCCAGTGGTGTTTTAAAATTAAGAATTAGGTGTAGAAGAATTACTAATTAATAGCTTGCTAAAAAACTTGGAACATAAGGTAATACTGCTAGACATAGACATGCTGACATAAAAGGAAGGGACAGAACAGTCTATAAAAATGTTAGGAAAACTCCAAATGCTTAGCCATCTGACAACTTTTAATTTAGAGAATAATTTAATTTTAAATTGGAAATTAATTTTTCATTGTAAAACAGATGTCCCCAGACCTCACAAATCCTGATGTTATAAATGGTTCATAAACATCTAGATCTGGATTTCACTAGCTTAATACCCATCACCTCCTACACACACACACACACACACACACACACACACACACCACCCCTGTGAAACAGTCTCATGACTTTCCTCATTTAGGATATTTCCAGGTGCTCAAAGTAAGGTGTCTCCATTCAGTTTGATGTTCCTCCTGAGGCCACTGCTCACACGACTGTTCTCTTTTCTAGGTCCTCATTTACTGCTCCTTTTCAGCTTCTAGTAGCACCATGTTCTTCAGTGATCCACTTCTCCATGCTCATCTCAGTCTGTTTCTCACCTACTGCTGCTTTCCCATAGATCACAGATCCAGTCAGCCACTGGTCATGCCACCATATGCACTCACTTACTGCCACTCCACAGACCATTGGGTCCTTAGATCCCATTGCTTCCACTCTTCCCCAGATTATGGCTGTACATTGTTCTCCTCAGGGCGTAAAGAAAGGAAATGCCCTCTGTGGTCTCTTATAGGAAACCCAAGCAGTGTCATCTGGGTTCTGAGTTATGTCCCAGACCACTCTTAATTTGTGCATACTGCTTCCTTCCTCAGAGGTCACTGAAAACCATCATCCTGTAAATGGAACCTCATTCACTCCCCCATAGCCCTCAGTGTATTGCTTAGTTTGACTCATCATGCCTGACTCCCAATTTTATAATAGTTCTTTTGGCATAGAGAGTAAAACAACCTTCCTTTCTCTACAATGTGATTTTTATTTTTGCCCTCATTATCACCAACCAGCTGAAGTTTATTAAGCATTTATGGGTACTACTGAGACTTACGCATTGATAATTAATGAGGTATTCCCTACTCAGATAGTTTCCAAACAAAATAAGATATTTATTATGTTTCATGTTTAGGGTGAGGAAGGAAGTGTACATAAACTAATATTTCATATATCCAAATCTCAGTTTTGGCTCCCAGTCCACCATCCATTTACTTAATTATTGAACTCCAGTATACATGTAGAGCCATATCAGAATTGTTAACCCATACTCCTGTGGATTATTAACTCAAATGCATTGCCTATATATAGTTACTTCTGTCTTTAGTCTTGCAGACTCCACTCATATCCAAAGTTAATTAGGTCAGCCCCTCCCACCCCCTTCAGTGAGATAGTTTTAAATATTTGTAAAACTTTTAGAATATTTTGTCATATTCTACATTCCATTCTGGGATCTGCAACCTTCTAAATCACTTTTTAAAAACATGCATGCCTTAGATATAGTCTTTGTACTCTGTAAAGTTCTGTAGCTTTTGGCAAACATTTAATATCTTGTGTTCACTATTACAGTATCCTAGAGAGTAGTGTCATTGCCTTAAACAACCCCCTTTGCTTCACTTATTCAATCATTTATCCCTTTTCTTTCATGAGCCCATGACAATCACTGATTTGGTTACTGTCTAGTTTTGCACCTTTCTGAAGTTGTATAATTAGAATTGTATAGTATGCAGGTTTTTAAGATTGGCTTCTTTCACATAGCAACATGCATTTAAGTCTTATTCATATCCATCCATAATGTAAGAGCTCATTTCTTTTTCATTGCTTAATAATTTCCATGGAATAGATGTCCCACAGTTTATCTATTTGCTTCAAGAATATCTTATTTGCTTCCTGTTTTTAGTGATTATGAAAACACCATTATACTAGCAAACATTAACGTGTAGCTGTTTTAAGCAGTCATACATTTCCAATTCAGTTGGGTAAATTCCTAGTAGTGTGATTGCTGGGTTACATAGTAAGATTGCATTTACTTTTTTTCCTTTATTGACTAAGTATTACATATGTGTCTTTATCCCCCCATTACCCCCGCACCCCCCACTCATGCCCTCATCCCCTGGTGTCTGTGTTCATTGGTTAGGTTTACATGCATACATACAAGTCCTTTGGTTGATCTCTCCTGTTGTAGTAATATAGAAATGTTTTAACATGCCTAAGAAATATTAAGAAGGTTTTAAAATGTTTAAATTAACTTTTCTTGAAACTTAAAGTTGATATTAAGGACACATTCCCCACTACCCTGAAGCATATTTCCCTCATAGATAAGGATTTGAACTTCAGTAAATAATTGAGAGTGACTTGTCAAAATAACCACTTGAGTGAGTGATGTACTCTCCCTAGATAACCACATGTAGCCCCTTGCCCTGTTTGAAATAAACATGTGTGCATTGATGTAATTCATTGATATCCACCTGGAGGGCTGCAAATAAGGTACAGGCTTTAAAAATGAGGGTCCTGACCAGCCCAGTGCTTGCCTGTCGAGACAGCCACAAAGGCACGTCCTTTTGTCAGTCCAGCAAGTGACTCTGCTCCACACTCCTCTCTCTGCCAGATGATAGAAGAACGGCCAGTACTTCCTGATTAAGACGCGACTGAGCTCTCTGGTGAGGAACGCTGGCCCTCTGTATCTGGTCCAGCCCAGCCCAGCTGCTGGACCCTAGAGGACAGCACCACTGGGATCCCATTTAGGCCTGTACCCGCAGCACCAGAAATTATGTGAATAATAAAGTGCTGTCTGATTTGCAACTGCATATGTTTCATGTGGTGTAATTCCTCCTGCAGTTAATTGAATTATTTTGCAAACACTTAAAAGTTAAATTAAAGCTTCTGGTCTCTTTTTGGTCCTAAGCCTGACCCTTGGTCCTGCTTGCGTAGAGTAGCCTCTTTGCTAACAACTACTTGAATGTCCCACACCTGCACGGTTAAAGTTTATCTCAAGGGACGCCTTAGATAAGCACCCCAGATCCTTTCCCAGGATCTACTTGGGACATCTCTCCCTTACCCCCCACCCTCCCCTACCTTCCCTCTGAGGTTTGACAGTCTGATCAATGCTTCTCTGTCTCTGGATCTGTTTTTGTTCACCAGTTTATGTTGTTCATTATATTCCACAAATGAGTGAGATCATGTGATATTTATCTTTCTCTGACTGGCTTATTTTGCTTAGCATAATGCTCTCCAGTTCCATCCATGCCATTGCAAATGGTAAGAGTTCCTTCTTTTTTACAGCAGCATAGTATTCCATCGTGTAGATATACCACAGTTTTCTAATCCATTCATCTACTGATGGGCACTTAGGCTATTTCCAGATCTTAGCTATGGTGAATTGTGCTGCTATGAACATAGGGGTGTATATATCCTTTCTAATTGGTGTTTCTAGTTTATTGGGATATATGCTTAGAAGTGGGATCACTGGGTCACTGGGTCAAATGGGAGTTCCATTTTTAGTTTTTTGAGGAAACTCCCTACTGTTCTCCACAATGGCTGCAGCAGTCTGCATTCCCACCAACAGTGCACAAGGGTTCCTTTTTCTCTACATCCTCACCAGCACTTGTGGTTTGTTGATTTGTTGATGATAGCCATTCTGACAGATGTGAGATAATACCTCATTGTTGTTTTGACTTGCATCTCTTGGATGATTTGTGACTTTGATCATGTTTTCATATGTCTCTTGGCCTTCCTTATGTCCTCTTTCGAAAAGTATCTATTTAGGTCTGTTGCCCATTTTTTGATTAGGTTGTTTATCTTTCTTTTGTTAAGTTGTATGGTTCCCTGTAAATGTCAGAGATTAAACCCTTATCAGTGATAACATTGGCAAATATGTTCTCCCAACTGGTAGCTATGATGCGCACTGAGCACCAGGGGGCAAATGCTCAACACAGGAAAACTCTTTGGAAAATACGGCCCTAGTTAATTATGAAAATTTATAAATATTCTTAGGGATCCCTCAGGGGATGTCGGAGAGCCGGTTCCTGCCTGATCCATGCAGGCCAGGCCAAGGGACCCCACCTGGTGGAGGAACCCCACTCATTCCGCAGATACCCTTCAAGCCACAACACCGCCCCAGGTGCGGCTGGCCCAGGAGGGACCGCGGGAGGTTGGCTCCAGGGCATGTCTGGCCCTTCTCACTCAGTTGCACCCTGCTGGCCACCTTCTAATTAATTTCCTTTCAATGTGCATGAATCTATGCACCGGGTCACTAAAATATATATATGACATAACTTATCATGAGCATGTATACATAGTTTTATTTTTGCAGTCTTAAAATAAAACTGTAATGTTTTTCAGATTTTTACTAGCTGTTGTAAATATTCTCATTTTAAAATCATAGCCCTTGTGCTATATACCTATTTGGATATATAATGTAAGATAACATATGTACTATATGGTTAAATGTAAAACAATGATTGAATACAAAGAATAAGTAGCCAAAGTATTTTAACTTGCAAAAATAATTGTATTAAAGTATTTGTGTATGAGGGAGTTTTCAAATTTATTCAACAATGAATAATGATGCTATGAGAATCACTGAGGAAGGCAGAAATGTAAGCAAGTGTTGTAATACAGTGAAATAAGTGTTATAAGAATTTTTAAAAGTCAGAGGGACCAAAGTATAATGAGTAAGAAAAAGGAGACTGGCTAAAACAAGTGAAGGGAATTTCATGTTATGTTTGGTTTTAATTCTATAAAAATAAATAATGAGACAAGTACCCTGCTAAGAAATGAAATACCTGTGCATTTCTCAAATATTGGTGAAATGCTAGAGTACCATCTTTTATTGACAGTCATTAATGACTCTAATAAATAAGAGACTTTAGTTCAAACAAACACATTATTCCAAATGACAGAAGTGTGAGCATGACTAATTAATGAATTTGCTAATATTTTTTTCCTACTTATGAGAACATTGCTCTGAGTTAGAACTAATTACCTGTATGCTTACCTCAAAAATATAACCATATCTCTAAAGCCAGCTATTTTATGTTATAGTTAATATAATGATGGCTGTTCTGTTTATTTTAAACCTCTGAAAACACATACTAGTTCAAAATAATAGGATAAATCATATTAATTAAAAGTTATACTATGATGAGAGCTTTTTTAAAATCATATTTGAAATCAGGATTTCAAGATTTCTTCTAATTTTTATGTACCTGATACAATCCTTCGAAGAATGAAGCACACTATGAGAAATAGATTACTTATCACAAAACCCAAGCCTAGGCCCAGGCATTCTGTTATATTGGCAGCCTTAAAGGCTGTTGAGCTTTTTGTTCCATAACACTTTTTAAAAATATATTTTTATTTATTTCAAAGAGGAAGGGAGAGAGAGATAGAACATCGGCCCCCTGGTGCTCAATACGCATCAGTGATGAAAGAGAATCATTGGTTGCCTCCTGCACACCCTCTACTTGGCATGTGACCTGACCTGGAATCGAGTGGTGACTTTCTGGTGTATAGGTCATTGTCAACTACTGAGCAATATTGGCTGGGCCATAAAACTTTATTTTTTAATTTGTTTTTAATAGGAAACTAGAACATGATCAAATTGCTTCAGTTCACCACTTTAAATAATAGGATTGATATCAACAAAATCAGCAACAACAACAAAAAACAAACAAATAGGTATTATGAAGAGATAAATAGTTTTGCAGTTCAGTATAATAACACAAATAAAACATTTTCAACTTCCTTTATATCTTTGTCTTCTATTCTCTTTCTTCCCTAGGAAATCACCACCACTATCATCATCATCATCATCATCATCATCATCATCATGGTTGTTGTTGTCACAACTCCCTATTCTGGGTATATACTCCCTCTACATCATCTCTATAACTCCCAATAACTTTTTATGAAGGTGGTATTATTTTTACTTACAAAAGAGGAAACTTCAGTGTAGTGAACAGAGGTTAAATAAGTTGCCCATATTTACGTGGCTGGTAAGAGGAAGAATCAGAATTTTTACCTAGATGTTGATATCACAGCACCTGTTCCTTCATGCTATCCACATTTTACTACAACACACAAATATGGCTTTGAGTCATCTACACTAATAAAAGAGAAATATGCAAATTGATGTCACTCCACTACACCCACCAGCCAATCAGGATGAGTATGCAAGTTAACCCAACAAAGATGGTGGTTAATTTGCATATGCAAGCTCAGAGCGAAGACTGAAGAAGACTGAAGACTGAAGATGACTGAAGACTGAAGAGGCTTGGCTTCTCCGCTGTAGCCGGAGTGGAGAAGCCAATCCTCACTGCTGCAGCCCTAGCAGAGAAGCCAAGCCTCGCTGCTGTTGCCGGAGCAGAGAAGCCAAGCCTCGAGGTTTGGCTTCTCCTCTGCGGCCAGACCAAAGGCCTGTGTCCCAGGTGCCAGAGGAAAACTGGTGCTGGCAGCCAGGGGAAGGAAGGCCTATTGCACGAATCTTCATGCAACGGGCCTCTAGTAACATTATAAAAGAGTTTCTATATTCTCTAGTCCAATCTTTTTTTTATTTCATAGACATGGAAGCTGCAGTCCATGGAAGTTCAACTCCTTCCTCAGTGTTGTATAGCTGATTTATGAGAACCTCTGCTTGGGAGGTAGCTCTTATGAATACAAAATGGTCAGATTACTTCCTTTTGAAAACCAGTAAGGGTGCAATTATAAAGAAGGGCTATGAAGCATAAAAATATCTCTACCAGTATATAGCTTTATAGCTTTTGACCTTAGCTTGATCTTGGCTCAAGTTTCTCTATATTAAAGGAAGATTTGGTGAATTTTCAAGTATCAAATTCAGGTCTATTCTCAGTTTGTCCACTCTGATTTGTCAAAATCAACACTAGGATCTTTAGAATTATTGCAGATAACTAAGGAAATTGTCTCTTACTTTTTTCTTTTGTCTTTTATTCACAACCATTATTTCATAAGTGTAGCATTATTCTTCATTCATTTTAAGAAAAGTGTAAAAGGGCAATATTACTCTTTATTCCCCCAATAACTTAATATTCCTCCTAATGATAACAAGTGTAAAAGAATATTTGCTTTATGAAGTTAAATATTTGACTTTTTCTTTTATAATACAATGCAATTTTGCATCTTTAATGATATTCATCTTCTATGATATGAAATTGCTTAGTGGACTCATATATATCATCTTATATATCATCCAAAAGTAGCCATTGAAGATGGATATAAGTAGTTTAAAAAACTTAATAGAAAAATTCTCATATTTATAGAGAGCAATAAGTATTTTATTTTATCTCATGGCAAATGTAGAAAATATGACAGTATTCTTGTCATTCAAACCTTGAGTGGAAAGAAAACAAAAGTAATGCCTATCAAAATTAAGAAATCCTAATAAAGCTTACAACAGTAGAGTTAAGCTACAGTGTAAAGATTTTAGGAATCCGGGAGAAGCAGCACATGTGAATATGTTATTCATATTAACAAATATAATTCATTTACATTCATACATTTCCCCTCTACTTTGCTTTTCCTCTCAACATACACACAAAGATCCTACTGGAAAACTTTCCGGAATCTGAGGTGTCCCTGTGAAATGAGGAAGGTGATTGGCTTACCCCAATTGCCAATTATACTAACAAGAAGAGAAAAGAAATCAAAGGAGACTGGATGAGATCAATTAATGCTGGACAGTAGTTTGTTAGAAATGTTCTGAACACAATATTTCTCAGAAAATATGATGTACACTGGATTTCCAGTTCTTTGTTGTCGAAGGGTCTATCTTTGAACTTTTTCAAAGGTCTCAGCAAATCCTGAGACTCCTCTATCTTAAAAGTGGCAGGAAAGATGCTCCCCTGTTCCAGATCTATGGACAAAAGCTTGTCAAAGTTTCTTGCTCTTAAGTTGAGCTCCTTTCCTTGTTTTGTACCCAAAACAATTGTCAGTGAAGAAATCATAACTTTTCCTTATCCATCTGGGACACTGAAAAGCAGAACTTTTTTCTCTAATATGCATATGACAGAACAATGGACAAAAGAAGCTCTTATGATATAGTGCAAGATATAGAGACAGAAACATACTTTGTATTTGTTTATTTCTTTATAGTAAATCATCTTGTGGGAATGGAATAGTTTAAGCCCTGCTATTTTACTTTTGCTAATGAGATTAGCCAAGTTCATATGTTCCCAGATGAAAGAAACATCAATACATGATTAATGGCCACAAAGGTCCTCCCTGAACACACTGTTGAAGGGTCCTTGGAAGCGTCCTTAAGGATAATGAATGCTGAGCATCACAGATCTGATAGATGGCAGTGAAGTGATCCTAACCTGAGCATGTAAGTCTCAACCAGGCCTCCTGTCACTCTGCTGTGATTCCCTTCCAGTTGATCTGTTCTATTAACATAGTTGTAAGTAAGAATCCTGCCAGAGGGTAAAAAGTATAATTTTAAATGTGTGTGATTCTGTGATGGAGCAGATCTATACCGGCTCTAGTTTATTTTTATATATTACAGCATTTGTTTTTTAGTTTAATTTAATAATGCAATTACTAGACATGAAGTGAAATTTACTCTGCAATAAGAATTGAATCACTTAGCATACAAATAATTAAAACTACCTACAAAGCAATATCTGCATATAATTTTCATGATAGAGATATAAATCATGAGATATTCCATGATGACTTTTAAAGTAGGTAAACATACAGTGCCACTATTGTTTCAGTGATTATTTAGCTCAATAAAATCGTCTTAAGAATCAGGTCTCTTTCTACTCTGGAAGAGGCACAGTATCACTGGGTTTTAGAAGTTGATTTGTCCCAAATAGCATCATCTATGCAAAGATGCATTTCTTTTATCTGGATTGTCCATGGTGCTAGATCATACAAGCTCTTCTATGCCAGTTATTTATTGATTAATTGGTTTTTGTCTCCCAGCTCCTATTCTGGTATTCAGTGCTTTCCTCTGCATTGCTAGGGGACCGAAAGTCTGCAAATATTTCTGTAAATTCCCAGGGACAGACTTTCCAGTCAGTGTCCCAGGAAACAGCTCTCATAATGGGAGTACGGGCGAGTGGTGGTGGTGGTGGTGGGGGGGGGGGCGGGGAGACATTTTCTTTGCTTCTCGTGTTGCCTACATGGTGACTGTAACAGTGGCATCAGCAATGGCAGTGGTAGTGTCAACAGTATCAGGTTGTAGATGAGGCAGCACCCTCAGGCGGCTGGGGCACATGTGAACTTACAGGCACCTACATGCAACTGTAACACCCTCATACTGCTGCTTACCCCCTTTCTTCATCTTCTCTTTCTCTCTTTCTTCCTGCCTTTCTGTTCTGTGGTCTTTCTAATGCCCTTTCAGTTCCTTGCTTCATATTCCTGTCTGCTTGATATCACTAACTAGAGTGTTTTCTATTTCCCAACTAGACTCTGACACATTTAGTATCTATAAAATAAGGAGACTTAGAAATAGGATTGAAATCTGGGTGTGTTCACGTAATTTTCATCTGAAAGTCGTGAATCACTGCCAGTGAATGATGGGCTACTGCTATTCGATGTCAAAAGATAAAAATAAAACTAGAACTACATAAAATGGATGAATTTAAAGCAAGTGTTTGAGTGAAAAATGGCTGTTTTGCTTGATTATTACGGTGGCAATGATGACTACACGGACTGTGGGGGGGAGGGCTATTCTGATGTTGCTAGAGAGTACCATCAGTGTCCAGTCAGGAAAAATAAAACCACCAGAGATATTTCAGTCTCCTGCCGCCCTGTCCAGAGGCATCATTTGCTGAGAGGAAAAAAAGGGCTTCTTCTTTACTCTCCTCTTCCAATCCCTCATTATTGTTTCCCTCTGGCAAAGCCTGAAAAATCAAAGTGGCAAAGAATTAATGGAAATGAAGTTTGCAAGCTTCCAACTCCCCGCAATGCAGGGGATATTACAGAAGCTTGAGAGCAAGAGCCAATAAATGAATCACCAGCTCAGATTGTTAGTGTGTTCTATAGCTGGTCTAAAGACGGTTTGGGAAACCATTCCTGTTAAAAATGAGGGCATTCTAAAAACGAAGCAAAACGAAGCAGCTCTCCTATTTATGAGTGAAATATTGGATCCAAAGAGGACTCTTGCTTTTAAAGGGCAAAATATAGAAGCAAAATAAATAAATAAACAAAGAAAGAACAAAAGTACCAAAGAGTTATTTGTGGCATGGGGAAAGAAAAACATACATGCAAGATTGTGAGAAATATCATATGTCTAAATAATATGTACTATAGAATACAAAAGTAAATGTCAAAGAAAAATCTTTAAAAGTGAATATAGAAATAAGTGAATTTCAAATAGTGCCTATAAAAGTGAAGGAAACATGATTCCAACAGAAAGGCAAAATAATAGATTTAAGATTAGATGAAAGGGCAGGGGAAGGAGATAAAAAGGTATCAGGCTAGAAGGCAGTCCAAAATAAAAGAGGAGATTGGGGCGATTGCTAGAAATTGTTTTGGTACAACATAGGTGATAAAACAATTTTTAATGTTTTAATAGCAATAAATAAGAGGTGCTGTCCTGTTGAATGCTAAGTTAATGTGGGGGCTGACAGGTTTGAAAAATAAAAGAAAACAAAGAAAAAACACAAGTAATTAAAATAATTAAAGAGGAAAAGGTGAGTTATAAGTAGCTGACATAGCAGTAGTAAATAATTTGTACTTATGAAGGAACTACAATACAAAATAGTTCTTAGACTGGGTGGTGAACATACCATATACAGATGATGTATTATGAAACAAAAAGGATTAGGAGATAAGATGATTTTTTCATCTGTCTCCCTTTCATGTTTACTTAAGGCCAAAACATATATGTTAATATTTTCTAGGTAATAGTAAAGATGAAAACTACATTATAAATACAGGTATCTATTTTGTATTAAAAATGAAAATATCATTAATATTAACTATGCTAAATTTTAGATAGTTTTTTATATTTCTGTAAAGAAAATCTATACAACAATTGCAGTACACTAACTTTTCCCAAAGCATGGCATGAAAGACAAATTTACTTGAATCTGTAATATTTATGGGTTTTTTTGGACAAATATATTTCTAAAGACAAAGTATTAGAAAATATAATAACAATAGTAATAGGGAAAACTTAAGTAGAACTGTAGTACATTTACACAATGAAATACTATGTGGCTATAAAAAAGAAGGAAATCTTACCTTTTGTGATGCATGGATGGACCTGGAGAGTATTATGCTAAGTGAAATAAGCCAGTCAGAGAAAGCCAAATACCATATTATTATTTCACTTATATGTGGAACCCAGTGAACAAAATATACAAATAAACAAAATAGAAACAGATTCATAGATACAGAGAATGACTGACAGCTGTCAGGGTTGTGTGTTTGGGTGAAATAGGTGAAGGGATTATGAAAAAAAAGGAAACCTCATAGACACAAATATCGGTGTGGTGATTACCAAAGGGAAGGGAAGTGGGGGCAGATAGAAGAGGGTAAAGAGGGGATAAAGCCTGACGGAAGACGACTTGAAAGCAGAAAATGCACTATGTACATTCCTTTCTATTAATGAAAATTTTCAGTGTGGGGGTCTATGTCATCAAAGGAGCCTGACTTGTAAGTAATAATCACCACAAATTTTCCACCTCCATAGTTCTTAATTACTTTTAATTTTGGTTCCAGGTCAAACACTGGATGTGGCCTCTTACTGACAAAAATTAGCAGTAGATTTTGTGCACTTATGGGCTGTGATGAACAAAATAACAAAAAGTTAAGTGAAGCACAGAGAAATGATGAAGTAAAAAAGAAGAGGTAAACATGAGATTTATGAGGATGCAGCTGACATAGAGAAACTGTTTTACAACACACTTTAAAAAAATGTATTTTTATTGATTTCAGAGAGGAAGTGAGAGGGAGAGAGAAGAGGGAGAAGCATCAATGATGAGAGAGAATCACTGATTGGCTGCCTCCTGCACGCCCCCTACTGGAGATGGAGCCCACAACCCAGGCTTGTGCCTTGACCTGGAATCAAACCATGACCTTCTGGTTCATAGGTCAATGCTCAACCACTGAGCCACTCCGGGGCCAGGCAGCAAATTTCATTTTATAAGTAGAAAGAGTACACTCTAAAATGACAATAAAAAGTATACTATAGTACATATGTAAACCAGGAACTTAGTCATTTTTGTCAATAACAAATATTAAGTATTCTACATCATTGTATGTGATATACTTTTAAACTACTGGCAGCTCAGCAGCTTTGTTTACACCAGTGTGGCCAAAAACACATGTGCAATGCATTGTGCTATAACGTTAGGATGGATACAAAGTTATTAGGTGACAGGAATTTTTCAGCCTCATTGTCATCTTATTGGAACATCGTCATATCTGTGGCTCGTCATTGACAGAAAAGTCATTAAACAGTGCATGGCTGTATTTACTTCAGTTCAAAATTTAATACTTAGTAGGGTAATTCTATTTAAAAAAATGAATTAAGCATTTATTAGATGGTTATCCTATTCCATCTAAACTCAGCGCTAAATATTCATGATAAAAATATAAAAGGGAAACAGTGATGTTAAGCCTCTTGTGCTTTATAGTCTAAATGTGGGAATCTGGCAGATAAATAAGGGCCTCTTTCACCAGGGAAGTGGCAATGAGGATAAGGAGATGACTGATATGAGAGATGTTTAAGGACATAAAACATACAGTAATAATAGTAGCTGACATTTATTGTGTATTTTTAACATGGTAGTTACTGTCACCGTGTTTCACATGGATTACATTACTTAATTCTGATTATAAAAGCTATTAGCAGGCTACATTAATTTTATAGGAAAGGGGAACTTAGCGTTAAAGAGGTACATAAGTAATCAATGGAATGTGACGCTAGTGATATTACATAACTTTTTAAGACATCTTCTTAGAGCGTTTTGCTGAAACTGCCACATGCAAAAGTCAGGTTAGCCTCTGGGCATGAGAGATCATGTGGGCCAAAGCCAAAGTACTTCGGCCAGTAGCCAGCACCAAGTGCCCAAGCCTGAGTGAAACCATCTTGAACCTTCCAGTCAGCATCTCTCCAATAGGTGATAGACTGGTCAGTGTCTAACAACCAGCTTCAAGACAAGAAATAGGCCTTATTGGTAGCATTAGGCACTTTTTTGTGCAACAATAACCACCATGGTCCATTTAAGCCATCAATATGATGCCACCTAGTTCACAGAAGTCCCACAGACATCAGCTCTCATAAGTTGCTGGGGGAAAAAAAAAAGAAAAACAAATGGAAGACATTTACATATTTTTTACAAGTAATAGAAAAGTATGATTATATCTGAATCTATAGAATGAGTATAACATCTCTTCACTGTAATTTTTAGACAGATATTTCCTTAGGAGAGAAGTGTATGACACTCATAGGTTTTTTTTTATTCATTTGTTGTTGTTTTTTGTTTTGTTTTGTTTTGTTTTGGGGGGGCAGCTATATGTCATGAAAGATTTAAAAAGAAGTTCATGGGAAGATCAACAAATCAGTTATCTCATTTGGAACCCACAACATTTGGAGCCAGTCATTATAAATATTGGTATTTCCTTTTTATCAGTGAAATGACAAGATCAGAATATATATAATTTTCTTATTTGTATATATATAAGTATGAAAAACAAAATTCAAACTTTGTTCTGATTCCTTATCCCATATTCTTTCCATTCTAATGTTTTCTCTATTACTCAACCAGTGAAATTTTAAAAGACAATTTTTATTTTGATTTGGAACTTGTTTGAATTTTAACTACTAACATGAGTGTCTTCTATGGCTTTGCTCATGAAAAGTATTGTGAGATTAATTCATGGGAGCTACTGACAATTTTTCTATTATTATTTTATTTATTATTTATAAACAGATATACTGCACAGTTCACAACTGATCACAGCCTTTGGGAGTTTATCAGGTAATTACACCAATCAGCTATTCATTTGGGGAAGCTCTGTGTAGGTATTGATAATAACTGCCATAGGCTTTTTTCAGCAGTAGAGGTTAAAACTCATGTGATAATAATAGTTAATAAGAATATTCCCTGGTAAAGAAGATGGAATACAGTGATTTTTCTCTATGGGAGCTGCTGCTGTGATTAAATCTCTTTGGCAACATGGGAAGTCTGGTAAGCCTTAACTATTTATATATCATGTACTTCTTTCCCTAATGAAGGCAAGGAGCTTTTGAAAATAATATGCAGAAAATATCCAGTACCTTACATTAATAAATGCCCTTGTCTGTTGCATCAAATTAACTAGAATAACTAGCTACTAACTAGAGGTGTTAGTGCAGGAGCTGAGAAATGACTGCATGGGGATGTGGTAGGAAAAATAACCTAGCACAGTTGGTGGTTGTGTTAAATTACCTCTAGTGTATTTTCCAATCTGGATATTCTTTACTTCTTTGATTCAGTGAGACGACATGGAGTTTGTATATTCTTCCTTGGAAAAATCATTCCTAACAGCATTTGGTCTCCAGAGTTTAAGCTCTTATGTGAGAAGCTTGGTGAAAAGGGTGAGTAAAACAATTTGAAGTCCTTCTGAACCTTAGAGGAAGAAACAGAGAACTTTCAGGCCGTGTTGACAGTGGTGAATGGCTGTGTCAGAACAGAAGTGTACTTCAGCAAGACCTAGAAATATTCATAGTTCTTTTCCAGGAAGATTTATAAAATAGGGGAGGATTGTGGGAAAGATTCGGGCTTTGTAAAAAGCATGGGAAAAGGCATTGGAAATGAAAGAACATGCTGAGGTTTGAAAATGATTGGTACTCTGCTGTGCAGAAGCTTTTAGTTTGATAAAATCCCATTTGTTTACATTTGCTTTTGTTTCCCTTGCTTGAGGGGACATAGCCAAAAAGATATTACTCAGACTGATGTCAAATAGTTTACCATCTATGTTTTTTTCTAGAAGTTTTATTGTTTCAGGCCTTACATTTAAGTCTTTAATCCATTATAAGTTTATTTTTGTATGCGGTGCAAGAGAAAACCATCAATAAAACAAAAAGACAGCTTACTGAATAGGAGAATGTATTAAATGAAGATATATCAAATAAGTGGTTGATATCCAATATATACAAGGCACTCACAACTCAGTAAAAATATAAATACTCATCAAATAATGGACAAAGGACATGAAGAGATATTTCTCCAAAGAAGACATACAGATGGCCAACAGACATATATGAAAAGATGTTCATCATCACTAATCATAAGGGAACTACAGATTAAAACCACAATAAGATACTACCTCACACCAGTCAGAATAGCTATTATCAAAAAGTCAACTAGTAACATGTGTTATCTAGGATGTGGATAAAAGGGGACACTTTATGTACTTTTAGTGGATTGCAAATCAGCGCAGCCACCATAGAAAACAGTATGGAGATTCCTCAAAAAAGTAAAAATAAATCTATCATATGACCCAACAATTCCACTTCTGGGTATTTACCCTCCAAAAAAACAAAAATAATACTTTGAAAAGGTATATGTACCCCTATGTTCATCGTAGCATTAGTTACAATAGCCAAGATATGGAAGCAACCTAGGTGTCAATTGATAGAAGAATAGATAAAGATGTGAGTTTTATTATTCTATATATACTAGAGGCCCGGAGCATGAAATTCATGCACTTGGGGGTGGTCCCTCAGCCTGGCCTGCACCCTCTCGCAGTCCAGGAGCCCTCAGGGGATATCCATGTGGTGGCTTAGGCCTGCTCTCGAGCGAACTTAAGGCATCAGTGGGACATCCTTAACACTGCAGTGGAGGTGGAAGAGGCTCCCACCTCTGCCTCTGCGCTTGCCAGCCATGAGCCCGGCTTCTGGCTGAGTGGTGTGCCCTTGTGGGAGTGCACTGACCACCAGGGGACAGCTCCTGCACAGAGTGTCTGCCCTCTGGTGGTCAGTGTGTGTCATAGCAACCAGTTGTTCTGCTGTTTGGTCAATTTGCATATTAGCCTTTTATTATATAGGATATAATGGGATATTACTCAGCAATAAAAAAGAATAAAATCTTGCATTTATAATAATATTAGTGGACCTAGAGGGTATCAGACTAAGTGAAATAAGTCAGACAAAGAAAGACAAACACTATATGGTTGGATGATTTCACTTATATGTGGAATCTTTTTTTTAAAAAAAGGACAAACAAAAGAAAATAAAAACAAACTCATAGAAACAGAATGCAGTATATTCTTTCAGCCAATTCCCAAACCCTAAAACAACACCAGGCCTTTTCAACCCAAACAAGGATGGCTATTTGGCTTTATTATCAGTGGAAGCGGGGTATCCCTTTCCCCACTGAGTGCTAGGGGTCATGTCCTTACAGTATCTCGAGAAAAATAATTTTCTGAGATTCACACAGGAGGATGAGTGATTTTTATTTGCATGGAATTATATCTCTGAGTTTCCAAAGTCCAGTTTTCCTTAATCCAGTCCTGGAAGATGTGCAGCTGGGGCGTCAGTAGAGCTACAATGGCATCAAGGGTAACAGCTTCAGCCAGTCATATATTTTCTATTCATTGCTCTCTTATTTGTTTATTTTTTGTTAATCTTTACCCAAGGACATTTTTCCATTGATTTTTAGAAAGAGTGGAAGGGAGAGAGAGTGACACTGAAAAATTCTTATAAATTCTGTGAATTTTGGACTCATCATGAAAACTCCATATTTCCTTAGGAAATGAAGCCTTGTCATGAAAAATAATTTCACAAGAGATATTGAATCATTTCAAAATGTCCCCAATGTCACCTCTCAGCATTTTATCATTATTTTCACTCTAGATTATATTTTCTCATTGAAGATCTCAGTGTTAGGAAATTGTTAAAGGGTCACATGGGTGTCAAATAAACTGTCAATGATAAAACCTCTATAAAAGAATTTGTTCTCAGAAACTGTCAATTGGTGGTTTCTTTACTGGCACCAATTTGATAGGCTGAAAAAAAATTTTAAGTGAGAGGATTAAAACTTTAAGGCATATATATCATTTTCAACAGTCAGAAAATGTGACTTACCTTCAAATAAAAGATTGTTCTTTAGTTTCAAATACTGAAAGAGGTGAAAATAAAATGTTGATGGTTTTTCATATAACTTTGTGTATAATTTACATAGGTGTATGGGGGTGGGAGTGGAGAGAAGCTGAAGACTAAGTGTGAGGTGGTTAGAAAGGATCTCAATATCATTATCTGATTAGAGCTGAGTTTGGTTTACTCTTTTGGTTGTACTGAACATCCTTCAACCTCCCCACTTCCCCTCCCCGCTGCATCCCCCACACATATACACCAAAAATAAAGAAAAGAAAATACTGCCTTGGTTAATTTCCCTACAATGTTCCTCATTAAGCTTTCAGGCAATATTCCAATAACCTTTTTTACTTTTGCCTTATTATGATAAAAGACTATTAATCGCTATTGTACTCATTCTACCATAATTCAGAGAATATGACCAAATTATCTTTCGTAGTTCTTGAGTTTTCTGAGAGTCACAACAGATATAAAATGGCTCACAACTAACTTTGTTGGACATTTCAGTACGTATGAAAAAAAAAATATGTCCAGAATACTTCTTTTTATATCTCAAATAAAATAGAGTAGTAGACACAAGTTGAACACATGAATTTATGTTTTTATATATGAAAGCAATCAAATACATATGATGGCAGGTTAGTAGAGATTCTGCTTGCATGTTACAATGCTGATATGACTGTTTAGCTAGACCAACCCGAAAAAAACAAACAAACAAACAAACAAAAAACTTAGAGAGTCAAAATCCAAAAAGTTGGTGATAACTATAATGCCCCACAATTTTATATGATTGTTAGTAAAATACAGATATATCAACTAGACTATTTTTATTAGACAACAAGGTAATCAAAACTTAGTACTAAACTTCCTTTTCTCTGACCTATTTACTCAATTTTGAAGCAAGAACAAACTTATAGCATAACAAATCTCAATCCTGTATTCATCTTACTACTGTAACTTTTATAAATCCTATCAATGGATTTATGAATGCATGTGCTACTTAAACTCTGTAAGAATTTCTATGAGATGCTTATTTACTTAATTCTAAGGACT